>NC_135749.1:16199166-16507222 GCF_041903045.1 Epinephelus lanceolatus
TGTGAAATATAATGTTCTCAGTGCCCACATGATGTAACAGGCATCATGCTTCCACCCTCAAACCAAAGCATTCCACTCCTGTGAGACACTCTAGGAGGCAGCTATGCTAAGCTAGCAAATTGTGGTTAGTAATGCCATTACCAGAACAGAAACAGAAAATCCGCCAGTAACCTACAGGTCCAGCATTTGGAGCCACTTTGGTTTGTGACTTATGAGGGCGATGGCAAGAGAGTGGTACATAAAAAACAACGGTATGTGACAGTAAGTTACACCGACGACTTCACCCCAGTGTGTCAGTTGTTGGAACTAGACAAAAACAAGGAGCACACTCGACATGGTAACATCATGCCCGAAGCATTTAGGCAGCCAGTCCCAATTGATCCAAACAGGGCAGAAGAAATCACAGTCGGGATTGGTATATTTGTTGCTGCAAATATGAGACCAGTTTCACTGCAGAGGAAAACACAGGCTTTATGAACATGCTTAATGTAGTTGAGCCCTTTTACAATATTCCTTCACATGCTGATTTCAGCCAGACCGTAATTCCTGTTATGGATAAAACAAAAGCCCAAATTATGATGTTAGTTTTAATACATTTTTTTGCAAAAGGACTCCCGCACACTGTCTAACTTGCAATATATAATTTATTTGCAATGTTTCGGTACTAGATCTTCATCAGGCAGTTTCAACGGTTTTTCGTTCATGAGAAGCCATCTTAAATAGGGAGCGGTCGTTTCTTCACAACCAATCCCATTCCCACGTGGAACACAGAGGGACAAAATCATCATTGGGTTATTGAAACACACAACAAACAGAGACAGCAAAAAACAAAGCTCTCTGCGTGAAATCAGTCTAAAGTAAACCCCACATGTCTAAAGGGGAATACATAAAGTGAATCAATTACAAATAAATATTTTTTTCTAAATATTTCTACAACAAATATAACAGAAGGTCTAGTACCGAAACGTTGTAAATAAATTATATATTGCAAGTTAGACAGTGTGCGGGAGTCCGTTTGCAACTTTTGGTCTTCTCTCTCCAACGCACCTGTCTTGTTCAATAGATGTGCGAAGTGTTTCCTTTGTTCTTAGTTTAAATACACTTGTAAAGACAAGGAAATTTCTGACATATTCATTTGTTTACACTAAAATCATATGTTTAATATCTTAAAAGAAGCTATTTTTGCTTTATTTGCTGCTGAGAAGACACCCCAGAAGATACTCCCCCATCTGCTTCTCCAAACATGGAGTTTAAGATTGATAACATAGGTGTTATCAAGAAGAAGGTGCACATTAGGCAGACTGGGATTTTATATACTGTGCAGCAACATCATCCTGCAGAAACCCTTGTCAGGTAATGTGGGAAAATGTTTTACAAAATACATGCTTCAGCCAAAATTAGATTTTTTTGGATTTGAATATATAAAAACACCTCTCTGAAGCAACAGTATGATATAAAGAAAACAAAGAAATAATGGAGCCATCTTTTAAGTACAGTACTGTAGTGAATGTGGTTATTTCAACCATTGGTTAGTTACTTCACTGTAAACCTGTGAATATTACTCCTCTTTGTAAATGACTTGTCTTCTTTGGAGCAGAGACTCACGCTGGTTTAAAAACTCAAATATCAAAGTGGTGATTGGCCGGACCTCATTCGCAGTGTAACTCTTATAAAATGCTGAATCCCAGAAATCTTATATCAACACATTCCAACCCGACTATGCAGAAGTGTTTGTAATTGAGATTAAATTAATTTAGTTCTTTTCCACGCGGCACACATTAGTTTGTCTTTGATCAAGTTCATTTTATTTTGTTTCATGTCAGATCTGTGAAATTCTAACATGGAAAAAAAAACTGCTGCCTCATTTGAAAGCATTGGTGGTACAGTTCAATGATATTCTTGTGAGCTATTTAAGTTGAAAGGACTGTGAGAAGACTATTGCCTGGAGGTAAACTGACAGCAGTGAGGGTGTTGCTAGTTCAAATTCGTGCAGAAGATGATAGAAAAGCAGGAAATTAATTCTTACTGGAGGGGTGTTGTAGACAGTAAATCCTATCATTTATCTCTAAAGATCCCAAACATCTTAACCTTTTACCCGCACATATCACAACCTCACCCTCCTGATAAATATATTATTGAACCTCTGCTCTCTGTACAGAATGACAAATGCCTCTACCATGCCTGGAAGTGTGTTGATTTAAAATCTGTACTCGGAGGGACTGCGACAGCGATCAAGACCTTTGGTAGCGAGCTATCTCTTATCCCCATGAGAGACAGTGGGAATAAGAGCCGCCGAGGCCCCTGACTAAGAACGCCTGACAGGGTGAAATGGAGGATCAGAGGCTGAGGACAGATGATAGGGTCATGTTGAGGATCACTGCCTTTTGAAATATTCAAGCTGGGGCTGTCCCTCCTCTCCTCTCCACTCAGCTTGGGCTCTTGGTGTGTCAAAAAGGTGACAAATTCACGGTCCCTGACAAGTGAGGAAGAAGTGATGGAGTGAAGGTTAAGGAGGGATGGAGGAGATATAATAAAGGTGGAAGAAGATAGTGAGAGAGAGCTGTAACACAGGGGAGGATTTGGTTGAGTAAAGTATGCGTTGGACACACAGTGGATGGCCAGTTCAGGGTAGAAGAGGAAGCGAAACACAGAGAAGGACACAAGCATATGTCACAAATTAATAGAAGTGTGTGGCTATGACTCAGGCTGAGGCATTCATGTACTCTTTTCTCAAAATCTATGAAAATCAAGCCTTAACACTCGTCGTTTCAGCCATGATAGCATTTAGTTTCCTTGCTTATCCAAAGCTTTAAAACCCTAATTTAGACGGCTGCCCCATCACCGCCCATTCAAACAGGTTAACCACACACACACACACACACACACACACACACACACACAAGCACTTTTTTCTATTTGATATGACAGCACTCTGTCCCTGTTAGTGCTCCTCCTGCTGTTTGGTTTTATTCTTGCAGCTGACCTCCCACAGGTAGAGACAGGAGGGTCTTCAGACCTTATGTCATGCAGCCCCATGTATGTCAGGTGGACTCCATGTATTTCAGATGGCTCCACAACCTGTCTGTCTGTACCTGTGTCTCACCACATGATACTTCTAGGCAGGTTTCCAGTCTTTAGTGTGTGCACAATTTAAAAAAAAAAGGTAAAAATACTTCTCTTTTTGAGCCTGCTCTTGATGTACATTATTGTCCCACAATGCTCTGCACCAACCTGGTCTCACTCTCAACTCGTCTAATACTGCCATTTGGTTAGTGGCCTTAAATGCACCAGTATCAGTATCACGAGACACCTTTTAGCAGCGGTGTGAGACACACCAGGAGGCAATATGTTTTGACGCTCCAAGCAACTGCCGCTGAATAAAGAGCGAGAAGGTCGGCTTAAGGCAGGCAGCAGGGTAGACCGCTGCTTATGTCCCGTGGGAAAAGTCAATCAAGTTATTTTAATGCGTTTAATGAGCTTGGAGTGTGCCAGTTCAGTGGTGTGTAAAAAAAAAAACACACTTTATTGTTAAGTATAGTGAATTTCCGCCACAGAGTTTTTATTTTAAGGTGCCGTTTCATGCCATAAAGTGAGTGACTTACAGCTACATGACAAAGGCAGCTAACTAGCTTGACGACACAGCCAAACGCAAGTATAATGCCGAAAGTATTAAACTGTGTGTGCGGACATTGAACTAATAAATGAGGAGAAATCTGGACCCTATGGCTTGTGATGTGCTAGTATGTGTAGCATACTACGCTTGTAAGGTATAGCATGTGACATTAAATTAAAAACTAATGCACTTATTTTACGCCAAACCATTTTTTCTAGACCTAACCACGTACTTTTGTTGCGTAAACCTAACCTGCAGACTTAAAAAAAAAAGTTTTGCCTTCATTTTTAAGTTTATTTTGAAAAAAAAAAACTGTATGCATTTAATGAGCAGAAACTGTTAATTTCCTGTAAAAATATAAGTTTATTTTGAAAAGAGATGATGTATGTAACAAGCTTTAACTGTCCCTGAGCATCCAAAACTGGCGCTGGAAGGGTACATAGAGCGCCATAGTTTGACGTGTAGGGACCAATTTGACGAGCTAGGAGGGGTTGATTGGAAGAAGAAAGAAAGAAAGAGAGGAGCTACTTACAGCTGCAAAAGAAAAGAAAGAAACAGTGGATTGTGGTGCTTGAGGGGATGACTTAAAAAAACAGAAGTATTAAGAGCTGCTCTCTCTTTAGGTGTATTGATTCTGTCGTTCCATTAGCAGGTTGGTTAATGCCCGTCTGCACATGTTGGTTATTATTTCCTGTTAGTGCAGGACGGACGAGAACACTGATCACTTGTCTATTAACTACGAAAAAAGCTTTATGCTATAAATAGTATAAAGTACATGCTGTGTGCAATTGCTATTTTATCATGGAAGTGGGACACTGCATCTATTTCACTCACCACCCACTACCCTGATGGTAAATTTCTGGCATTGTAAATGTTCTTGTTTTCACTACACAATGTCCATGCAACACTACAAAGTCTTACTTTCATACTACAGACTCGTTTACTGTAATAATTTTGTCTTAGTTAAGCATAAAATACTATTTAAATTACTATAAATCATACGCCGTCTTCTTTTTTTCTCAAACCCACAGAGCCTGGGCTGTAACATTTGCACATATACACGGTCAGCCACACACCAGTATGTGCATGAACACTCACATACTGTCCTCTATCTCACACACACACACGCTCACACACAGAGCGTGATGTATGCAGCCAGAGGGATCGAGCCCCTCTGCAGTGGGGAAGATAAGATGGTTAGGCAGAGAGGACTGAACAACCCCATGCAGTGTGCTACATATAGTCTGGGGAGCCTGGGAGCTGGGAATCCCCTGCATCAAGATGCAATCTCTGGGTTATTCTCCCACTCAGCGGGCCCTGGCGGCTCAAAAACAACCTCAGGATGATGCTATGAGGACAGAGAATACTGAAACATGTTTATATGTGCAAACCTTGACAGTCCAGACATATAGCCCGTCACCACAGAGGAGATCAAGCACAGTAAAGCATCATGGGCTTTGCTCTTTCAAGTTTTGGATTCCCCTAACTGCACCCACACATACAGGCAGGACATGCAGCTCCATACAGAAAGGCTTGTGGGGACTTTCCTCACAAAAACGACAGTCTAAAACGTTTTATGTTATTCTGACAAACAACCCTTGCAGTCATGCAAATAATGACTATCCTCTCTAGGAAAACAACTAATGAGATAAATGTGAGTACAAAGCCTCAGACTTCAAAACTGTTAAATCCTTCAGCCTCCCTTCCCCATGTACACTGTGTGACTCTGCTGCGAGCTCTTCCTAAGCCCTATTGGTCAGGTTCCATTATCGGTACTGGTATATCAACCGTGGCAGCCTTCTGGCTCGAGAAAAACTGTAAGTGGCTTTCCAAAAACTGTGGTAATCCTGCAACATTTCTGAAACAATCGCAGGTTTTATTGAACACAGACGCGAAGCAGTTGGAATTCAAACAAATTATAGGAAAATTCTCAGCGGAGTCACGTCAGGAGCAAGTGTGGACGGCTGGAGGTGGGTGTGACAGACATGAAAATGGCAAAACAAAGGCTTTGTTACTGTGAAACAATGTTTTCTGTTCAAAATAAATTGGGCAAAGGTAAAGGTTTGTGAACAATTTACACAGAAGCCTTCAAATGACTAAACCTGAGGAGAAAATCAAGACAGCTCAATCTGAGGAGCAGAGGAGTAGTAGTGTCACACATACCTTGAAACTGGTTGAATTTTATTGTGCCCATCCTCTCTCCGTTCCGAAACATGACTTGGCCCTGAGGAGAAGGAAAAACAAAAACATGTATTTCTAATATAAAACAACACATTAAAAACACATACAGTACACATATTCACAGTTATAAAATCATTATATTCTGCTAAAGAAGATGCAATATGAGCAGTAAAGTGAATTTCAGTGGAGAAAAAAAGAAGCTTAGCTCAACTAAATTTATGCACAGTGCTTCCCTGATACTGGAACGTTCGCAGGCAAAGGGCAGAGTCTTGGCTCCTGCACACACTGCATCTCATTTGATTAGAAGTGGCCAAAATTGATCTGTTTATGGAGGTAAACAAAATTATCTTTGGGCCAATTCATTTGCTAATATCTTTGCAACAACATCAAGTCAGCAAGGCTGCCTGGTTTACTGTGCAAATCTGGGCTCAGATAGCATTTCAAAGACAGCAGAAAAAGTGGCCAGTGAGTGTAGCTAAGATTTTACTCTAAATTTTTATTTCTCAATCTTCAGTTCACTCCAAAAAGTGTGTGTTTATCGGTCAAACAACTACCTTAAAAAAATAACAATTGAATGTCTTTGATTTAAACTCCACAGGAGCACGACAAGGCAATTTCGAGGCAGGCAGCGTCTGGCAAACACAGACAAGGTAGACAAAAGCAATTCAACTTTGTGGCAATATCGTAAGACATATTCAAATCAATTTGGCTTCTGTCGCCTTATCTCTCCCATGTATTCTCTTCGTCTCTCTCTCTCTCTCTTGTTCTATTTTCTCCTTCCCTCTGTCTCTTTATCTCTCTCTCCCTCTTCATCTACCAAGACTGTTCAATTAATTCAGCCCGCCATCTGCTTACAGAGCTCCTTAATTACACATTTAACTGGGTTTACATATTACTGGCTGGCTAACAAAACAGGTGAGAGCAGAGAGCGAGATAAAGAGATAGATAGCAAGAGATAGATAGATAGAAAGATAGAGAGAAAGAGAGAGGGACAGAGAGAGAGAGAAAGCATTTGCATTGGCTGATTAAAAGACAGCTGAGGGGGGAATATGGGAAAGGAAGCTGGAGAGCCAATTTTGCCTCAAAAAGATGGCAAGCTTTGAAGTAGCAGAGCAGGATCCCGCCCCCCTGTTTGAATCCCAGTCTTTGTGTGGCATCTTTGATGTTTGACTGAGTGTGCGCGTGCAAGCATGTCGCCGTGTATGCACTTAATATGTCGTCACATTACGCTCGTGTACATGCATGTGTCCCTGATGATGCATTTGTGCGAGCCACTCCTGAGACGCAGGGTCTCCGGTGTTGCCTTTACCTTGGTGGTGTACAACAGATCGTCTGCTGACAGTTTCTCACCGCGGTGTCAATCTGACTTGTTGACGCTAACAAGTTCCTTTCATCACATGCTGCTCTTTCCTACAATATGCTATGAAATTATGCCTGATGTGTAAGTAGGACAGCACAGTGCACCTCGGTTCAGCTCATTAGGTATTACATTCAGTTAACCGTGGTGTGTAAACAGGGTCAGACAACGTGGGTTGAAAAGAGGGGAACTTGACTTGAACCCGTAATGACTGTGAGTGTATGTATCCAGGTTTCTGGAGTAGCTGCACCGTCATGCTCTCTCTGTGCATTAGCATCGTCACCATAATTGCCCTTCACATCAGCAAAAGTGGAGCTATCACGAACCTCGCTGAAATGGCGCGTAGTTATTTTAACAGCCCCCCAATTTGTTCTCTCAAGTGTATACATGGTTTGGAGAATATGCAAAGTGTATCAAACATATGCAGAGGCGCCGGCTCTGACATTCTCAATTGGAAATAAATGTGTGTGCTACAAAGATTAAATTAACCTCCACTGACCATTATTCAAAGAAGCTTCTGTACAGCTTCTTTCTACAAGGTATTATGCTCCTCTGCAGCTTAGGCAACCTCACTAGAGTGTATTGACCCAGACAGGTGTCCCTTGTCTAGTATTCAAAGGATGTTCAGAACTGAGCCACAATGGTGGCTGATGGAGCAATCACTGTGTCTAGGCTTGTGAGTGTGCAAATGTGTCTTTCTGAGGTGAGACGGTGGAGGTGGTCGGGTATCACTTTGTCAGTGGAGGTGAGAATACTGCCAGTGACAGGTGTGCTGGGGTCAAATGAGATGTCAGTCTGTGGGCTGCAGGTGTGACATCCTCCGGGGTTTTCAGAGTTTGAGGTGGGAACACATCTGATGTGAATGTAGCTGTGATGCACATACATACACACACATTAAGAGAGAAAAGAAGACGCGCACAACCCTGCCCCCTCTGTTTCACATCAGTGTGTCTATCTGACTGTCAAGCCTCAGGTTGTGTTACTCACCAATACCTAGAAAGATACTGATACCAACACGATGACCACCGACCACAGCTAAAAAACACCAAAACAAACCTTTGCCCACACACTTGTCATCTCCAGTCACAACGCGCTGTCTCTCTCCACATGCGGCCCTCCCTGGTGAATTCCAGTTTACATCATCCTGTGGTTCTCGCTGCACTCTCTATGCCCTGAAAGTCTCTCCCAGCTAATGTCAGTCTTCTTCTCTACGGCCCTGACAGCAGTCAGATCAATACTGTGGAGCCCTCCGTGATCACTCTCCTCCTGCTGCAGCTGCCACGGATTCAGCAGCAGCGCTGAGATCAGAGCCGAATGGACACGGTTTGGTCCCACGAGACCTGTGTGTTTACACCGCAAACAGACGGCGTAAAATCGTGACATCAGGAAAGACACGAGGCTCAAGTCAGGGTGTGATCCCATATGATCAAGCACACATGCACACATGACATTTACACCAAGGGTAACCAGCCAGAATTTGCCATTTCACTGGTGCTTGCACATGGATGAACTTTATCGGAAACCCAGTGGAAGTTATTGTGATTCACACGCAAATCAAGCGAGTTGTGTAATCGCTGCTTTTGAGATCTGAATACGAAAATAGCATGAAAGATGTATGCTATGTGGAAGGGAGATTGCCTTCCTGTGTTTTTCTTTGTCGTGTGTGGGTGGAAGTTTCTATGTGCTAAGAGTGTGCTGCATACATGGAACACTTTTGATCTCATTTCATGTAATCCCTTTAAAGCTTTAAACGTCGATAATTTGCAAATCTTCGGGTACAAACACGCATTTAATTATTATGCAATGCCGCAGTCTTTAAACAGCATAATTGTTTACCACATGAACAACATTCTTGCTCAGACTGTTTTAATTCCAGTGAGGATTGTGGTTCTTATAAATAAAAATGTCACCATAAAGAGAGTTAAGCTTATTAAACAATGTTGTTTATTTTTTTGGCAACACTTTATCTGGGTGCGCATCAGACTGACACTGTCAAAACCATTACGAGACACCTGTCATGAACATGGAGGAGTCTTTATGATTATTTATGACCGTTGTCATTTAGTGTCATTTGGTCAGTTATGTCATTTTTAATGCAAAGTTTACAATGTTCAAGATATCTTTGACATTAATCTGTCACAAACATGCCATAGCAGGCACAATAAAGTATTCAGTTTTTGTGTCTACATTATATTAGTGCATAGTTGGTCACTTTTATAACACTACATTTGTCATATTTGCTGAAACTGTCACTACATTTACAAAGTATTTAACGGTATGAGACAGTCTCTGAAAAAAATAAGGTTCCTCCTGCTACTGCCTCTAATAACATTTGCTAGAATCTACCTTAAGACACTGAAAACAACCAATCAGAGCCAAGGAATCTCTAACGCAGCTAGCTGAGGGATTCACCAAGCATCGCCCACCAGCTGGACCAAGTTTCTCATTTAATAAAACACTTAAATATTCTGAAGGCGAGAAATAGGCAATGCAGTAACAGAATTTTGATCCATATTTGATCAGCGCTGCCTAGTTTGACAGTTTGACCTCAGTTCACGAGCAGTGATGGACATGATTGACAGATGTGTTATTGACTCCTTGGCTCTGATTGGTTGTTTTACTGCTGTGTGGATATGGTGACGGTTTCAGTAGTTTTTTTTAATTACCAACTACAGCTTTAAACTGTTAAATGTGGTTCATTTTGACATTAGCTATCATGAATATTTTCCTTGACCTCAACTACAGTGGAATAATTTTGGACTTTTCATTAAGACATCATTGAATGTTAATATACCATCAAATGCTTTTAATACCCTAAAAAAGCAACAGACAAGTCATATTATAATGGTGTCAGGGACAGCCAATGTCAGAACCAACCACAGTTTAATGTAATGCTAACACAAAAGCTAAAGTTTCTTTGAGTTTGGTATTAAGACCAACTATGACATGTTTAGGGTGGCACATTGGTGCAGTGGTTAGCATTGTTGCCTCACAGCAAGAGGGTTCCTGGTTCGAACTGAAGGGTGGGGGGGGGTTCATAAGTGCTATATCGTAGGCAACTGGACTTGCTTGCATTTCTTGAAGACGTTTCTCCCCTCTCATCCAATTAAGGTCTTTTGAACTGAAGAAGCTTTTTGGAGGAGAGGTGAAACATCTTCAAGTAACGCAGGCAAGTCCAGTTGCCTACGATATAGCACTTATGATTACCATGACATGGATGACTGAAAATCTTCACCAACGTGGGGAGGGTTTGATCCCCGGGGTGGGGGAGCCCTTCTGTGCAGAGTTTGCATGTTCTCCCCGGGTCTCCCCATTTCTCTGGGTACTCCAGCTTCCTCCCACAGTCCAAAGACATGCAGGTTAATTGGTGACTCTAAACTGGCCGTAGGTGTGAATGTGAGTGTGAATGGTTGTCTGTCTCTATGTGTCAGCCCTGTGATAGTCTGGTGACCTGTCCAGGGTGTACCCTGCCTCTCACCCAATGTTAGCTGAGATAGGCTCCAGCCCATCTCAGCCCACCTCATTTTATAAAAGTTTTAACATTTACTCTACTGTTTTTAAGATAACACTTTCAAAAGGGCTCTTTTTCATAACGAGCACTTTTACTTTAGATTTCAGTATATTGTGAGGCACACTAGTACATTTATGCGTGGTGATGGCTGCATGTAAAGGATCAATACCAGTCAATACTGATATGAAAGGAGAAAATAAGATTGCAGGCCTTTTCAAACAACCTAACAGGACTTCATTATCTGTTTGAGCGCCCGGAGTAAAGTGTGAATGAAATGCTACATGGCCATCAATATTCCTGCACTGCTTTGCTTCCCTGAGCCTCTGAGGAAAGACTCAGTGTCAGCCTGCTCCTGATCAGCAGCCCTGAGTGGGTCTGTGCTGAGAGAGGGGAGAGTAGAGGGGTGAGGGAGGAATGACGACCAGGAGGATTTGGTAGAGTGCTGCAACACACATATACGTTCCCCAGGGACACTAGCCCCAGAGGACCTCACCACAAGTCAGTAGCCTGTACTGATTTTCTCCATGGCTCGTTTCCTCTGTCTTTCTTTCTCTCTTGTTCTCTTGATATAAACACTGTATTAGAATCTATATTTCTATTTCAGTATCTCTATCCATTTCTCCTTTGTGTCCCACCTTGACTTCAGTCTCTCACCCTTCCACATTCAGTCAATGTTTATGAGAAAATGCTGAACATTTATTGAACCCTACCCTCTGTAATTTTCCAGTACAGCCAATCTTTCTCCCTCCTCTCCTCACTTGCATTTTCCACTTGCCATTTATTTGTAAACACGGTTATGAGTATGATATAACATGAGTAATGCTCTGCTTTACTGTAAGGCCCTGCATGCCTACTGGCTGTCTGGGCTGGGAGCAGCACAGTATCCTCTAATAATGGAGTGGCCTTTACGAGAGAACAGGAGATATCCTCTAACAGCTCAATAGGAAGTGAGAGTGATCGTATGCACGCGCACACACACACACACACACACACACACTCTCTCTCTCTCTCTCTCTCTCTCTCTCTCTCTCACACACACACAGCTTGTAGCTAGCATAGCCACCAGGATCAATCTTGAATGCATTGGAGTGAGTCGGCAGCACCAAATGACACCACTTTAGGCTTCATACAGAGACAAGGAAGGCTAAATAACCTTCTCTGCAAACAGGCTGCCAGCCTTACAGAGCAGTAATTAATGCCTCTATGTGCTGTTCTGACATTTGCCCACTCCATACTGTACAAACATAGAACATACACAGTATAGTTTATATGCATACACACAAGATGAAAAAAAATGGTTCTTTGTCAGCAGTAACATATTATATATGTTTTGTTTTTGTTCCTTTAAACCGTGTTTGTATCTACATATTTACTGTGTGTATGAGTGTCTTTCTCCCTCTCCCTCACTGTTGGTGTCTCATCAATATTGAAATAAAGCTTTTGCCTGCATGTACATGTTAATGTACAGCATGTGAGGGTCTGGAGAGAATCCTTGTGTTCACACATGTCAACCAAAGGCTCATTTAAACTCCCTTTAAGCACGAAAATGGATCCATGCATTTCAGACGTTGTAACCGTCACCACCCTTGTACTTTCATGCATCGTTTATATTGGCATAGACACGTCAACTAGATGGTCTTATCTTGCTTAGTCTACATAACACTGCCCCCACAATCTCCAGTGGTACTACTCTGTGTTGTCTTTGTCCATAAGCATTCATAAAACATGCACAAATATGGATGAAATGAATGCAGACTATGAACAGCAGGCTCCCTCTGTGTACATATATGTATTTAATCTTAAGCATAAATGAGCCGTAAGTGTAATCGACGGGTGCTCTGGTGTCTAAGCGTACAAGAGAAAGACATACTGCTAATCATTAAGTTCAGCTTGCATTACATAATACTGTTGCGACGGTTGTTGCTTTTGCAATAATAATGTTAACATATTGTTTCATTGTCTGCGTAGTGTTGTAGTCAAGACCGCACCAACCGAGACCAAGACATTACCGAGAACAGAGAGTACCGAGACCAAGACAAGACCAAGACATTTAGAGGTCGAGACCAAGACAAGACCAAGACCTTTATATATCAAAGGAAAATCATAAAAAACATCAAAATGTGAGTTTTTTTTATTTAAGTTTGCTTTTAATCCTATGGGCCCTAGGTGTTTTTGGGGTGTTTTTACTGCCTTTACTTTTAAGCTCATATCACAGTCATTATAAAGGCTACATACACATGCTATATCTTGTTTTTTTCAGGACAATGTGGGCTATCCAGATTTGCCATCATTTCATGTCCATCTATGTGCCTGTATTTTATTTTTATATTAATATTTAATTTTATCAATGAAAAAAACAAATCTGTGTGACTAAATTCTTACATTTTTACATGTATCTCACCATAGCAAGTTGGAAAAAGACATATTCTGCCATATATGAAGAGGGGAGACTCTCTGGAATCTGGCAATATAAGAACCTTGATGCTGGGACATTCTGTCACTTCACAGTTGTCCAAAACATGTGGTTTGTGCCAGGCGGACATAATTGCCAGTATTTTTTCATTATTGCAAGAAATTCCATTGACTCATTCACAATTCAAAAATGTGTTTTATCTGAAAGAAACATGTAGTATTTACATCTAAGATAATAGAAAAATAGCCAACCAAGTGCAATGATGTCCTCCAAGATAATATTTGTTTTTCAGTTTCAGTTATATACTGGGGGAACATTTTGGGCATTGGTGGGGGCGCACGTGTCCCCCTCAATGTATATGGTGACTACGGCCCTGTCATGCATGCATAATTAGGCTACAGATGTCTGGGTGCGCAAAGGTGAAGTGGCTGGTCTTGTCATACAAAGTTTGATGGAGTGTCAGAGCTGTATGAAAGCTCTGTTATACATAATTTTAGTGTAACTTTATCATTTTTTTTCGCTGTGAAAACATTGGACTACCGACAAGTGCTTGGCCTTGTCGGAAAGCTATAATTCCGCTGTTTCACGTGATATGCGTGGCTTCTCGCTATGACAGTCGCGGAGAAAATCAGTAGAGAAGAACAGGTGTGAATTTGGACGCACTATGCGTCGTTCGGGCCCATAGGGTTAAATAAATATAACAACAAAAACAATATCTGCTCTGTTGTTGCAGAGCACAATGAAACAAATCTTTGAGTTCACACAGCCTCTCCTCCTGCTGTCTCCATCCTCTTTGTGCAGGGGGCGTGTCAGTCACTCACGCTGACACCGGGCAGGTAGCAGCTGCAGCTGGGGGAAATCTTTATGCTACCAATGATTTGAAGTTATTAGCTGTTTTTGAGATGGTCTTTTTCACTCTTATCAGTAAAGCACGGACAAAAAGCATCAGCGGTGGTCTCGACCGGTCTCATTCAAAAAACCCGAGTCCGCCCAGTCCGAGACCGAGACAAGACCAAGTAAAAATGCCCTCGATTCCGAGACGAGACCAAGACCCTCAAAAAATGGTCTCGAGACCAAGACCGATCTCGAGTACTACAACACTATGTTTGCATTTTAAAAGCTGCTCTTTTTCCCTGTTTGTACTATTTTGTACGATGTGCTCTGGCAATAATGTTTCAGTATGGTCATGCTAATAACTGAATTGAATTGACACACATTATAATTTCTAACATGTCAGACCGTGCTGTATTTTTACATTATTTGAAACGAATGGTAATAACTTACTGTAACACCAAAGAAGTTGGTCTCATTCATGACGTCCAGCACCATTTTTCCCACTTCGCGGTCATCCACAGTGAAGTTGTGGTAGGTGTTCTGCCGTTGTTTTACCCGCAGCAGCTCCATCACTCGGGTCAACGTTTTAGCAATGACCCAGATCCCATCGTAGGCAAAGCCGTGAAACTTGCTAGCCTCCACACCTTTCTGCTGAAGCTCTCGGCTGTATTCCCTCTCGTACTCCTTAGGGGTCTAATGGAGAGGTAAAAGAGACAAGATCAAAACGAGTGCATCTCCAAGCTTTTTGGATATGTTGCTTTTCCTAAGAAGATACATTCATGTTGGCTCATTCAAATTCACTATCACTGGTGAAACTTTGTCCAGGGAGAAGGGATTATTTTCCACACTATTTGAGCTACAATGTTACTGGAAATGCTCTTTTAGCATCAGTGCTCCTGTGCTGGGTAATGCAGTGTGAAAACAAATCCCATGATTGATTTTGGTAGAGATCTCTGGTTTAAAAACATGCATCTAAAATGGCTCTTTATGGAGAAAGTTCTCTCATGTTTTCTCAGGTAATATTCACAGTCGCAGGTAAACTTAAGTTTGCAGCTACAGCAGTGTCATCAATAAGGTCAAAATCTTACAAAAGAATAAAAACTTTCTTCTGAAGAACGCTGGGTGTCACTCACCCTGCCTGAGATGCCCTTGATCTGGCGAGCACTGAGCGGCTCAAAGTCCACACTGATGTATCCCTCCATGGCTGTGAGCAGCTTCTTGGTGGTGCAGTTGGTGCTGTTGGCCTGCTCCCACCAGTTGCCCTGGTACCAGCCGGGGATAATCCACTGGTATTTACTGCCAAACATGTTCAAGTTATACGCCTGGGGAAGAGTACAAACAAATGAAGGGTTAGGCAATGTACAGTAACAGCAGGAGATACAGTATGATTTATGAAGGTTATTTTTGTGATTATTGTTGCTTAATTACTGCTGCTGGCGTTTAAACAAATAGAGCCTGGCCTGAGAGTCTGGGTAGGGGCAACTTAGCTCAACTTTTGTAACTTAAGGCCCACTTCTGATTGATAAAAAATTTCTAGGGACCACCACCCCAAATAATAATAAACTGGGCTGTAAATATGTTATGCCACTGTCAGCTGATGATGTTCTGATGACTCTCTGTTGTGACTGAAGCCTGTCCCTTTTCCTCAGGAAATATTCTTTTGGCTTCCCAACACATCCTGGCTGCTTTGTGTTTAAGTGTCTATGAAGCGTCAGTGGTTTTAGCACCTCATTTGACAGGATTTCACCACATTCAACACACTGTGCTTTCGGCTTAGCATCACTGGCTGCCGTTATGAATCCAAATTAAATGTATTCAGGGTCATATTTCCTCACCACACGCTTTGGAGCTTTTACCGGCCCAGGGTTGTCTCACACATCACTTTTTTGTTTCATAAACCGATCCAATTTGTGTCACTGCAACTGAAGAAACACTGACTGGCTCCCAGTGGCAAAACCTGTTTGTCTCTACCTGGTGATGTGGTGATATTTAAACGTAACTGGTCACTGAAATTTTGCAATTTTATTTGATGATTTTCGAGCACATTTAGATATAAAAATAACTAACTCTGTGAATTACCAAAACCAATTACCATAACCGATTGGGAGTACATCTGCTGCCAACTGGTGAGCAATGGCCCACAGGTTGAGAAATGCTGGCTTAAAGAAAATTATGCACAAAGCACCAAGGGCAAAACTTATCATGAGCCCATCTAAGGCCAAATTATGACACCCAGAACACTGAACCAATTGCATACCAAACAAAAGATTTCTTGGTACAGTTGGCGAGACATCGATTGGCAAAACTCATATATGTACACTTTCATTTACAACTGAGTGTAGGCTGAGGACTTACACAGCAGAAGACTTTGGAGGCAAGGTTCTCGTCAAACTGGCCAATGATGATTCTCACATCGTTGTCCTGAAAGAAGAAAGAATGAGATGTCATCACTTAAATGGCAAATATGGGCACACACACATGCAAATCCACGGTACCTCTACTGTGTGAGGTGTGTATTATGTGAAAGGGTATGATTATATAATCGAGATTATAATCCATCGCTGCCTGTCACCATACTACAGAACGGTGTTCATTACACTCAGTGCAAGCTTTTTATTGTGATTGTGACCACTTAGCTTTACAGTAATGCTGCAATACATGTTAAGTATTTCTATCATTGGAAGTTGTCTGCTCGTTACCCTTGAACTGCAATTCCAGAGTAACTGCACACTCAAAAGAAAAAGTATATCTGCGCCTGGATCAGTTTCCTTGATTGAGATGCTACTCTGCAACATCACACTTGACAAATGAACACAGAATAAGTCATGTTGTGTGCACTGTATTTTTATCACTATGTCTATCTCATCAGTAGCTACAAAGTACATGGGATCATGGTGGCAAAGCAGTGGCTGAGAGGCTGAGGCAATATCAAGTCGCAAAGTGTCGATCCATAACAACAGAGAGATTAGTGTCAGCGGGCAGAACTGCCTTCCTTGCCAACCAGAGTGAAGAGCACAAATTTACATGGGGATTCAGAGCACACGGCCCGGTGATTGACTCTGTAAATAATTCAGATTGCCCGGGTGGAAGTGCCGCATGTTTCACGGTGGGAAAAAAGATCAGGCTGCGGGGCCAACAGTCTGTCATTCGGCGTTCACACGCATAAAATACTGTGCAACACACAAGCACAGGCCTACACACACACATCCACACAAGTGGATGGTGATTAACACACACGTTTCAGTACAAAATTGCCCCCGAAGGTAATCCAATAATACTGACACAGGTTTAATGAACCTACATACAGTATGGCCAACAAGGCTGGAGGTGATGTGTGATGCACGTTGAAAAGTCTGCCATTAGGCCCTTATTCAAACTTGACGGTGTGGCCAAACACACACTAAATCTAGACAGTCACTTATCACTAAGCAAAGTAAATACTGATTATTTGAAAATGCTATACATTACGAACAACCATTCATGGAAACCTTTGAGCGACCTGTCTGATTCAAAGCCTGTTTGAAATGCAATTATAAGAAAGAACACGGAGAATTATGTTTCTTAATCAGGTTTGTCCTGAAAAATTAAAACAAAGGCAGCTTTAAAAGAGGAAGTGCTAAACACACCAACTGTAATTTCAGTGAACCCACTGTATGATGTCCTGCCTACTCTGGATAATGAGAAACCATTATGAATACAGTTCATGAAGTCCTCTTCCCTCAGGCAATCTCTAACATATGTCATACATCCACAAATCAGAGGGGGCAACCAATCACTGTCATCTCAATTCCAATTCCTCAAGGCGATCAGAAACACAAGGAGCTACCCAACAGCCAAACACTGTAGTTTGTACTCCTAATAGACTGGATATACTGGATAGATTATATGGAGGAATTAGATAGATTTTAATTGGTTAGATAGATGATGGAAGATGATGCTAATACACTGCCTATCCTTAAATTTCTACAGCAGCTCTATGAATAGTATCATCCCAAAATGATCAATATAGGTTCCAGCATTGCATACTGTAGGAGCACACACACACACAGGCACACACACGCACACAAAAGAGGATGAGAGCTTTCACAGAGCCGAGCAACACAACCAAAAGGCTTCTCTGGTGGTTTCTCAGCAGTGCCAGAGAGCATGCTGAGGCATTTAAGGGGTCTTTTTTATGTGTTGTTCCACTGCTCTGGCACCATCACAATGTGTAAGTGTGTGGATGTGAAGGTAACAACTCTGAACTTTTCTGGGGTGCACTCTACGTTATTTAAATGTGTGTGTGTGTGTGTGTGTTAGTACGGGGGTTGAAAGACTCTCAGAGGACAAGACGCACGTACATACTGTACGTTTGTGTGATTTTTTTTTTTACTAAAAATCCTGTGTGTGTGCGTGTGTATGCGTCAGGGTGTAATTTGTAAAACTCAGCAATGCAGATGCACGTGTGACTCCTAAAACACATCCTGCAACCGCACGTGCATGTATGTGCATCAGCAGCGCGACATACAAACGGCTGGGTGAAGGTGAATGTAGCCTCAATCAGCAGGTGTGGTGATTATTAAATACCAACACAGCGCGCCACATCACCAGTCTGCAAACCCCTAAAAAATGCGGTGCCAATCACATTTAAAAGTGATGACGACGACTCAGCAAACGGAACATTTTGCCTCAGAAAATGTCTGAAACACACATCACTACAAATTTACACTAAAAAACAGATGGAGTATGATTTTCCATCAGGTAGTTACAGTAACGGTGAAAATAAACTAGAATTACCGCCTTGCGGTTGTAAGCCTCTATGCGCCACTCAAGCTGCAGTTACAGTTTACATCCATGTCTGTGAAGACATGGATGCTTTACACACATCTTCCCTTCAGCAGCACAGAAGATCGATACATTCAGCACAGTTTCAAGATGGACACCCAAGATTAGTGTCACCAGTATCTGTTCCCCTCTGTTCCTGAGATATGATGTTGATTGATGGCCAGTAAAATGATTTTCAGAACATTATGATGTCATAATGACACTGACCTTTGACCTTTAGGATATGAATATCATCACTTAATTATTACCTCCGCCAAGGAGGCTATGTTTTTACCGGCGTTGGTCTGTTTGTCCGTTTGTCTGTTTGTTTGTCTACAAAATAACTCAAAAAGTCCTGAACGGATTTTGATGACATTTTCAGGAACGGTTGATAATGAGACAAGGAACAGATGATAAAATTTTGATAGTGATCGGTTGAAGCGAAGTGGATAAAATAATAAAATGGCGGGAAATCCAAGCTGCTTGGCGGAGGTCTGCGCTCTCCGAGTGCTTTTCTAGTTTTATCCTAAAGACAGTTGTGTGAAATTTGTCATAATTAGTGTATGAAAGCCTGAGTTATGGCCAAAAAGGTCACAGTGACCTTGACCTTTGACTTGCACCCTGCAAATTCTAATTACTTCATCCCTGAGACTAAGTGGACATTTGTGCCAAATTTGAAGAAAATCCCTCTAGTCATTCTTGAGTTAAGCATTCACAAAAAATGGGGTGGATGAATGAAGCGTTGGACAACCCAAAAACATAATGCCTCCAGCCGTGGCTATCACCAGTACAGAGGCATACAAATAAAGAAATAGATTTGGTGAAACAGTTTATAAGATTATATTGCACCAGCGCTATTTAAGCAATAATTCTAATGTATCTCACCTTGAACATGGTCACACAGTTTAGTATTTAATGTTACACAACAGCATTTGCACTGCAATGTGATTCGAGGATAAAACATAAGACGCTACTTTTGCTAAAAAAAAAAAAAAAAGTTGGAAAAAAAAGGTTATGATAAGCCTCGGTAGCCAAAAAAGTATAATATAAACTTATAACCCATCAGTCTGATGTGCGTACAGGCCTGTATGGTTATACTGTAGCAGGTTTTTTTGAGGTGATTTAATGAAGATAACGCAGTGAACAGCCATGCATAGCGGCACTTTGCTCTGGCGTGGCACTTCTCAGAGGCTGCAGATTAATCAACATATCAATCCTGTTGCATTCAGGTGCTGCAGGAATTTCATGAACTGAAGGAGACACTTTTATAGAGTATAAAGCAGCTGTGGACGGCAGACACTGTAACAATCACCCACATTGATTCACAGATCAATGCAGACTGATTTACTGACTTTCCTGCATTAACCACATTAAACGCTATTTTCTGTACTACACGGCCACACCTGTGTGTGAGGAGTCGCGTGCACACACATGCGCGTCTGCATGACAGACACAGATACATACACACATGCGGGACTTTTAGTTGATAATCGCACAAGCATATGTACGGGCGCCTTTTCCTCTGTGACCCTTTCAAACTCCCATATGTTTGTGTGTGTGTGTGTGTGTGTGTGTGTGTATGTGTAGTGCCAGTGGGTACTCAATAACACTGCCCTTCCCTGGAGGAAAGGCACTTAACCCAAATGACTCCAGCTATGGCCAAGGACCACAGCCTCGGTATAAATTCTGGCCTCCCTGGCAACAACATGAAAATGCTGTTCAGTTATGGGCAAGGGCATGAGTGAGTGTGAAGTGTATGTCTATTACAGATAGACTGGGTCACTACACTACCTCATTGCTCAAGCTTTTATATAACTATAACAATAATCGTTCTCAAAGAGGGTGGTGTTACGGGCAGCCTTGACTGTTTTATCTGTGACAGGGTTGTTTGTAACTTTATGATGGTGATTTATATGTGATAATTGTTTGAGTAATATTGTACCTCATAAGCCCAATCAGGCACTGTTAAGGCTTATTAGGCACATGCGCACACACACGCACTGTGCTAATGATGGTGTTTTATGAGCTGGTGGGAGACGTGATTTGTAGACTGGGCAATGTGTTGCTTCTTCCCACTAAACCATCCCCCTGTCTGTTTGTGATGATTACTGTGCGGTGGGTTGGTTGTGTGCAAATGTGATCAATTGCACACATCCGCAGGACAGATTAACGTGTGCAATTGATCACTAACTGATCCTAGGTGAGCATTAAGTGTTATACACATTGTTATGACTAGGATGTGGCATTATCAACAGGCCTTCAGAATAAAAAGTCCCACAATGTCTGAACAGCCTGGAAAACTACTGGAGTCTCAGAGCTAGAAAATGGTGGGGATTGGTCATTAAAAAGCTGGATGTGAGAAGGACTGTGTTTTCTGTGTTCACAGTGTAAGACTCTTCCTGGAACTTTGTGCTATTTGGGGATTTGGTCCAACAGAGGTGCTTCATCAGTTTAAAAAGAGGGCGAGGAAAACACTGCCGCAGCAGCAGCTGTTCTGAGGATATTATCAATAACAGATATGAAATGGACAAAGTTATAATGACAATATCAGTGCAAACCATTTGTCCTGAGCCAATCCTCTGTGTTTCTAGGCCCACAAGACAATGCTGAGTGCAAAAATCATTCTGTGCAAAGAAAAGTTTAAGTTTTGTTTACAACTGGTATCCTATTAAGAATCACGGCAGATGTGCAGCGCCTCTTGCACAGGATAATGAGGCTGAGGATATGGGTGCTCAGTGATGCATTTATCTAATATGCTGGTGAACAGTGGTGCACTGATGCGTAATAGTATTAGAAAAATTGCTTTTTCCAATCAAAGGTACGTTTGTGAATTCAATAGTTCCTTTCCACACACTCTTTAGTGTCTGATTTCGGAGCTCAAACCACCACAAACATGTTCACAACTCACAAGGAACACCTAAATCTATAGCTGCTGTTGAGATAATGCAATAGCTGAGGGGGGGATCTCAAATATTTGATATTTGAGAATAAAACTGAAAGTAATTCATGTATGCATACAAAAACTGCTGTATGAGAGAGGCACAAATAAGAAGATATGGACCATCCCCGAGTACATCATATCTGAGGGGCAAGAGTTCTGAATGCATGATAAATTATTAAATCATGATAAATAATAAAGTGTTTTTCAACTTAATTTAGATTTCAGGACATTCTTTCTCATGTGGCCCTCCAATGAATGCAAGCTCCCTAAACTGACTTTCAGCCACATGAATGTTAAATAGCCCTGGTCTACAAATGTCTGCTAGCATTGTTATTTCATGTTTAATTTGAAGAGGAAAAAATCTTGATTGCGAGTACGATTAAAATTTAAGTGTAGGTGTATGTGTGGGTGTGTGTGTAAGCCTGCCTTTGTTTTCCGATGCTTTGTCAGCCTGTCCAGTAACAAACAGGGAACTTGGGACGGAGAACAAGAGATGGAGATGAAAAAAAAAAAAAAAAAAGCAGAAGGCTGCTTCAACGCCTTGCAGCAGAGATGCCTGTCTGCTTTTTGAATATCCAGCTGGATCGCAGATGCAAGTGCTCTATTTGTGGATCACACAGTGACGCCATGGTCCCCTTATCCCCCACACACAATCACACCCAACAGTGAACCAGCCTTCACACCCAAATCTGTGTCACCCTCTACCTCATCATATTACGTAGCTGTCAGGGAGACAGCAAACTGCTGTTGCGAGATGAGTGGGAAACGGACCATTAGGGTTGTGGAGCCCCCCCCCCCCCATCCAAACATTTAAGAAAGCGACACTGTGATTTGCATGTTCACCATTGATCAAGGAAGGATGGCGTTAGCTTAACATGTCAGCCTTGAACATGCAGAGTTACACATATATTTTAGGAAAGACAGCTTATCTTCCGGTTCCTTCTCCTTCCCTGTGTCGCCATCTCTTTTCTTTCACACTGCTCTATGTTGCATGCGTCATTTCTTCCCCTCACATATCAGACCTTTCTTTTTCACAGACACCTCGTATGTCACTAGCTAAGCTCACTAGCCACATGACTGTGTGTTTGATTTACCTCCATTGACTATGTTTCCTACCGTAAACCGTACCTGCTCAGACTCACTGTGCATACACAACTGAGGCCAGATGCATCTGTGATTGCCTCTGGAGATAGTTTGGATAATTTAGCCAGCACACTTGACTGCATTTACATCTGAATTTCATGCAGTTTTGCTTCATGAAAGCAATTCTGATCACCCATGCATGCTAAGACCAGGAGTAAATGGTGTAAAGATGTACAGATCTAACATCTCAATATTGGCCCAATAATGGTCTAATTTCGTTCTGTCTCATTAAATTCAAAGGAGAGAGGAAAGAAAATGAGAGGAAAGAAAATACAAAATCCTGTATGCATGTTTGTATGTGTATATTTTCTGATTTAAAGGCCAATCAACCATCTATTAGTCAGAGTAGGTCATTAGGAGTCCCTGTACCCCCCAAACTCAACCCCTGCCCGCACCCAGCCAATACAGTGACCTCGTTAGGCCTCAACTAGTCTCACTGAGAACTACTCTGCTCTGCCCAGTCAAAGTGGGACAATTCTCTGATAAATTATTAATCACCTGCATTCATTCGGATGGCATCAAGTCATGCACAAATACAGTATTAAAGAAACAATAACTAAAAACTATGACACTAAAATCAGTAGATAGGATAGATCACTCACCTTGAGCTTCTTGACATTGACGCAGGGGTCGTTGGAGAAACTTTCCGTATCTGCAATCTGAATGTCTGCTTTCTCCAGCTCATTAGTTAGATCATTCCTCACCTAAAAAAGAAGAAGACGGAGAAGAGAGAGAAAGAAAGGAGAAAGCACATGAGCATGGCTGATAATTTACTGTGTAAGATGTTCATTGCTTTGTTCTTTTGATTTATCGTCCAACCCATTCTCAGTTCTGGTATTAACCTCCATGAATGACTAACCTGACACGCCAGATGGTTTGTTACACAGAACCATCTGAGAAGCCGTCATTAGACAGCGTTTGGAAAAGGGCAGGCACTTTCAAAAAAATACCTGGCAGGTGATTAGATGAACCATCTGTCTATCACCGTCTAATACTGGCCAGTCGGGAGAAGAGCAGAAACATCTTTTCCATCGAGGAAAGCATTCAGTGCCATTCTTTGCTCTTCTTTCAATGAAGAAACACACTAGATTTTTGTGGGATCCCAGGATTGTTGTGCAATCTCGTGATATCACAAGAATCCAGGTACCATGCATGGTTAATGAGTGACACCCCTCCAGGGAACTTCCTAGTTGTCGGCTAAAAAGAACAGGCCTAGCTAGGTGGTAACCCTTGACTTGCAAAACTGTCATGAGCTGCTTGAAAGTATTCTTGTCACCTTGTTTAATTGAATCCAAACGCTGTTTGGTCTGGTTATGTTCAGGCCAAACAAGCACTTTGTCAGGGCTAGGAAAGACAATGTTTGGGTTAAAATGACCACTTGAAACATGCAACATGAAAACTTGCTGGAGTTTTCGCAAATCTGGGGTTACCATCAAGGCACGACCATAAATAACCAGCTAGCATCTACAGGTGTATCTGAGGTGACATATGACTGTCCTACACCTTCCACATGCCTCGTCACATGGCGTGCATAAGGAGTTGGCAAAATTGGGCGAAAAATGGGGGAAATGCAGGTAAAACATTGATGTAATCAAAAAAGACTACATGTCAAACCTAAATGTCTAAATTCGTTGATGAAACATAAACAACGTCACATCCAGAAATTCTACAGACACCAAAAATCCTCATGAGAAAAACACCATCAGGTTCTAGGAAAAGTTAATACAATATGATGGATTGTTAAAACAAAATGTTTATATTCATGCAAACTGTAAATGGACCTGCACTTGTAGAGCGCCTTTCTAGTCATCTGACCACCCAAAGCGCTTTTTACACTACAAGTCATATTCACACTGGTGGCTGAGGCTACCATACAAGGTGCCACCTGCTACACTCACATACCAATGGAACAGCCATCGGGAGCAATTTGGGGCTCAGTATCTTGCTCAAGGATACTTCAACATGTAGCCTGGAGGGGCCGAGGACTGAACTGCCAATCTTCCGATTGGTAGATGACCTGCTCTACCTCTGCGTCACAGCCACCACCAAGACGATCACATAATATCCTGCTGTCAGTTTCCCCATACACCTCTTAATATTAACACTTCCAGTATTCAGATCTTCATGTACATATAGTACATACAATTTGAAGCAAGGTTTAATGCTCTGAGTCGGTGTCTGCATGTTGTACCTTAGCTGGGAATAGAAAGACAGAAAGACAAGCATCTTGACAGTACAACATGACAGAGACATATTGGCTACTGCAGACGCAAAACCTGTCACCTGTCATTCTGATTTAACTCTGTTTGAAGCTGAGTTGTAACATTCACAATGTACAACATGCATTTGTCACAGTGATATGCACTTTGTTTTTTTCCAGAATGACAAAAGATAGCCCAATTGTACGCTTTGAGTTATCTCGACTGGTTATCCGAGGATTGACACGTGTGCAGCGCTGTGCATGTATCTGCAGCAGCTGTACGTCTGCTTTGATGTATCGATTCAGCGGAATGGTGGGTAATGGGATCAGAGACGAAGGAGAATGGAGCAGGTACCCCACCGAGATGGCGAGCTCGAGGTGGTTTATCATACTGCCTCTCGCTCTCTCTCGCCCCTCACAAACACACATACTATGATGATTCATCCCTCTGGCCTCTCTCCTCAAAGCTACAATTTTAGAAAGGGCCCCTTTTTCACTGCAGACATTCTGACTTGTCATACTAGGAGAGGCACAGGTGTAACTAATAACATTAATGATGGCTCTGTTCCATTTAGGTGTTCCAGTAAGGCGTGCCAGTGAGCCAGCATGCACAATACAAGGGCCCTGGCATGGGACACCTGAATGGAATACAGCCATTATTAATGTTACACCTGTGTTCAATGAGTCAAGAAGTCTCTTGTGAGGAAGATGTACACTTTGCGTGCTCAAGTTTACTGTTGATATCACATCCTCTCTCTTTGGCCAAATGTTTCTGATGTCCTCCGGCCATGCCCGGCAGCCATCGTCCTCTCCACCCCCACCTGGGAGCTTGGCATCAGGGGCTGTGTTCAGACATCAGAGAGGGTGTGCGCTCAAATGGGCATGCCAAGCTCAGTTGGCAGAGACAACGTGTAACAGCTAACAGATGAAGGCCCTGTGTGTTTGCCCTACATTCGTCTGTAATTGTGCATGCGTGCCATAGGTTAGATCCATATTCATGTGTCCTATATCGCTTCAAATACATACTGCGGACTGACTTGGCAATGAATGGACTCATTTATATGCATAGAAACACTGTTCCTTGAGTGATACTCTTTCTAAAAATCTATGTTTATCTTAAAAATTGACTGTAGTTTCCTTGTTGAAAGAGAATGGAGGGTCAGCTTGAATTTAAATTATTTATAATGACAGGTTGTCATCGCAGAACAAAGGCATCAACACATCAAAACACCCATGGAAACTTTTCAAACCATTGCTGCAGCATATGCTTCCAGTACAGTTTCAGAGAAGAGAGACGGAGGGCAACATCCAGACTGGCAAATATTTATTTAATCAACCATTTTTCGACAAAAATAAAACTGTGGAAAAATACCAAAAAATGGCAGCAAAGCAGTGGATTAAGCTCAGGGAATGGTTTAAAAATTGAGGATTATTGAGTTCAACTGTAGCTTCAAGCTGACCAAAGCCTTGTTCTTTGTCAATGAAGAAACCACACGCTTCCATCTTCCAAGCCTACAGGGTGCATGTGTTTCATATTCAAAAGATGGATTTCAGGTGGAGCGGCACTTCACAAATAGCTGCAGCATATCAAAGAGGCATGAGCGTAGTTACAGCAGTTAGCATCCCTAAGGATATACAACCATAACTGCTACCACTACCACTAATTCCACCATCACTACTGTTACTATTGCTACTGCTGTTAAAATTAGCCATTACGACTATTTTGTGTAATCAACTAGAAGATTGCTGCCATCTAAAAATCAATGTAACCGAACAAGCTCAACTTTATTTCCCTTATGTCTCTAAATGTCTGCTGTCATAATCGCCTCCTCCCCCGGTACCCTGGAGGGAGTTCTAAATCACTCTGTACATCACTCACTCCTGTACAAACATTCCTTCCAATGTACTGCTCGCTGAGCTGAAACAACAGGGAGGCCGGAGTGGATCAATACAACCAGGTTTTGCTCTTGAGGAACAATTGGTGTGGTGGTCTGGACAAGGTACAATGTCCTGTTGTGTTGAGTGTTGATCTAAAAGGCCTGGCCACTGCAATACTAAGAGGAAACTAGCTTGGACGAGAGAGGGACTGCAGCAGGTTAGTTTGGCATTTGAAGAGGTGTGTTGGAGCGAGCACACGAACAAACAAACCCAACATCACAAAGGCGGACACACAAAGCCATTCGCTTCTGAGAAAGAAAGCTGTTGTCACAAGAGGATTTTTATTGGTTTGATTTTGAATTTCTGCCACTGAGGTGGAAAAGGACAAACGCATCTGTGTTCTGGTGGACTGAGTGTGTTAGATAGAGAGAGGGCGACGGAGGGGAGGGGGACAGATGGATTGGACGGGAGGAGGGGAAAAGTGAGCAGCTTTTCCTGTGTAACAAAAACATCCTCAATTGTCTGGGCAGTCTGGGAATCCCCAGCGGCAAATACAGAGAAGAAATAATCCTACACAGATGCACGCACACACAAATATGCGAGTACACACCCACGCATGTTGCACAAAGTGACAAAATGTCAGATGCACTCGGTTAGAAGCGTGCAATGCCTTGGTGTCTAGAAAGGACATTAACACAATATGATTCTGTTTATATGGAGAATGTTTTTATCAGCAAACACACACACACACACACATACACACACAGGCCACCACAATCCAACTTAATATGGATGCAAGAGCTACTGAAGTTGAGGGATACCCTGTGATTCTTTGAGGTGTATATAGCAGAATGAAGTATCATCCCACACATACACTGCCAGCATATCCTCATACCTAAAAAACAGAACAGGTTGTTTGCCAGTGACCCCCAAAAACAACATATATGGCCCTTAAAGGCTGCAGTTTTAAATCACACCAAAAGCTGCCAGAGCTGCAAAGGCGACAGGTCTAATTCATTTTCAATGGACATGTGGCGACTAGAGGCGTTTTCAGCTGCAAAAGCGATGAACGGCGGCAGTTTGAGCTGCAAATGAAAGTTGAAGACTGGTTAACTTTATGCAAATTAGCTATGACGCGTTTGAGTTGCAAATGACCAGCAACCAATCGGAATGTAGATGTCCATCGCTGGGACCTAGAGAATATCCTCGGAAACTTTTAGTTCCTACCACAAACTCCCGCACTAGCCAATGATATTCCCCGTGCTGTTCACAGCCCCGGAGGATATCGTGTACCCAGACCCGATGGTGGCTACATCCACGCAGGTACCACACGGCAGCAGCATCTTCTTCCATATTGAATCGATACACAAGTGTGGACAAGCGCACGTACTTATACAATTTCTTTGTATTGTGGAACGCTTGTTATTGGCGGGAATACAATTAATTTTCTCTCCTTATCACCAGTTTAACTCATTGCACTGTAGGCACTCGAACCCAAACCATTGACAGTGCTTCCCGTAGGTTTACAGCTTTGGGGGGGGAATAACATCTAAAAATGTTGCTCATATTCGGTTCGGATTCGGCCCACTTGACATGCTGCTGTGTTGTGCTTCGGCCTATTCAAGTGCTGGAATTTATTATTTACATGACAACACCTGAACGCAACACAGACTGTGTGTGTTTAATGTTTAATGTCAGACCTATTTTGACTTTTTATTTTGTTTTCATTGTCCAAACATTAAAGTTTCTGTACTCAGGCAAATGCAAGAAGTCACATTTCTGTGCGCCAGCCAGTAACCTGCTTTGCGGCTCCTTTAAATTGTGAAGCATAATCGAACGTTCAGAATTTGACGTCATGAGCGACTTGAGCTGCTTTCACTGTCACAAATATTTTACCAGCAGCGCTGCTAGAGCGAATTCAGTTATTTTGCAGCTCTGGCAGCTTTTGGTGTGAAGATACAGTTAGGCACCAAAACTACTTGGTTAGGTTTAGGAAAAGGTCATGATTTGAGTTAAAATGAAGAAGTTTGTTATGTGACTTAAATAACGTACATGTTTCATATGTGACATAAGTGAGTTACTTTACTTAAGTTAACTTGTGTACATAAGTTAAAATAAGTCAACACTGACTTTTGGTTTCACACGGGACACAATCAGCAGTCTCCTGGTTGAATGCACTATGTTTGTTTGACATGTCCATCCACCCTGACCACCTATATGGACCTTATCGCTCTTAATACTACATCACCTGAGTTCCTCCTTTGCTCCTGTCACTATGGCCACTACAGGTCACCACCTAATATTCGACTCAAATATGATTCCACAAACAACCGATTCAGGGGTGTCTGACACTGCCTGTGGATAAAAGTCATTAGAACTTCTCAAATTGAACTTTTTAATATGCATCAGTAGCACAACAGTGTGCTTGTGTCACTGCCAATTCCATTATTAATTTAATAATTCCTCTACACCTAACTGCATATTTTGTACAGCTACAACAAGGGATTTTTTCATTTTCAATCTACCTGCAATTTAGTTTCTCATTAAACTGTCTGATCTATAAAATGTCAGACAGTATTGAAAAATGATATAATTTATAAAAGCCCAAGGTGATGTCTTCAAACTACAACAACAGTCCAAAAGATAGTTAGTTTACTGTCACATTGCATAAGACAAAAAATGAGCTAAATGACTAAATATTGTAGCAATCACACCTTTTAAGCACAATCTCAAGATTCAAGTAGGTGCACTGACTTAAATTGATGCACCCTCCAAACCAACTCACAAACAAATACTGGCAACATGTTTTGTTTCCAACTCAACTCATAAACTTGCCCCAAAAATAACCATCACACCCTGCAGGCAACAGAGTAGCTTTCGATGATTCACATGGCACCAGTATGACACTGCGAGGCAAACTGACTGCGGTGGTCTAACCGCAAATCATTTACACATAATTTCCAGGCATGTTCACGGTGTAAACCCCCTCTGCAGTGACGGGTGTGACTGCATCTGTGTGTGTTCATTAGTGTCACACATGTTAGAGTATCAGCAGGTACTTCTCATCAGTCCATCTGTCCGTCTGAGCTTTGTGCGTGTATACTTTTATGATATTTCTGTGTGTCCACTGGTAGATTCGATGTCACATGTACATTTTGAAGCAATTTACAAAAGTGAGGATGTGATGGGTCTTTGCACACATCTGTCTCTCATACTGTGTGCTACATGGCCATATAAATCTCCATGCAAATCCCAGAGTTCAGACTATAAAGCTACTCATGTGCTTATACAAAGTAGCGTGACAAACGGTTGTGCCACAGCCTGATGACAAGCTCTCCGATGGCTTCCTCTCATGGCCTTACATGCCCTGTACAATGGCATGAATGAGTCATTGTGGGGAGGAATTTATACAACATTACATGGTCATTTGTTATGAACAGCAGCTGATGGTTAAAGAAAAACTGTGTCATGCACAAATGGGGATTTATGTTCTCTATGTTTTCACTTTTTATTATATTTTGTATTTAATTGCCTTGTGTGTGTTTTTCTGATCTTGTATTATTACTGTTTTCACTGCTACACAACCAATTGCCCCTCTGGAGACAAATAAAGTTCTATTTCTACTTGACAACAACCGAGCAATTTTGAGATTGTAAGCGAGGTTTCTGTGAAAGCGAGGGACCTGAGAGAGAGTGGCTGCCGAGAGAGTAACTTCTAGGAAATTTATCAGTGTGCATAGTGTAATTAAACACTCGAGCTCAGAGGGTTCCAGGCAGAGGACAGTGTCCTAATCCTGCTCTCAGTCAGGTCTGTCACCTGACTGGCTGATGATGGCTGCCCTGTTCCTGGGTGAGCCCCGTGTGTCTGGCAATCTCAATCATGTTGATTGCTGCGTGTGTGTTTTTGTGTATGTTTGTGTGTGTGGCGTGGGCAGACACCTTCACGCTAGCAAAACCTAGCCTTTACTCATTCTCATCGCTCACTACAATACACCCCCATCACCACCACCACTGTCAATCCACAAACAGGATGTGTCCATGTGTGTGTGTGAGTGTGTGTTCAATGTTGCCTAAAAATAGAAGTGACGAGCAGGCTTTAGCTTACAGGTTACAGTCCCAGGGGACACCGTACTGTATGTGTGTGTGCCTGTGCGTGTGTGTGGTGTGCATGCCACTCAGTGAATCCCTAACAAGTGTTACATAACATTAACCTTGCCTTCCTGAGAAACAGCACTGCTGTAGATCCCTGTGCCATTTGCCATGATGGCTTTTTCAGGTGGCTTCTTTCTGTGTTTAAAGGTGGAGAGCGCAGATTTAGCACAACCCATAGAGCCACCATAGCCACATTCAAATACTTCAGATTGAAATAAACCGGAATTATCCTTTAATGGAACAATGCCATCTGTATAAGAAGGAAACAAATAGTATTCATAATGTATTGTGTTGTTATTATTTCTTTCTATTCTCTGGCAGGATCCAAAAAACATTTAGCAATTCACATCCCATCAACCATTTGTCTTTCTCCACGCTACCGTGATTCCCTGATGCACCCAAGCCCGACATGCTCTGAACTTGACAGAGGATTGCGCAGATCATGAAGTACGGAAGCAATGCTTGCATATTTGTAAATCAGGATTAGAGGCCAATCTCGCGGCAGGTTGATTGAATCGGGCCGCCCGTCTTCCTCCCGTCCTAACCCCCTTGGTGCTTTCAGGAGGGGAGAGATAAAGGGATTTGGGCTCTCTGAGATTTGCAGTGAGACTTCTTATACACCCCCCCGCCCTCCCGCCCCACCCCCCCACCACCACCACCACGTCCACCTCCCACCTCCAGCTGCTGAGCAGATTGTTTTTAGCCAGGGCCTCCAGGCAAGAGCTCACAATGTCTTTTTCAAATTCATGCTTTCAATACCTCTGACATGGCTTTCTTTAACTGAATGTTCCTGTGTCGCTGTCGTGATATTATGTTTGTGCTATGAGTTTGAGCCGTCATCCAAAGCCATGGCGAATGTGCGTATTTTGTTCATATTCAACCCTACAACAAACAGGAATATGTTTGCCTTACTAACTGCCAACCATTTTGGTATAGCGTGATTTTAACTTGTGATATATTTGTTGATAGTTTCATTCAATTAGCTGAGTTGGACTGTCATATCTTCTGTTCCTCTTATGGTAAAATGGTCAACATTCAGCATAATAGAGGAAATGTGCCCACCCCTGTCCTGTGCTGAAATCTGACTTACCACAACTTCTACATTATACAAATGAATTCAGTAGCCTATACAGCTACCTAGTATTAAGTAGGCTAAAAAATAAGATCGGCCTATATGATTGTAATACGTGATAATCCCATTGAAATTGAATTTCTATGGATAATCCATATAAATCAAAATAAGATACTGCAGCAATGTAATAGTTCAACATTTTGAGAAATATGTTCATTCTCTGTCTTTCTGAGTTTTTATGTTTTTCTTTCACTTGAGACTATGAACAAAACAGGATCTGGTCTTGTGTGAGATCTATGATATTTATAGTATGAAAATAGCAGCCGCCAGTGGACATATTTTTTCAGCATGGTGCATCCCCTGGACAGTAAACGCATAATCGGGTCATTATGGACAAGAGTGAATAACCTAAAGGGTGTGCTGGTACAGCAGACATCACAACGGGAGATCACAATGTCTGTAGTATTGTCCTACATATTTGTGAATTTGGGTACATTTTATGAACCCTAGAAATATACAGTTATTGTCTACCAGCAGTCCCCTGAGAACTCCGTGCTGCCCCGCTGCCTTTGCTAGGAAACAGCAGTGCACAGAGCTTCAGAGAGCCTGGGATGAGAGGCAGGCGGGCAGGCGGCAAGGTGTCAGATCTGTGCAGCGCCCCAGAACAAAAACACAGGCAGATCACGGACAGTATTATAATAACATCCAAAACACAAGTTTCACTCTCAGTGGTTTCTGTGACATGAAGAATACTTTGAAAACTAGTAAAGTCATGCGATGCCACATGGATCTGATGTTCACAATGTGGCATCTGGAAAAATAATAAGGTGCCTCTCTGGGACACGGTGACAGTGAGTTAACTGCATCCTTTTCCTGCGGCCTCTGCGGCTCCCTGGGCGTGGGGTCTGGGCGCTCCTGCGGTCTTGTGGTGCCATACCACCCGCCTTCCCCCGCAGGGCTGGCCCTGGACCCTGGTGATGGTTTTCATAAACACATTGGGAGGGTTCAAATACACGCATGCATGTTCGATACTTCAGCTCCGTGACGCATCGCAAAGAACCGATGGGATCACTTAAAAGGGGCCCACTTGCTTCTCGAACCTACCACGCTGCGCTGGCAACTCTTCTCCACAATCGGGCTTTCCTCCTCCACCAGGACTCTCACATTTTTGGTGTTCAGTATAGACTTCTCTTTTGTTTTTGTTTTTCAGTACAGGATAGTAGACATGTATATGTTTATTTTTGATAATCTGTATGGAGCACAACCACCTCAAGGCCACAATACATCAGCTACACTGCCTGTTTCTCCTCTGTTTTTTTGTTTGTTTCTTTGTTTCTTTGTTTCTTTGTTTTTTCCTCCTTCTTCTCCGCATGCACTGTCGCTATATAGCTCAGGATTTAAGCACCTACCCCTCAATCCCCCCTGCTTGTTCCTTACTTTCCCCTTGACACACTTTGGTGTATCACGGCCCTCTCTGGCTCATACTAGGAAGTTTTTCCAATAAAGGCTGATAGGCTAGTCTCCAGGGAGGGTGGGTGACGGTCACAACCACGCACAGTATGGGTATAAAATACTTGACTGCAAGATTACCAGTGCATCAATCTTCATAAGAAGCTTACACCCTTTTGTGGCGCTAAGCTACGAAGACCAATGCAGACAGGTAGAAAAAAAAAACCAAACTGCATCCTTTTCGATTTTGATGTGTCAGGGATACAGGACACGTACCTCGCTATATCACTGTGATTCTCATAGACTTTTATACAATTTACTTTTATATTTTTTGCATCCAGTGGTGTCTCCCCCTGCTGGCCATTAAAAGGAAGGACGAATGCAGGTTTAAGGCAATTAAGCATTGGCTTCCCTTTTCAGGCCCGCAGACTTGGTGTGGAGTCAACGCAGACAAAGTGCATCATTCCACAAAGTATTTCTCACAAAATTATCATGTGGTGTTTTCTGTCTTTTTAAAATGAGAGGGACATTATACTATTTGGCAAATAAAATAATCTTGCCAACTCTTACATGCACACATTCATTTCTATTACAAAAGATGTACTCTAACATCTGTTCTCATCTTTTTTGGCTAGTAAAAAAAGTAGATGGAAACACAATTTCTTTACTTCAAGCCAGCAAATTGTTTTTATTTATTATTAAAGACATGGAACATGATGTTAGTGGTGGGATTAAGTTCCAGTTATCGTTTAAAACATTTTAATCTTCACATTTGCTCAGAATCACGGAAAATCCGTCTACGGAGTTTTACGTGGGTGGAAAAACATTAATTAAGTCAACTAGTGGAAAAAAGCTTGAATTAAATTGATTGCCACCCACTCAAATCATGTTGGCATCATCTGAATGATAATTGTAAAGAAAAAAAATGTCAATCACTGTTCAGTACTGACTCATTGTCTGCATCTGTATATGACTACATGAAAATTCTTGACGGACAAAATATTTAGCGTTTTATAATAGTGAGTGTTAACCTTCACCTTCAGGAGATGGAAACATCTCTCCCATGAAGCTCAGAGGTAAAAGGATGGCAAAACTGGATTTAATAAAACTACACAGACTTTAAAAACTACTGTACAACACAAAAACACCTGTAAACACGAGTGGTGTTTTAAATATGTAAATAAATGTTCACTGAAGATACACGTATATTTATATATATATATCATCTAAATTCTTGACTTTCAAAAGTTTATAACTACAGTGCTTATGCATAATAAAGACAGAGAAAGCAATACCCTGCAATCTTACCCTTGTGCAATTTAGGCTATCAGTACTATGCACTAGAGGGAAACAAATGTACCAAATCCACAATTCACTTTTGAATTCTGAAATCAGAATTTAGTTCAATTATTAATGTTGTGCAATTATCATCGTTGTCTCTGCTGTAACTGATATTTCTGTTTGACCACATAATACTGACTGAATGCATGCAAATATTACATTTTGGTCAAACAAAGAATGGCTGAGTAATAGCGTTATTTCAGTGAGACAGAATCATACATTTATATTACTCCTTTGAACAAAGAATTATCTTTATGGATTTCTTTTGTAACCATCCACACTGACTTTGAAACCTTGTAGGTGTAATAAGTCCAATAATCGTGGCACAGCACACACACACCACAACAGGTACCAGCTAAGAGAAAAGGTGTCCGAAAGTGCATAAATCTTGCATACAAATCAGAGAAACAGCTTAAAAAATGATTGTTCCACTGATAAAGCACAGGTTCCCTTGATTTCTTTGTGTACAATTGGCAGTGCCTTTTAATGGAGAGCAATCACAGTACCTGCTATACTTCAGAATGCATCCAAAGTGGCTCTCATTTACTGTGTGTGTTCTCTGTTTCCCTGGCAACTTTTGCAAAAGTGTATTTATCGAAATGAAGCCTCTTGAAAGAATGAACAAGGAAGACTGACCTCTGAGAACCTCTGCACATCCTGTGTGAGGGTCCCCACACGGCTCCAGTTGTAGTAGTTGAGGAACTTCACTACTGCTGGGTTCACAGCATTGTCTGATGGGACGGTGCGGAAGAAGTTGGGGTACTTTTTCTTGTCTGCCAGAACTGGAGTTGTTGCTGCAAAGGACAGCTGGAATGACAAAAGAGGGAAAAATACAGTGAGCTTTGAGTTAAATTCTGCAGTCTTAGATAATCCTGGCAACAAACTGTCAGATTATGCTGGTGTCAGTTGAACTGTTGGTACAGTGGCACTGTTAAGAACTGTGTTGCTGAACCTTAAGTACCAGCTGACAGATCTCAGGTCTGCCTTTGCTTTGGTCAGTGGCCTAGCTCCTGCCATTTCGGGGATTAAACCATGGCAGCAAGGCCGTGACGAACACACACTCATTCATAGTGGATGGATGGGAGCAAATCAAGTCTTTCAAATTATTTCAAATGTCAGTGAAATATCCCCTTCAAAGTGTAACTGTAAATAGATTTGTCCATATTGGTTGGAACTGATGACCCCTGTATTCATGACCTTTCAAGCTGGCTTCATACTGTGCCTGTATGTATAACTGTGTGAGTACCTGTCTGTGTGTTTGCGTATGTTTTTGATGGCGAGAGAAAAGCAGCTTAGCAAGATGATTCATCCCTGGGTTGGTAAGTTAAAAGCATTTCCGTTCTTCACACTGAAGCAGTTTGAAACAGGTTCCTCATACACGCAGGCACCTAAGAATAAATGCAGTGAACCTCAAACACTAATTGCCTTTTTACACACACCTATTTTTCAGTTCAACAGCTGCAACCTAAGCAAGTTTCAAGCACATCAATTCATGTTCAAAAAAGGAGGGTGCACCAAACTTTGAAAGGCAAACTTTTTAAGTATTTTTCCGGAGCATTAACACGCTAATGAACTAAATATGATGCAGCGAGCATAAACCCTCACTGAATTCAATATAGTTGGAAAAGTTGGAGAGTGTAACTTAAGTTGATACCGGTCTAGTGAAGATTTATTAAGCAATTAAAACACTGCAAGCACGCTCATGAAACACGATGAGAATGTCTACAACTGGTACAAATTTGGACGTTGAGTGTTTTTCCCTTGCGCAGACACACAGAGATACAATCGCCACCGACGGTCACAACTGTCCTCATTTTCACCCATTCCACCTTCAATTGTCAATGCCACGCTAATCAAGTTTTGCTCTCCCTCTTCCACTTTGTGGCACATTTTCAACAATAGGTCACTAATTTCCTCCAGAGGCAAAAATGGCTGTAATTAATTTTTGCATTAAGATTAGAATTTGCAAGTCTGTGCACTGTGACAACCAGCACAGGCCAGAATAGACAAAGATCTGCCATTTTGTTTAACTTACACTTTTTATACTCAGTTTAAATGGCTTCATAAATAACTGTAGCAGCATCATAGTATTATTTTTGTAGTATTGTAACTAAATGTGCTATAAAACAACATTTCAGTCATTTGACATGATGTACATTTAAGGAGCATGTAAAAAAAGGTACAGACATGTCTGTGATACTGTGCAGACATCTTTACCAAACATCAAAGAGACATTTGTTAACATGCATAACTTTCAGTGCGGCGGTATGAAAGGTACTTAATATTTAGGCACCAGCAGCTGAGCTGAGATAATAAGGCACTGTGCTCTATTTTCAACGTCCTATCTGTCGTAATATAATGAGCGATATGAATCAGTGCAGGGTTAATTACATACTTTGTAGAGATTAAGCAGAGCTTGTGATTCATGATAGCGATCAACGCAAGGATATTATAATTCTGACTGAGACCAAGAGGTACACCAGTAGATTTCCTAAAAGTGTGCTAAGGCCTCGAGGGGTTCAAGCACCTCCTAACTTTAGGGATGACTGTGATCTTTTCATTAAGCTTCTATCCACTCCTAGACTTCGTCGCTACTCATTAATCACAGTACTGCCGGTTTAATTGTACACTCGGTGAAATCTGATTACCGCTGAAGATGTGTAGCATGGTTGAAAGAGAGTAACTGACTTAGAATGACAGAAATGTGAGAACTTATTTAAAGAATCAGAGGGCATTCAAAAGTCAAACATCATTTTTAGATAGCAGGACTGACAGTCCCAGAAATATATTATATGGTGTAAGATAGCATGACAGCTATGATAGTACAGTTGAACTTTATTTGACTGTATTTAAATACAGATAACTTAAAATATTATCAGAGAATCAGCATGAAGGGCATAAGTATTTCTATGAGAGAATGTTGTCCTTTGTATACTGTTTCTTTATATGATGTATGGGTGAATACTCAATTGCCTTTGTTTGTGAAGATCTTGATATCGATTGGCAACAGTGACATGGCTGGATAGCTACCTAACCTTGTTGTTAAACATAATTTTAATTATATATTCTGTCAACTGCATGCAATGCCATTGACTTTAAATCTTGCTAGCATGACATTAGCTTTCTGGCTATTAGCTGAGCCAGAGTTCTATCTTGTATCTAGGGGTGATGATTGTTCCAGGTATTAGTCACACCCATAGACTCTATGAAATAATGGAGATAACCACAGTGACATCACCCATTGGTTTGTAGACTGCCATTTTGAAGCAAACAAGTGTGGCATTTTGGCTATTGCTGTTTCAGTTTTTGGAAGCATGAAGTGACCATATTTGGAGCCAGCCTCAAGTGGCCGTTAGAGGAACTGCAGTTGTTGGCACCTTCGCATTGGCTTCATTTTTCAGCCTCAGAGGTCAAACCCTTTAGGTGTTAACTCAGGGAGTTGTGACTTGTAAAAGCTTTAGATTTCGATTGCAAAACCCATGAAAATATAAATGAATGGTCTTTTCTTTGGCAAGTGACCATGGTATGAGCAGGATAATGCCCTTTGAGGCGTTCATAATCAGGAATTAATGGATTCATTCCTGATAACGGACACCTCAAAGGGTATTATCCCTTACGTATTAGCAAATAAAAAAAGAGACAAGTTCTAGGCCAGCCTTTTTTTACACCCTCAACACCCTCTCTGTCATCAACTGAGCCATTTCAGTCCATCCCAAATCTACAAGTCTTCACCAAACCAGTGGGAAACCCCCAGTTTGGCCCTCTAAATCACCACTTCTGCACAGACCCACAGGGGTTTGTGTTCACACATCAACGAGACAGGCTTTTAAAACAACACATGGATTACAGCCATCAATTAAGCAGGAAGAAAGGCCTTTATCTTGCTACCACTGCTAAATCCAAAATCACCCACCAGTCTTAGAGGGCTTCAAGGGGTCTTTCCAGCGTTGCCTTAATCTCCGTTTAGCTAAGGCTGTTTGCTACACCCACACTGGGAGATGCTGCTATGGTTCTCTAATAAGAGCTAGTGATCTCCTAAAACCAAATTGATTGCACCAGTCCTCTCACAACTGCACTGTGAGGAGACTTTGCGGTCAGAGGAAGATCCACAACCTTATCCTTTCCCCCCCTTAGGTGTTTTAGGTTTGCCTGGCTGTTTTGTAGGAGTTGTTTTTGCTTTTGGCACAATTTTACTTGTTTTATTTGATACACTGAACAGTGAACTGAGAATCCAAGATACACTACAGAAGGAAATATTGATCGATCAACACTCATGCTGGATCTAAATCTTTATTGGAGTGAGGGTTTTCCAGTTTGGTTTTCTTCTTGAGGGAAAATAACATGAATCTTGATTTAGGTAATTTGCAAATGCAAAAATTGTCAGTGATAAATCTTAAAAAAGCAACATACAATCAACAATGAAGGATCACCTCAGCTTAAATTACCAAACATTGTTAAAGCAGGATGTGTCAGTAACACAAATATGTAGCAGAGCAAGGCTGAGACCTAAATATTCATGTTTTTGCCACTTGAGACCACCTGGAGCATCACAGAGAAAACATACTGTCTCAGCCAATTATGCTCACATACTGAAAAATCCAATAAAAACCATCAAGGCACTTTACAGTAAATAATCAATTTTTCATTTCCTCACTCTTGCAGGTAAAACTCTTTCAGCCAAGCCTTTCAGGTTCACTGAATGCAAGGCCATCATATGTGTGCGAGTGAAGGCCTTGACATACATGGATCAAATATTGTATTTTACTAACCAACCTAACTTGACTCAAGATAGATGGGTCCTTTGGTGTGATACAATATGGACCATGGAAAGCAGAAAATAGTCCAATCATGACATTAGACAAATCTTGCCATCTGTTTGATGTCAGAGCAAAATCTAGGACAGTGACAAAGATACGTCTTGTTTTGGCCACTGAATCCAGGTCAGCTGATGGGAACAGCTGAAGTTAACGACAATAAAACACATGATTTTCTTTTCGGACATCGAAAGTGAAAACCTACAGGTCAATACAAGTCAGCTTTGGCACAATTTTGTGAGGACAGTGCATTAAGACATTGAATATCAGAGGGAGCTCCGATGTATTATTTAAAGAATAAGCTAGTCTTTATCTAACTCTGCACAGCCTTTTTCAGAGGAAAAGCCAAAAATAGTTCCATGATATCACACATCTGAGAGTAGTGGCTTATGTAAGAGGGTTTTAAAGAGGGCTGGCCCAAATTGGATGGTCTTTGGTAGAGAGCTCTACACCAGTGTGAGATTTACACATGCAGTGTGCACGTACACACAGATCACTCACAGGTTAAGGCACATGTATTCACACACTCTCGAACCAGAGCTCTCTGATACACACAAACTACAGTGGCCTTCCTTTGCCAGCAGTAATTAAAACTGTGGCAATGGGCTCAGGGCAGCGCCTCGCTCTCATCTCACCACAAGGTCACCGAGGCTCTGGGTAAAATGACTGAGGATCCGTCTGGTCCCACTGAGACACAACCAGTTTTTGTGAAGACTTGAGGTGAATCTCTGATAGCATCGCACTAGTGATCTATTCAGACATTCTGTACACACACACAGTTGCTTATCACATTCTATTTGAAGTGAGTACAAAAGCTTTGCTGTCTCTCCGTTTGGGCTTATTCAAGTCACAATCAAACTAGTTTTATGTTTATGCAAGGAGGAAAAATGAGAGAGGGGCCAAGAATAGAAAATAACAGGTACAGCGAGACAGAGTCAGAGAGCAAGGTGAGATGTTTAATGCTGATTCACCAGCTATACTCAAGCGAATAACGGTTTGTGTATCAGATCACATGACATTAAGCTGATTGAATGGAATACATTTTCAACTTCTTAAGTCAATCACTGATGTTTGTAGGGCTTTAAATCACAACCGCTGTCCAGGGAGCTGATTCTGGAGCAGTACTGAGCTGACTTTACGCCAGTTGGCTGGCATCCCAACGACTGGCATATATGAGCAATGGTTTGATTTGACTAGGAGCCTCATCATTTACCTCACCTTTGAAGCTCACCATATAACCCATGTTGTCCTGGATGCTGTGTCTTGATGCAAACAGCAGGCTTTCTTAGTTATCTTGTTGGTTCAGTGCCCAATATCTGTGGTCAATACGGTTTCCAGCCTGTACTTAGAGAGGCTTTTCTTGTTTTTGCTTTAGCATTGGCAAATAAATATATGAAGTTTTTCAAGTCTGAAATTATGCATGCGTTGTGTGCTCTATACTAAGGCACAGCAGTGCTTAGCGCTAAATGCTAACATGCTTGCAATGGCAATACTAAGCGGTACTAACCAATACGTTACCAGGTATAAAGTTTTGCATGTTCATCATCTTAGTTTAGCATGTAAGCTTACTGTCATTTGCAAACTAGCAGTGACCACACAGCTGAGGCTGAAGGAGAGTAATTAGTTTTGCACGTATTTGGTGATAAACTGAATCCCATTTTTGTCCCGATGATGGCGCTAGATGTAAAGTCAGGGAATCACAATCTATCCTGAAGAGAACATCAATGTCACTGCCGAATTTTATGGCAACCAATCAAGCCCCCAGGAACAGGGCTAGGCTTTAGAGCGAATTTAGCATAGTGGTCAAACAGTGGAATTACAACTTCTGGGTCCATCCCATGATGACATGAGACCTGAAAACACTTTTTCCCATAGACTTACATTATGAAGGCAACATCTGTTAATTAGTGGACATTGATTTTTGAACATCACAATCTGCCAAATGACTTGCTTCACTTTCACAACATTTCGAAAGACTAGAGGAGCCGCACGATTAAATAATTTTATCCCTATTCAAGTTAGTGGAGGGCTGACCTGTACGTTAGCCTCTCGGTTGGCGTAAGTCTCTGGTGTGCTTGCTTTTTGAGCCCCATGATGCCGAAATCTTTTGGCTTCATATGCCACTGAGCAACTTTCACAGGATCAAATGGGGCCACACCTCCAAGGCTGTATCCTTTATACATCCACACAACCAATCCAATAGTCATTGAGACACTTTCCTCAAAACCAAAAGCAGTATCCTCATGGTGGTGCTACAGGAAAGGTCAGAGGATCATCAAAGTCACTAGGATTCATCATCTTGGAATCATGAATGCCTTTACAAAATGTCACTATAATCCATCCAGTAGTTGCTGAGATATTTCAGTCTGGAGCAAAGTGGTGGACCAATCAGCTGGCTGACACTGAAGTCATGCCGCTATGTGGCTAAAATGATAAACTGGTGTTCCATTTGATAGAATCTGAGACTGCTTCTCACTTAGTTGGTTATTTGTGCTCTTCGCAGGAGTTAGGTGTTATGAGTCAGTGCATGGGATGAAGGTGGTTTGTCTTTCAGACCACGTTATAGCACAGCCACAGAAAATTGTTGAAGCCAAAGAGCTAAATGTAGTTGTTAAAGCCCCTATTACCAACATCCACGGCGTAAAGTCTCTTTGTTTATATCTCCTGCAATATACCTGCCTGATTCGGCATGGGGTTGGATCAATGGTGTATAAATGAAAGCCAACAAGCCTTACAACCTTTCCTAGCACAAGCAGTTTGAATGAGAAATAAGGAAGATGCAAGAGTGTGTCTAATCACATTGACGGATCTAATAGCATTGATTGGTCCTAGCGGGACTGCTTCGCAATAGGATCTGCTGCTGCTAATTGTGTGGTTGGCCTTTGAATAATGAAGTGGCTATCATGGAGAGGCTAGATAAAAAATGAATGGAAGGTAAATATCAGCTCACTCACAGTGCTTTGCTCCTACCTTTCATGTTTATTATACCAAAGGCGTTACATCACGGACTAATCTGAAACTGTGGATTTGTAATAAGACAGCATCACCAATTCGAAACACACAAAAATAGTCGCACAAAAAATGGTGTGGTACAGAGAGGAAGGAATGGCAAAACAAATTCATCTGATAATAATTCTTCCAAATGGTTCCAGTTAAGGAAAATTGATGTTGCTCCACTAATGTTCATCACTTATCCAATAGCAAGTACTTAAAAACAAGCTGTCATTCTTTGATCAAGTATCTTGGTGCAAATATCAATAAGACCATAAGTTTTGCGGAATAGCATGATCAATATATTTCAACAACACACTGACAACCTACAAAATATACAAAAATAAACACTGCTCTCCACGTTAAAAATCCCTTTATAACTGAAGTTTTTAGCTCACAAATTCTAATATGAATTTCAAGGTGAACTTTCTGATACTGATGCAATTTACGTGAGCTGCAGCAAACACTTGAAGGCAACACTCAAACTGGACAAAAAACTCTAGGATTCTAGGACTAAATTTGAAAATGGACATGTTTTGCAGCATTACTGATCCCCAAAAAAAGAAAAACCAGGCTGTACCAGGTAGTTTCTATGAATTTCCCATTATGCCAATAACAATAGGGCCCGTATTTTCAATGGGTTATCTGAGGCTACAATTAATTTTACACCTGCAGTCAAGTTACCTGAGTGTCACAGCTTGATTGCATCCCAGAATAACACATTTTCAAGAGGTGCTTTGAGACATCTTCAAAGGCTCAACCCACCCCTTCCTATTATCTCTACCTTCGCCTACAACACAACAGATTCAAAGCCCATCCATCCTGACGGAGCCCCGAGACCCCGTGCAGAGTAATAGCTAGGTAATAGTAGTGCTGTTGATCAGGAAGCACGGAGGTGGTCCCGAGGTTTATTCAATATTCAAGAGAGGCATTTGGTGCACTGTGGGAGCACCCAGCTGGAGAGGCGGCAGTACCGGAGAAGCTTTGGACCCCACACCGACCACATCCAGAACTCATTAGCACCGGGACGGAGGATGGAGAAAGACATAAATATTGCAGGTAGATGACTGAGGAACTGAGTGAGTGATCTGGTGGTGATGAAACAGTCAGACATGGAGGTGGGGAGACAGTGAAGAGTGGAATACAGACAAATAGGGAATCTGAACAAGGGAAAGAATAAAGATGAAATTATGAGGCATCAAGTGCTACGTGTGCATCTGATTATTGATCTACTGCATAGTGAAGCTGGTGTATGTGTGTGGGCTGCACGAGTATAAGAAGAAAATGCACACATACATCATCTCTTCCATTTTAAAACAGGGGGTTAAATGGAGAGAACTGCTTGACTCCACTGCAATTCAGCCCCGTGATATGAAAGTGACGGAGAAAATACTGCTGCATGGATTGACTACTGGGAGAGAAATAATATGTGCCCATAGCACACAGAGAACAAAGCCGCTTCAGGTCCACACTATGCACAGTAGGAGGGAGACATTACAGCTTCCTACACAGGCTTGACCAGGTGTGAGTGAGTGCACAGTCACTCTGGTATGAGTGTGTACAACAAGTCTACACATGTATCAATTCAGGCTTTGACACTTGTGTGTAGTTCATGTCTAACCAAAAAGACTCACTCACATACAGGGCTGTGCAATATGGGTGAAATTTCTAATCCAAAACATGAGAAACATGTAGGCTGTATGTGACAGAGGGTCCTGTTACTGAACAGTTATTACCCTGGACACACACACATGCACTTGTACACATAAACAAACACCTGAAAGTGGAAATCATGATTGATTTTTACAAAGTATTAGACACAATAGACATGTATGTGCATGCATGAGCATACTGTATGTGCATCTAAATGTATTGTATGTGCGGAGCATTCATACAAGAAACTGGAGGACAGGAAGTGGAGGCTGATTGCGGTGATGCCAGTAAACACATGATATGAGTACATGTAGACATGAGAAGAGTAGTGACTGGGGCCTTCTGACCCCCATTACAGTGAGCATTGCAGCATAATAATAAAATAAAATCATGTTACAAATCAGTGCTTCTGTGATGCCGTGTAGATTGTTGCAGACAGACCGCTAGCCCAGCACCTGCTAATGTGTGCTCACTTATTTTCTCTGATAGCTTAATGTCCAGATGTTTAGGAGGTTTTATGAGGAGCCGAATTATCTGCAGAGGTCTCCTCCTCTCCAAAACAAACAGACCCAGTGATTTAAACTGGTAAAACACTGAATAAAGTGGTTTTGTGTTAAAAAAAAATCTGTGTTTTTCCAATGCTGCTCATGGCAACGGGGCTGCTAACTAGGGTGGCTGAGGTGAAAATGCCAATGTCCCTATCTGGAGCCAGTGTTTGGTTTTTCCATTCTGGGCTGCTGTAGAAACACGGTGCAACATGGTGAACTCCATAGACGAGGACCTGCTTCCTAAGTAGATGGGAACTGCCCATTGGTTCGACAGCCCATTATTCCGACAACCCATTGGTCCGACGACATCCCATTGTTCTGACCATATTAAACCCATTTTTTCCGAAGTCCCGTTGTTCCGAAATCATCATGATGCCCTGTGGTTAAGGTCTGGATAGGTTTAGGCACAGAAACCACTTGGTTAGGATTAGGAAAAGATCATGGTGTGGGTTAAAATGAAAAAGAAAGTGGCACTCACATATTGGAACAACGAGATGTTGGACTAATGGGATGAAGTAGATATAAATGGCTAATTCTAAGGTAACAAAAACACAGTGACTGCTATTTTCGGGTGGTTATACAGTGGAGAAAAATAGGCAGAGAGGATGCACTTTGTATTGTTACTTTGAGGAAAAAGTCAAATGACAGAATTCACATATAGTGGCAGAAACAGTAAGCCTGATATTCAAACAGATTAGTTTCAACATCAGAACAACAATAAAAGCCCTCTTCAGTTGTGCAAATGCTGGATTCTGACACTGCACAGTACTGTGGCAGGGTACCTCAGTACACATCACCTGCTATGTCCACTAACTGGCCTCCAGACAGGTGAATGATGTGGCCGTCACCTCCTCTCTAACAGCTTATGGACCTGCTGCAGCCCACGCTCCAACATGTCAATCATGTTATAGCTAATGCCATGTACACACGCACTAACACACACGGACTGAGTGATGCTCTGTTTATGCTGTTGGCCTTGCACAGACCCCATCACATCAGCCTTATCTCAGGTCAGTCGCTCAGACCTGGTTTTCGTCGCCAGTCTCTTTTCCCAGACTCTTTCCTTCCTCATGTCTGTATCTGGCTTCACTGACAAAGACACTGTCGAGTACGAAGCACCATTCTACACAAATGTCAGACTGAATAATATAAGGAAGAGCTTGAAGGGTCTGAAGACAGGTCTAATGTGATTAAAATGATTTGACATAAGGATCAGTCCTGCAATTGCAAATCATTTGCACACTCAAATCCTCTCACCTGCACGCTAACATGCATTTACAGCCACTGCACAAGGTCTGATGTTTGGGATGGCCTTGTCTGAGCACTTGATTGCACATGCACATTGGCACTAAACCTGTGCTGTTCAAGCTTTCCTGCGCAGTGTCTGGATTGCCCTGCACGAGCGTTCAATCATACACACACACTGCTGCTGAATTGCCGCTGTGCCAGGCAGAGGCTTTCATTTACTGGCCGCAGGTATTTCAATCCACCATCCACGGACATCTCACCCACACACACAACGTCTCCTCTTCTAAGGTTCCCCTTGTTCAGTTTAGTCCACACACCATAGACAACTGTTACAGACAGAAGAACAAGATGTGCATGCAAGAGAAAGTGAGGAGAGGGCTGAGAAGATAGCAAAGAGTGAGAATTAGGAGACGGCAATAGAGAGTGAGGACAGGGTAACCTCAAATCTGTCATCTCGCACACACTGAAGCCAGCCAAAAATGTTTTTTCTTCTAAAGTCATCTATGAAACCAACTGTTAAGCATCCCAAAAAATACCAAATCCAAGATATACGGCTCAAGCTGAAGGGTTGCGGCTCTAGTTAATCATTGATAGGCTGATGGTTGCTCATCTCTCTTGTTAATGCTGTGTAAAGGAGTTTGAGCTCAGATTAAGATGCTAAGGCTCTTCCCTCAAGCTGACCACTTAAAGCTACATCACTGACACGGGCTGCAGAGTGGACTAAGCTCGCGGGCTCTATTTTAAGGTTGTGGGTGACCTCAGTGCTTGACTTGCATGACACAATCAAATTTGTAAAACAGATGTAGCTGAGCTTGACATATCTCATGTCAAAGGTAGGAAATTAACTCATAACAGTACATGTCTGCCTAATAAGTTAATTAAAGCTGTAAATCACCCCATCTTACATTACACGAGCGCTGTCTTACATTAACAAATAATTCATGAGGGCTTATTTGTTGCACAGTGTAATAATAATAACTGACAGGCAAGGTGTAAATTACTAAAACACACTAAAAAGTAAATTAAGAATGATTCAAGAGAAAGCAATTCTCAGCGCTAATTGTTCCAGAGTCGTGAAGCTGTGACTCCAACGGCTTGGTCTCCTCTGATTTTAAGCCTTGGCATTACTATCAGACCTCTGCCAGAGGATCTCAGGCCGCATTTAGGCTCATAACGGGTCAGAAAGTCAGTTGTGAACTGGTTGAAGTTTGTAGAGGAGTGTCGTCTGCGCTTGGCACGTTAGACGTGGCAGTTCCGCTGACCATTAATCAGTACAAGGTGCCACTTGTCCCCGTTGTGTCTCTGGAAGTGAGAAGCAGGAGAGATGGGGCACCCCCCTCTCATCACATCTGCCATGAGACGGGCTTGTCGGACTCTGCCATTCTTCATACGGGCATCTGTTGACACGCTGTCCTTGAGCGGTGGCGCTGAGTGGCAGTGAAGCATCGCTATCACAAACGGGATCGGGGAAAGCATTTTCTTATCGATCCAGGTGTGGTGGAGTGTACGACGGATATTGACAGGTTTGGTTGTGAAATGAGAGGAGAGGATGTGACGCCCACTTAAGCTGCAGCTTGAGAAGTCAGGTGCTGGAGCATGTTTATGGGTGAGCATGTTCAGAAGGAGGTATGACATAATGTCATTGGCAAATAACCAACAGCAAATGTGAGTGACACTTGAGAAATACAAGAGCTGTTGACTGTTCACCAGTATTAAAGGGACAGTGCATGCCCAAATCAAAAATACATATTTTCCCTCTTACCTGTTGTGCTATTAATGAATCTAGACTGTTTTGGTGTGAGTTGCCGAGTGCCTTTAAGACCACTTTTTGGGCTTACTCACATGGTTACCTAGTATCACTGCATGCCAGCTAAACCATCAACACAGAGAAATCTGTAAATACTCGGGGGAGGGTACGAGTTGGGGGTTGTATATGATGGTATTCTGCCGCCTAGCTACATAACTATTCTATTTATAAATTGAGATTTGATACCGTAACCTGAAATCTCACTGCTGCTGCCACTTGGCTGCCTATAAATGATTAATGAGCAGATACTGAACTGTAGAGACCATTATTGTTCTTTTCTCCCCCCCTCACTCTCCATCCATCTCTCTATACACTGATTCCTTTGGGGAGGCAGGGGATTACATTGCATGAGCTGGTATTTTTCTCTGCTTACTTGGCCAGGTTGTAGTGAACACACTGCAAAAAATGTCGATGGCCAAAATCTTCTGAGCATTAAGTACCCCCTGAAGACTAAAGGAACTGCAGCTGTGGTCAGTTTTAAAGGCCCGAAAAACTTATTGTCAGAATCAGCTTCTCACCATGAGTGGTGAGATGGACGGGTTTTTTTTCCTGACAGAGTTGAAGTAATAATTTTATATTTGAGATTTATGCTTTCCTTTGTTTTCTCTGTGCTCTTGCTTTAAAAGTATACTATGCAGGATTGTCGATTACTGCTCATACACACGCTCACCAGCGAAAATGAAAGTGAAAGTAAAAGCTGACACCAGACTGAATCTTGTTTGGTGTTTGTGCAATGTCTCTTGGATGCCTGCTGCTTTCAGTCTGACGCCTGGGACCGTATTCACAAAACGTCGAAGTACAAGTGACAAAATTCTCGGAAAATTCTTAGAATGATTACGTTTCATTAAGAATTTCAACTTAAAGTTAAGATAAAAGAGAGCTCCTAACGTGAAAAATTGTTAGCTGTAGGGAGGGGGACTTTTAAGAGGTTTAAGAGCTTTTTAAGCAGAGGACAAAATGGAAAGAAAGAAAGACAAACAAGTAGAAGAACAATTCTCCAAATGCTGGATGATGGTGAGTAAGTGAAAGGCTATAAATTGGATCGTGCAGGGATAATGTTTGTGGTCGATCTCTTTAGGGTTGTGCTCATATCTCTAACCAAATGTAATAATGTTATAATACCAGACATGAAGTGATCATAACACTAACATATTTGGCAAGTAGAAAAACACATCAGTGTTGCAGAGATGACTTGGGTCTGTCTCAACCCTCCATCAGCTGAGTGATCACACTAACAATGACAACACTTTCAGTCTCATATTGTGATGCAGTTCATTCCATTGCCACTGTGTGTCCAAACCTTGCAGGCTCAAACGGGCAACCAATCACATTTTTAAAAGAATGTGTCATACCTAGCATTTGGCTCGACCACACCTCCACACTAAGGCAAAAGTTTTGTTATTTCCTTGCTCAGAGTTGCTCTGAGAACTTCCCTCAATGACTCATGCGCTAGGTCTCCATGTTAGAAATTTTCAGGCTAAGTTAGGAGCTCTCTGAAAGTATTCCTCTTCTCCCCTGGTCATCACCTATTTATACAGCTCCGACCTCCCCTGAGCGCTGTTGGGGTGCACACCTACAAATGTTTCGAGCACAGAAAATAAGAAAATACAGACAGAGGGCTGAGTCTCTGCAGAAAAATACGCCAGCACACACTTCAGTGGGTCATAAGTGTTGATTAAGAGGGATAACTTCTGTATAAGTTTATATATTGTTTTCCGGGAAAATCCTGCTTATCTCACAGTGAGTGGGACCCTTTAGAAAAAGGTAACTTTTGTGCATTAATCAGAGTTAAGCAACATTTTAATCAGACTAATGACAGCTGGTGGGTTGTATTATTACTGTCAATAAATCCCACACAGTCTGATGAAGCAGTTAAAATAAGTTAACTACAAGAGAAACAGCAATATAGTGCGCTTACTAGCTCTCTAGCAGAGCGACAGATGAGAAAACCGACACCACACTCACGTCTCTATGATATTAGCTTCGTTACAGCCCACCAATCAAAATTTTATATTTCATCTGTGAAAAACCAAAGTGTAAAAACGACACAATGTGGCTTTATGGGGGGTTATGTGCCAGACTATTTTTTTTGGCCAGGCACAGTAAGTCTTGTCGTTACACTGAGGTTGCCAGGCAACCAGTGAGGAAGTTACTGTGCTTTGCCAAGAAATAGAACACCTACCATTTTAGCAGCCGAAACCTAAAACACTCGGGATGCAGGACACGAACTGCTCCCTGCAACCTCTATGTAGAATAACAATGCCACAGTTTCTGGACTCGATGGCCATTTTCAGACTTCTTTTTTTTTAACCCCCACTATGAAATTCTTTGCCATTGAGATCCATTTCTACTGACATAGATCAATCAAGCTGATCTCAGCTGCTGTTTTTTGTCAATGAGAAAAAATACAAATGTTATAAAGTCATATTTTATTGTTGCCAAGCGGTGGGTGTTTCATAATCTAATTATTTCGGGTGAATTTATAAGAAACAAGACAAAATTTGTTTTGAAACTAAGCAAATCACTCTGCTAGTACCAGCCTAATGTCATTTATCAAATAAAGACCTTTCTCAAAAGGTTAGAACGCCTCACATATTTGGTTAAATATTTTATTTCTTTAAAGGAGCTATATGTAAGAAATCTAAAGCAAATAGTCATAAAACCCTCTTAATATGTCACAGAGACTAAGGAATAATGTTCATATAACATACTGATCTCACCGACAACAATAGTACGGCCAGAATATTCGCATTTAAAAAAATATTTTTTTAATATTTATTTTTATGTTTTGAATTTGTGTTTTGGCCTGTTGCGCCACCCACCGCCGTCTACCAGTCACGCAGTCAGTAGAGTCTCAGCATCAGTTAAAGTTACGACTGAGCTACAGCAGCACGGCAAGCAGCATTAGCAGTGTCCCGGTACATAACATTGGCAGCCAGCTCCTCCTCAGCTGTATCCCGGCAGCAGCGTTAGCAGCAGAGAAGCTGGACTTGCTCGAACGGTCCGCTGGAAAACCGAAGATCACGGACGCGGCGACACGGCCCTGCCACGGCAGCCATCCGTGGGCAAACAAATCAGTCTCCAGCGTCCCGCTGTCCAGCAACCTCGAATCTGTAGGCGAGGGGGAGCGGACACGACTTGTGGCAGTATTTTGAATTTGAGTGCAGTAACCGTTTTGGCCACATTCTTACATACAGCGCCTTTAAATGAAGTCCCTTATGATGATCAACATTTTTGTATGAAGCACTTAGCTTTGCCTCGAAATGTCTTCCCTCCCCCCCCCCCCACTATCTTTTACATGCAGTAACCTTTTGCATTCTCTTCCCTCTCCCTCTCGCCCTCGTCATTTCCCTCCAATATAACAAAAAAATAAATAAATCTGGTCCACAAATAAAGATTGCAAGCATGCACACATGCACAACCACAGATGTCCATGGCCAAACACGCACTGCAGGTCACTGCTTTAACACAATGTTTCATTTTCTAGCCCGAGAAAATAAAATGGGGGAAGCTACAAGAAAATTGCTTACTGAAAAAAAATCTGCAGCCCATCTTTCCACCCCGAGGAAGAACGCACATGTTTACTGATGCTCAGTAAAGTATTAAGATATTTGATAGAACCGCCAATAAACGGCTTGGTGTAATATTCATTCTATAATAGGTTATGTATGGGCAGTGCAGGGGAAGCCCACACACAGGCGATTCATGTTGTGAGTGGGCAAACATTTCACTAGAGACAGCCAGCATTTGCAAATTACTATCTTTTAAGTTGGCAGACAGAGAGAGAGAGAGAGAGAGAGAGAGAGAGAGAGAGAGAGAGAGAGAGAGAGAGAAAGAGCGAGAGAGAGAAAGCATTTACAGCCCATACTTACGGGACTGTATCAGTCCCATTTGGTCCGGTAATATTCAGATGTGACTCTTCCCCTTGCTTTTCAATTAAATTGTTAATGAAGGCAATGATAAATAAAGCATGGGTACACAGAACAGACACGGCATGTAGAAGGGAGAGGAAAAGGAGAAAAACACAGCCCCTGTGCCAAAGCTAGAGGATGATGCTGGGAACACCCAGATGGTTTCATGAGCAATGCTGTCTCCCTCTCTCTCGTTTGTGTTCTCCTGTACATTCTTTTTCTTTTTTTCCCCCACCCGTCTCCGAGGATGGCAGCATCTTGTTTTCATGCAAAGCAGAACAAGAATATGAGGTGGGAAAAGGAAAGGATGCTTGTTGATTGCTCATAAACAGTTAAAGCTCAGCAGAATAAAACCAGAATGCTTTGAATGAGGGAACAGGTGATCTCTATTTTATTTTACAATGAAATGCCTTCCTATTTTTTACCCTCTTACTTTTGTGCCTGTATGTTCTGTATGTCTGTTAGAGCCTGAGGGATTTCTGGGCCAACGCGATGTTATTAAAGATTTAGAGTTGTTGCTGTAAATGTTGGCAGACAGAAAAAATTGAAGTTCGCTTGAGGTATTTCAGAGAGTGTCGCCTTTGCGTAGTTTGTCCACAAGGGACTGCACACAGGTTCATCTGTAAAATGTCCCACTGAATATATGTTGTACACGTTTATTCATTAGGATAAGCCCCTTAATAACCATTTCATTTTCAAGGGGGTGCATAAATACATATATTTGCCTCCAATTTGTAACCCTGCAGTGATTCTTTCTCTTTTTTCATGATCATTTGGTGGCAGTGCAACAAGGTGCCCTTTCAACACTGAAATATGAACTTTCAGCATCGAAATGGCAAATATGTTAGCCAACAATTGCCTTTTTACGAGCAGACATGCTTGTAAAAGATAGAAAATCATTAACGTTCTTTTAAAGTCGAGATCAATATTCACTCTTGTGGCTCTGATTTGGTTTCCACCACCTCGTAAGGGACATATCTGGACTTTTTAGCTGCTAAATGCACTAAATGTTCATCATATAGTCTCTAAATTTGTCTGTATGCAGTTTGATGCTAGGCAGGGACCATGCATAATGGATAATGACTTCAGCAGGTAGAAACCAGACTTATAGAGTGAGTGATAAGAGTGTGACGCAAACAGTAAAGTTGTGAGCCGGGAAACCGAAACAACGAGCTAAAAGATGCTGAAACACTGTAAAGCTGAGTGAAACTGCAGAACAGGGTGATAATTCTCTTCAGATTCTTCCCTACGAGCAACACCTTTCACCTATCAATTATTTTAACAATCGAGTCTTCTAACAATTCATCCATCAATTAATCAAGTAATACTTTTGCTCTATTGAAGCACAATAGCAAATATACAACAGAGAAAATAAGACGGGTCTCTTAAAAGAACAATTCATTGGTTTCCTTTCTAGTGAAATCAACATTTCTAGTGTTTAGATTGCATACAATAATTAGGCTCCAATTGATAAACCACTGATATTTTGATTTTTGGGGTATTTCATGCATCACTGTGATGGGATAACTGTAGGTGTATGTATGTGTGTGTTTGATTATCATAACAATAACATGAATGAAGCTCAGGTTTTCACAAATTGCCCGCCGCATTTTATTTTCTGTGGTTATGTCACTAAATTAGCTCAGTTTTACCCAAGAAAATAAACACAGAAAATAAAATGCTGTGGTCGATTTGTGGAAGCCTAACCAGCTACTATATTGATTTATGCTCTTAAGAGGTAAACTTGCTTGTCAAACAGCTTTTTGCTTTTTGAACAGTGTCTGACGTCTTTCCGTGCAGCCTGGAGCTTCCCGCTCATCTGCTGGTGAGGTTCCCTGGGTTGTGTCGTTTGGTGGACTTTGGTGGAGCAGATGAGTGAGGAGCTCGAGGCACTGGCAGCCCGGAAGCAGACTAATGTTATCATTAACATTACCTTCTGTCAGGCACTGGAAGCTTTCTGTTTGGATGCTGAAGTATTGATGTCACGCTACTGTGGTAGGCTTGTTTGGTATTAAAATATATATACACTCCATAGCAAAAATGTCTCTTAGAATTTCCAACCATTGTTCTATAGAAGGGGATTCAGTCTTGTACCAATTCCTTGTTATTGCCTTCTTGCTTGTGATCAATAATATCTTGGCTAAATATCTATCCTAATCCATGGAACAATCATTTATATTTCAGGTACAAAACTTGTTGCGTGTCCAGTTTCTCAAGGAATTTCTTTCAGCTTTATTTCATATTAAACATTATTGATGAGGAGAATTAAAGAGATTCATACTACACATATTTGTTGATATAAGCTATAAGCTATCACTATAATCAATTAAATAGTGGTCTGGCTCTAGTGTCATTGCCTGTGTGTGCATTTGTGTGTATGCAGTTCATCTGCTTGTACAGTATGTGTGTGTCAGGAGCTGAATTCCTTGATTGCTCAAGCAAAAGATTCCATTACAGAGATTAGGCAATATGGAATCTAATACAGCACTGCAGCACTGCTGGAGTTCCACTGACTTGTCCCAAGCCTGAAAAGAAGCTTGTGGTGGTAGGGCCACTGTAATTGGTTATACATCCTTGAAAAAGCTCCCCTGAAGTTAATATTACTCAGACCACCAAACCCATTTCCCTCTTTCACTCTCTCCCTTTCTCCATTCACAAAAAAGACAATAACGTAATCCTGCAGATTTATCGCTCTCACCCTCTCCTCCCTCCTCCTCTCATCTTTCCTTCTCTCTTCATCTCTCTCCATTAGACGGCTAATTTGATTTGCAGGCTATCTCTTCTCTACTTACAGCAAGGGTAGAGATGGCCTGGAGATATCAGTCAGGAGATGGGGAGAGGCATCACATGCTTTTACATACAAGTGTTTCCCTATGACAAACACCTTGCATTAGTGACATGTGATTATGGCTTCACATAGTTAATCATTTTAGAGGATCTCTCAGCAAAATGCATTGCTCTCTTGTTATGAAGGGGGCAGTTTATTATTCTGCTGTATGAAAAAATACTGCAGAGCCTAGTAATGTGACCACTGTGTGAATAAACAGGTAAAATGAGTCATTTTTTTCTGGGAGCAACACCTGTAACTATAGCGACAGTAAACAACAGAGATAATCACTGTGTTATCCTTGGGAAAGTATTTTTACAGATTTTTTTCATTCAACAAGCCAAGGGTGTAAATTTAATTGATAAGCTGTGATAAACTGACACCACCAGTGACCTTAATTGCTTTTCTTTTTTCTTTTTTTTGTTGCCAGGGGTTAGTGTTGTGTTTGGGTCGCCCAAAACTGACTGGTTAAAAAATGTTTGGATGACACATACTGCTTTTTGCTCTATTTCTGTGAGCTACTAGGGCTAGCCATTGCTGACTTAAATTAATGTAACAGTAAACAGGAAAAGACTGTGGTCAGGAGGTATCTGAGGGTTTTTTCATATCAGGTGCAATTCATACTTTGCCCGAGCACGATCGTCCCGTGTCTCCATTTGCCTCCTAATGTTGATCTGTACCCTGAGTACCAATCCTATTTACTCTGTATATGCTTCCTTTAGGTAACATCATTAGAAATCACTCTGTAAATTTCCATTGTTATGCGGATGATACACAGTTGTATTTATCTATGAAGAAAGTAATCAATTAACTAAACTTCATAATTGCCTTAAAGACATAAAAACTTGGATGAGCACCAATTTCCTGATGTTAAATTCAGACAAAACTGAAGTTATTGTTCTTGGCCCGAAACAACTCAGAGACTCTTTATCTGATGACATAGTTTCTCTAGATGGCATTGCTCTGGCCTCTAGCACTACCGTAAGAAACCTCGGAGTAACATTTGATCAAGATTTGTCTTTTAATTCTCATTTAAAACAAACCTCACGGACTGCATTTTTTCATCTGCGTAATATTGCGAAAATTAGGCCTATCCTGACCCGAAAAGATGCAGAAAAATTGGTCCACGCTTTTGTTACCTCTAGGTTGGATTACTGTAACTCTCTATTATCAGGTGGCTCTAGTAAGTCCTTAAAAACTCTCCAGCTAATTCAAAATGCAGCAGCATGTGTACTAACAGGAACTAAGAAACGAGATCATATTTCTCCTGTTTTAGCTTCTCTGCACTGGCTCCCTGTAAAATCCAGAATTGAATTTAAAATCCTACTGTTAACTTATAAAGCTCTAAATGGTCAAGCTCCGTCATATCTTAGAGAGCTCATAGTGCCATATTATCCCACCAGAACTCTGCGCTCTGAGAACGCAGGGTTACTCGTGGTCCCTAAAGTCTCCAAAAGTAGATCAGGAGCCAGAGCCTTCAGCTATCAGGCTCCTCTCCTGTGGAATCATCTTCCTGTTGCGGTCCGGGAGGCAGACACCGTCTCCACATTTAAGACTAGACTTAAGACTTTCCTCTTTGATAAAGCTTATAGTCAGGGCTGGCTCAGGCTTGTCCTGTACCAGCCCTTAGTTAGGCTGACTTAGGCCTAGTCTGCCAGAAGACCCCCCTATAATACACCGGGCACCTTCCCTCTCTCTCTCTCTCTCTCTCTCTCTCGTGTCCTATTACTGTATCTTGCTAACTCGGCCATTCTGGATGTCACTAACTCGGCTTCTTCTCCGGAGCCTTTGTGCTCCACTGTCTCTCAGGTTAACTTGTATTGCAGCGGTGCCTGGATAGGGGTCCATGTCATTGGTTCGACATCCCACTGCACCCTCAGTTGCTCTTCCTGAGGTTTCTACCGTTTTTTTCCCCCGTTAAAGGGTTTTTTTGGGGAGTTTTTCCTTATCCGCTGTGAGGGTCCAAAGGACAGAGGGATGTCGTATGCTGTAAAGCCCTGTGAGGCAAATTGTGATTTGTGATATTGGGCTTTATAAATAAAATTGATTGATTGATTGATCAATTGACTGAGTACACTTGCGACATCATCTACGTGATATTTCTGGTACGCTACAGGGTAGAAAAGGGAGCCGTAGATGGACACTGCTGCCCCAGGGACCATCATCAATGGGGAATGGCGGAGAAGCAAAGTGAAGGTCTTATCCTGGCTGAAGGAGCCTCTCCCATCAGAGCTCCGACTGCAGGTTGAAGGCGGCAGCAAAGCCAGGTCTGGGCTTTACATCTGATGCAAACTCGAGGACACATGAACCATACTCGAGTTCACAGCAACCAAACAAACTGGACTTTGGGGTCGAGCGTACTCAGATCTGGTCCCGGGACTCTGACGTGAAAGCCCCCTAACTCTATGACTAACTGTAATTATGAAATGTTACGTTTGTTTTACCTTTTTTGCACTGATATGAATGTAGAATACTAATAATCACTCCATCTTATGGTCCATAAAAACAAAATATTACATCACAAAATGAACATGTAAACTTCACTTTCATAAATCCATGTAAATGGGACAGCCTAGGATATATATTCGTTGTTGCATAAGAGGAAGATGTGTGAAAAATGAATGGAAATATGGGGGAGTGAACATTTAAACTTTCAACAAGATGGGAGCATATTTAAAACTGTTGACTCCATCACTAGTGTGAACTGTACAACACACACAAACACATTTTCACCATCATTTTCCATTCATCAGGAAATAGGGGGAGAGTCGACGCCTCCTCCTTTGTAGTGCGGGGCTGGAGAGCGATGTTATCACTCCCACTTGATCTGAGATGACTCTCACAGCCAGCGCCAAAGGAAATGCATTATGCATTACTTAGAAAACACTCTATTGAGATATATAAGACACATATTGAAATGTGCGTGCAGTTTCAGTCAGACAGAGTATGTTTCACATTCCATATGAAGTCCATACTCATTTGCACAAACACAGCCCAGACTGTACGTAGCCTAACTGTAACTTGGTTTCACAAAGAAAAAACTGGGGATTTGAAGAGTTTTTGCAGAGACTGGAAGAGTTTACAGGAAAATATATAAAAGTATCAAGCATCCTTCACAGCAGAGGACACAGGAAGTGGTGGGAAAAAAATCTGCTGTTATGTTCTGAAGTACAAAAACAAGGTGCATGTGACAACACACAAAGAAACTATTCTCAACATCTGATTCTTGTGAGCACTCACTGAGTCTGCAATAACTCATGTATCGACACTACATCACTTTCTCACACACACACACACACACACACACACACACATATATATAGTTATACACTTGTGCCTCTCTGATTAGTGAAAATAGCCTCTTTAAAAATCAAACTGCGACCAGACAGACTCAACATGCTCTCCAATCTGCTTACACCCCAGCCTTACTTCCATCAATAGCACATTGTGTGGAGCTGGACACGAGTGCTGAGAAAAACACTGCGGTTGAATAAACCACAGGGGGAACAGAATTGAATAATCAAATGTGGCTCTTCACTCGGCCCTCATTTCCCAACATGTGACCTGCCTTGGGCTTGCTGGATTATTGCTAACAGATTATTCCTCCAGAACCGGAGGGGAGCCGTGCCCTACGGCTTCGCTCAGCCAGGGACAACACTCCCCCCTGAGATGAAAATGAGGCGGAGGCTGGATACCCACCTGGGTTATGGTTGGTATAATGGTTTCAATGCAGCACCTACAGTGGTCATCTTTGCTTCGATAGGAAACATGCACATACAGGACAGGCCAAAAGTTTGGACACACCTTCTCATTCAATGCGTTTTCTTTATTTTCATGACTTATTTACATTGTAGATTCTCACTGAAGGCATCAAAACTATGAATGAACACATGTGGAGTTATGTACTTAACAAAAAAAGGTGAAATAACTGAAAACATGTTTTATATTCTAGTTTCTTCAAAATAGCCACCCTTTGCTCTGATTACTGCTTTGCACACTCTTGGCATTCTCTCCATGAGCTTCAAAAGGTAGTCACCTGAAATGGTTTTCCAACAGTCTTGAAGGAGTTCCCAGAGGTGTTTAGCACTTGTTGGCCCCTTTGCCTTCACTCTGCGGTCCAGCTCACCCCAAACCATCTGGATTGGGTTCAGGTCTGGTGACTGTGGAGGCCAGGTCATCTGCCGCAGCACTCCATCACTCTCCTTCTTGGTCAAATAGCCCTTACACAGCCTGGAGGTGTGTTTGGGGTCATTGTCCTGTTGAAAAATAAATGATCGTCCAACTAAACGCAAACCGGATGGGATGGCATGTCGCTGCAGGATGCTGTGGTAGCCATGCTGGTTCAGTGTGCCTTCAATTTTGAATAAATCCCCAACAGTGTCACCAGCAAAACACCCCCACACCATCACACCTCCTCCTCCATGCTTCACAGTGGGAACCAGGCATGTGGAATCCATTCGTTCACCTTTTCTGCGTCTCACAAAGACACGACAGTTGGAACCAAAGATCTCAAATTTGGACTCATCAGACCAAAGCACAGATTTCCACTGGTCTAATGTCCATTCCTTGTGTTTCTTGGCCCAAACAAATCTCTTCTGCTTGTTGCCTCTCCTTAGTAGTGGTTTCCTAGCAGCTATTTGACCATGAAGGCCTGATTCGCGCAGTCTCCTCTTAACAGTTGTTCTAGAGATGGGTCTGCTGCTAGAACTCTGTGTGGCATTCATCTGGTCTCTGATCTGAGCTGCTGTTAACTTGTGATTTCTGAGGCTGGTGACTCGGATGAACTTATCCTCAGAAGCAGAGGTGACTCTTGGTCTTCCTTTCCTGGGTCGGTCCTCATGTGTGCCAGTTTCGTTGTAGTGCTTGATGGTTTTTGCGACTCCACTTGGGGACACATTTAAAGTTTTTGCAATTTTCCGGACTGACTGACCTTCATTTCTTAAAGTAATGATGGCCACTCGTTTTTCTTTAGTTAGCTGATTGGTTCTTGCCATAATATGAATTTTAACAGTTGTCCAATAGGGCTGTCGGCTGTGTATTAACCTGACTTCTGCACAACACAACTGATGGTCCCAACCCCATTGATAAAGCAAAAAATTCCACTAATTAACCCTGATAAGGCACACCTGTGAAGTGGAAACCATTTCAGGTGACTACCTCTTGAAGCTCATGGAGAGAATGCCAAGAGTGTGCAAAGCAGTAATCAGAGCAAAGGGTGGCTATTTTGAAGAAACTAGAATATAAAACATGTTTTCAGTTATTTCACCTTTTTTTGTTAAGTACATAACTCCACATGTGTTCATTCATAGTTTTGATGCCTTCAGTGAGAATCTACAATGTAAATAGTCATGAAAATAAAGAAAACGCATTGAATGAGAAGGTGTGTCCAAACTTTTGGCCTGTACTGTACATCATGTACTGACGCTAAATATACATATGTCCTTACGCTTTTTGTCAAAGCCGTGAGTTCCACCTCTTGGCTTACAACCTTTTTCCCAATGACGACAATGATTTTAGTGTAAATGAGGACCATAAACATTACATGCAACAGCAATACAACCTTTGCCTGGATTTCATCACTGCAGCTACATTATTTTCATTACAACCAGCAATTACATAACATGCTTTGCTGTGTCAAGTGGAACTGCAGAGTTCCCCCCTCCTGTCAAAAATGGATGAGCCCGGGGCACCCACTAGCTTACCTGGTAGAGCAGGCGCCACATGTACAAAGGCTGTGTCCTTCAATTCCAACCCACGGCCCTTTGCTGCATGTCATCCCCCTTTCTCGCTACGTCTGTCTGTATCATATAAAGGCAAAAAGCCCCAAAAATATCTTAAAAAAACACACAAATATACAGTATGACAAGTTTTTTTGTAGGATATCCCACTTTCTGTGAAAAGTAACGTGTCTTTATTGATATATTGGGGTCTTTAAGCTCTCCAGCTGCCTGCTTAACTACAGTATGACACACAATGTCTCTTCAAACAGGCTTGATCAATGCAGCCACAGATGAGTGAGACTGAATATTGGCATCTGCAAAAACAGACATCTGCGTTTTCATCTATTTTCCTAAATCATGTTGTGTGTGTGTGTGTGTGTGTGTGTGTGTGTGTGTGTGTGTGTGTGTAAGCCAGAGAATATCAGTCAAACTCATATTAGTTGTTTTGATAAGATATCTCAAAGTTTTTAAATTTTCATAAGTCATGTTTTTGTATTGTGCACTCAAAGGAATATTAATCACGCTGGTGGTTAATTCATTCTAAAAGAGGCTCTTATCTGTTTTTGCAAATGAGCGTTTTAAACAAATTCAAATAATCTACTGTGGGTGAATCTTTGGGAATAATTTTTATGGTGGGACTGCACTCTGACCGTCTTTTGCTTTTCTTCCCAATATTCACAGCTTATCTTTTATCCTTCTTGATTTTGAAAACATTTAAGACTTTAGCGTAAAAAAAAACAAAAAACAATATGTTAACATTTCTTGTCACATATAAATATGAACCAGTCTAAAAATGTTTAAATTGGTTTGATATTAAGCCAAACACTGGACCAGACAGGTATGCCAAACCAAGTGTCGCACTTCAGCAGCTGCTCTAAATTGGAGCATAACAACAACATGTCCCAATAGAAAACAGCATCTGACTATCACGTCGCATCACGTAACTTTGGTACTCTCTTTCCACACTCTAAGGGAGATAATGTCACTGCAATTAAAGCAATATTAAATTCATCCATATTAGCCACCCATACTATACATACTACAAGCGTGTCTACATAATAATTTGTGCATGCAATAAGAGGCCATTATAGATAGTCAGAAGCATGGAAGAGTAGCTGAGTAAATTAAGAAATAGGTGAATACAGGAGAGGTGTACAGTTGTGGAAGTAGACAGAGAGTGAGCAGACAGTCTGAAGAATTCTGCCCACATAAACATCACTCCTGGGTCCACTAGGCCACTGAGACTAGCCCTGGTGTAGCATTCATCGAAGCCATCTGCTTTAGCCAACACATTGTGATTGCACTTTGCAGTAGTATTGACTTTGTGTTAAATCCTGGCCTGTCACAGAAACCCACAGCAAGCACCTTCTGCATTCGTTTCCACCTCCTCCGCCTCGCTCTCCCTCCCATCCTCCACATCCTCCTCAGCCCATGTCCAATCTAGTGATATTGATAGATACACTCTGTGACTGCGAAAAGCCTGTTTTTTTCACATAGTAGCCTAAAAAATATCTTGGGGCAGCGGTTAATGAACAACTCCCAACAGCTAGGGAGACTCTGCCAAACTGCCGATGGCATCAGCCTCAGGGCATTCACGAAACAATGAAAAAAAGGTTTTCCAGAAGCTCATCAGATGATTATTTGGGCTGTACAGCGTGTCTCCACTGTGAAAGAACCTCTTGCATTGTCCTTGAATTAAAGGTAGAAAACCTGGCTTACTGGCTGCAGACTATCATCTGATCTCCCTAAGTGCCACCTACACACCCATTCACGTAACATAGTATGCATTTAAATATGGCAAAGCAAGTTGCATTCAGGCTCATTCAAATGCTTTAATATCTCCTCTCTCTCTGCCGCCTCAGTTTCTTTCTTCATTTTAGACTCTTCCCCGCTTTCTGACTGTATTAGTACCTATATTTGATATTCACATAATGTATTACTGTGCTGTGCAGCGTTCCTTACCCCCAGGGGAGTCTACACTTTGCTGGTTTCTCCAGAGAGAAGAGAGAATAGCAGATTCCTCTCCACTGCTCAACAGCCGTCCAGTCCTCTGGGCAACAACTCCGCCGCCTCCCTGCTTGTCAGAACACCTCTTTGCCATGCAAATTGCTTTGTTTTTTTGATGCTCTCGTTCTTCACAAACATCCTCTTTCAGCAAAAGGCAGTTTGGAAGGAGAAAAAAAGGTCTTTTCTCCGCATTTCAAAATTCAGCCTTTAACAGAGTTTGAGCCCATGCTGATAGGGGGAATACTATGTCCGGGTGGATTTATGACTACAGGGTCAAAGGGTTTGGTTTTCCAATCTGGGGCTTTTTGTAAGTGTGGGTTGGACTGTGTTTAGCTGGGATGACTGATAGAGTGGTTGTAGCTTGGAATAGAATTTGGCAGACCTGAATGGTTTTGAGCACGACTGCTTCACAGAGTTATTGATTGCTATGTGATTCTGATATTGGGTGTATGCGTGAGTAGGTTTCCTTGTTTTGTCACCAGAACAGCAGTGGTTAGGCCACTTCTATAGTAGAGCTTTGCTCAGGCCTGAAAAATGAGACAATACATGAATGTGCACAGATTCTGTCCAAGCCCGACCTGAGCCATGGCAGCAGTTTTGGGCCCGAGGCTGATTAAAAACCATTATAACCATTATAATATTCATTACAAGTTAAGGTCAACTAATCTTTTCAGTGTGGTAAGAGGCATTTGCGACACTCCAAGTGTGCACTCTAGCACACACTGGACTTAACTGGACTAAATCTGGGGTGCTACTCTTGAGCGGTAGAGCGCACTCTAGAAACAGAGCAGCAGAGCACAGTGACAGTTAAATTTAACCATTTGCTAATTTATATGAAGACCTGATTCTAGTCCAAGGGGATGTTGAGAAATTATGGCCCAGCCTGAACCAGGATCAGGCAGAGAATGAAAGCTCTACTCCACAGCAATAAATGTCTGTAGAAATTAAAGCAAGTTCTTTTTCCTTTATATTTGCTGGATCACATTTAATTTGTGTCAAAAAGTTAGATGTTTAGTTGCCTTTTAAATAATCTGACACACATGCATGCATAAACACATGCGCAGCGATGCATGTCACATTTTTTCTCTTAACTCTGATCTGCCTCCCAACCACCAGCCATCTTTTTTCTCTCTCTGGCTACCGTTTTTTCCGCTTCCTCTCTCTCACACACACAGCTTAATTTCATCTCTTCATACTACTTTATTCTTATTCATCCACCTCCACACCGAGCCAACTTCCGTTCTGTGTGGATTTGTGTGACTGATGGAGCTTTGAGGGGAGTGGAAGCAGCATTCACCTCCCTGGAGCGTGGCTGGAGGGTGGTTAGCACCTCCCCTCTGCTACACACAGATACACATACTAAAAAGCCAGTGCCCAGGTTTTCCACTTGCCTGCTTTAACCCAGAAGGAACCCTAAGGTGAGGCTGACATCAATAAGATTGCGCAACACAGGGACCACAGGGGCCAAAAGGAGACACGATCCAAAACTGAAAATTCCTCCTCAAAGGTGTTTTCTACTGTCAGACTATAAGACAGTGACTAGAAAAAATTCACCTGGTACCACTAAACACAGTGCCCTCGAACATTTAGTTTGAATATTTAATTATTAGCCCTTAACAGTCATGCAAAAAAACTAACTTTGCTTGGCAGAGCAGGAAGAATTTTTACTAAACAGACATAAAATACAACAAGAGGAGGAAAAGGAGAGCTGTAGTTGTACAAAGAGCACTTAGGTATTACAAACACTTGGTTCTGACCCATTTGTAACGACTTTTTCCTCCGTTCTGAGGACAGATTCTGCTTAAAGGACTTCTTAATGTAACTTGATCTCAATTACTGGCACTGCCACAAAGGTGGGTCAAATTAGGTTTATTTGCCAATAAGCAATTTTTGTCAGCAAAGAAAAAGGTTGCACCTTTTTGATGTGACTTTTCAAAGTGACAAATAAAGCTCCATAAAAGCCATGTCTGCTGTGTTTATGGTCTATGGTGGACAGTAACTAAGTACATTTACTTAAGTACAGTTTATGAGTATCTATACTTGGTTTTGGGTTTTTTTTTTCTGGGAAACATATTACTTTGACTCCACGACATGTGAAAGACAAATATTGTACTTTTGACTCAATTTTTGACTAAATTGCTTTGAAGTCAGCAGATGATTTTTTTTTTCTAAAATGCAAAAGTTCAAAAACTGTGATAATGCAGTTCTGCATTTGGTGTGTTTGTCAAAGTGGTGTTACCGTACCTCTACCTCCCACATGCGCTAGTCAGATTGAGCAGCTCATTGGTAGTGACAGGTGGAGAGGAGAGATCAAGCTGTTTGACATTTCTGGCAAAGCTGTGTAATAGAAGTTGAATTAACCTAGCCTCCAAATTATTACTTGTTTACTTGCTTATACAAGCAAGTCATTGCATTCAGTGGGCTGGTTTAGAGTCATTAGGTTCTGTAAATGTATTGTGACAATATACAACAATGCATTGAGGTTTTTTTTTTTTTAAAGTACTTTGAATACTCAAGTTTTTTCAAAGGCAACTCAAGTAATAATTGGAATCAGCGACTTTCACTTGTATTGGAGTAATATGTGACCAGGAGTATGTAGACTCTGACTCAAGTAATAGAGCTATCCACTTTGTCTACCACTGTTTACAATGCAGATGCCTCAGTAATACAGTGAAATAGCCTTGATAATCCTGACAACAGACAAAATGGGTTAAAACTAACTCAATCACAGAACTAGTCAGCTTGTAGGAGGTGGAAAATATGTTTAAAGACATGCAATCTAATATGTTCTTTGTAGGTCTGACTACTATTGCTGTTAAGAAGTTCCCGGAGACCTCTGCCTGAGGTTTGTAGCAGGGCTGCAGCTAATGACTATTTTCACTGTTGATTAATCTCTCGATTATTTTCTCAATTATATGGGTCAGTTGTTTGGTCTATAAAATGTCAGAAAATGGTGAAGAAATGTCAATCAGTCTATCACACAGCCCAAGCTGACGTCCTCAAATGTCTCATTTTGTCCACAACCAAAGGATATTCATTTTGTTCTCATAGGGGAGTAAAGAAACCAGAACCAAAAACATTCACATTTAAGAAGCTAAAATCTGAGACTTTAAAAAATTACTCAAACCAATAAGTTGATTATCACATCAGTTAGCGATTAACTTAATAGTGGACAACTAATAAATGAATCAATGAATTGCTGCAGCTCTATTCGTCAGCATCACTTCTGTACCCTGACCAATATAAATGTTTAGTTGCTATGGCTTCATGATAGACTGGAATATGTAAAACATTCATAGGAAATTTCACAGTGCCTGTAAATTCCCCTTTGTGCAGCTACATTAACATCAAGCCCTGCGAGTATGATCATAGAAGGAAATGCAAATTTGTGTTAAAAAACGCTTCCTGTTCTTCCCTGACACTTTCACTGTCAAATGAGCAGACATATGTGGACGTCAGATGTCCAAGCATGCAGATAATGCGAGAGAAAATACTCCCACACCACGACATGGTAGCCCTATCTACATGTCATTACAATAGACACAATCAAATGTCAGTCGCAGCATGGGGCAAATCAGGAAACTGCCTCTTTATCTTCACATAAATGTTGTCTGAAAGAAGACCTTCAGTGGAGCTATCAGCCACACACCTGACTCTCTCTCTTTCTCTCTCTCTTCTATAAGCTGACCATGATTATAGTGCCATACAACGCTCCGCTGCAAACGTGACACGAGTGTCAATGCAGCCCGCTCCCACACTAAGCATGCTGGGTATATATCAGCCACTCATCTCCAAGACACAGGCTCCAAGGTCCTTCAATGTGAGACATGCTATTAGGTCTCTCGCCATTTCACTCTCTTCTTCTTCGCTTGGACTCTCAGGTGTCATTGCTGTAACTCTACTTTGTTTTCCAGTATAGCTGTCATTGCTTTGATGTTGTTTTGTGGACAGTATAGAGATGGACTCGGTGGCGTATATGCTGTTTGTACCAATGTCATCTTAGACCATATAATATCAGGGTGTGTTCGTTCAATTGAAAAAATGGCAATATTCTGCTGCATGGGGGCTGGAACTCAAAGCTTATCTTAACTCATATCTGATTTCGTAATTACCACAGAAGCTATGGTCTACTAGTATCACACTTAAATACGGCGATGTATTTACCTCAGAGTCCTTCAGATGTGCTTGTTCTTTGCCTCTAAACAAGTGGATGTGTGCCAACCCTCTAAAAGGTATCCCACCTTGATCAACAGTTCAGTTGCCATAAGGAGAGGTAGTGGAGGTAGAGGTAGTCGAGCAGAAGGCACCTTGAGCTAGCAATCAGTCACTGTGGTATTAGAGACACGTTAAGGGGAATAAATAACAGGACTGGGAGAGCGCCAGAGTTTAGGCCCTTATTTTGTGTGTAAATTATACTACCTCCAGAATTTAAAGTTGTTGTCTGCCTTCTTTTGCATTCCTTAGTAATCACTCTTACCCACAGAGCAGGAGAGATAAGCAAAGAGGGAGGGAGGAAGAAAACTGGAGGAAAGTCAGTATCCACGAGTACATGAAGTCTTATCAGAAACAAGACTGAGAGTCTACAGCCCAGTTAGTGACTCGGTGAAGTTGTACTGTATATAGGTACAGCTGTGATTTGAGCTAAATGCTAACCTAAGCCACACAGGCCAATCAAATTAAATGGGCATCGCAGAAGCAGAAAGAAGACAAGATGGTTAAGCTGATAATGTTGGTGTCTGAATACCCAGAGTTCTGGTGCTAGCAACTTTTAAGGACAACCAGAATAAAAACTGGGCCTGGGACAACATTTCCACCAAACTTCAGATGACTGGTAAATTGTCCAAACATGTAAAATCTTTGGTAATGTCAGTGATTTCCATTGTCTTTCTACAGTATGAAGCTACAAGTTGGCTTGCACTTCTGCCAGTGTTCACCGAGGCACCTGCTTGTCACCATAGCTGTGGACCAAAGTGGCAGCAGCCGCTTTTAAAAAAACTTTGCTTTTCCGGGGAGCGCTCTTGAAGGTAGGAGGTTGTCAGGGTGGTTACCACGCAGTGGTGTGAAAGCAGCTTAAGTAGGACATCAATGTCTGCACCAGATTTGATAATAATCCATTCTGAAGTTGTCGAGACAATTTACTCAGAACCAAAAATGTCAACCTCATTGGAGAAAAGTCAGAGGATCATCGAAGGCATGAGGATTAATTGTCTGGGAACCATTAATATCTGCATCTCATTTTATGACGATCTATCCAGTAGTTGCTAAGACATTTCAGTTTGGCTCACAGTGATGGACCAGCTAACAACAGACTGAAAGAACAACAGTGCCCTTCCTAGAGACAGGCTGCTAGCATGACTACATATTAGGTCTCAGAGTGTCAGCAGACATATTTATGCATACATGTGTATGTTTGTACAATATATGCATGTACATATGTGTGTGTCACTGCTACATGTAAGAATCAATAGGTAGCCTACTGTACATATCAGCCATCCAAGTGGGAAGCTGACCTAAACTATGTCAATACTACCTCAGCACAGCACAAGAACCATCAAACAGTATAGATGTGGGTGTTGGTCTTAGAGCCCTGCAACTGAAGGGAAATTAATTACCAAGCGTCTGAGTCAATCAGCCATGGATTTTCAATTACTCTTCGAATGGTGGCCATGAAACAGCTTCAGCTGTGAAATATGCTGTAGAGAGGTCTGAGAAAACAGGAAGCGGTCTGAGGATTCGTTTCAATGAATTGCCCTCAACACACGTTGAATTTTTCAATGATGGCATCTGATAGCATCTGGCCTCTGCTGTGGAGGGCCACTTCACTGAGCAGGCAGAGAGAAAGAGAGAGAGAGAGGCCCGAGAGAGAGAGAGAGAGAGAGAGAGAGAGAGAGAGAGAGAGAGAGAGAGAAACAAGAAGTGGCTGAAAACTTGCCATAGGGGTAATGCAAAGTCTGCCCAGCTATAGAGAAACCTCTCTCGCTCTCTTTCATGGCCTCCCTCCATTTTACCTTAGCTCTCTTCTTTACTCTCTCTGACTTTTCAATTTCCAGAGACCTGCAGGGGCCAAGAGGCTAGCTCAAAGAGGACTGTAAATTTTTAAAATTCCATCTCCTGGGTTGTGTGGGCGACATGGCCAGGGTCTGAGGCTGGCAGACAGACAAGCAACATGAAAGACCCCTGAGCACGATGACACCAAAGACTGAATACCACTCAAACCTTTGGTTTCTGCAGGGCAGTGTTACACTAAATAAGTGGTGAAATATTGGAGTTAAGATGAGTGCTATACACTGTATATTCTAAGCCTGTTCTTCCTCTGATCTTATGATTCTTTGGTTAAGGTTCATCTGGATTTAACATCTGTATTTCTATAACCTGAGCTAGTGAAATATTTCTTAAACTACATCATACATTATTAACCCTTCAAGTAAAAGCTGATGAAGTCTGTTAATAAGGGGTGTCACGGTTCTTGAAATTCACGCTCCGATTTATATTTCAGTTTTAAGATGACAATTGGATTTTTTATTTAAATATTTTTCAGCGCTAAAGGCTATGCCATTGTTAGAATTGATTCTTAGTGTTCATTTGTAAATTTGCCCTGATATCTGTCATTTACATTTTCAAATTATTGTTTAATAAGGCGACACGGTATCAAGTGTAATATAACTGCCTTATTTTGGGGGGAAATGTACCACACTAAGGCTATAAGGTCAAATTTTAATCATTTATTTATATTGTCATAACAATAACTTATTTCACCAGTAAATTGGAAACAAAAAGGAGAGTCACAAAATGTAACAAACAGTAAATCTGTTTGTATAAAACATTTTGCAGCACAATTTCATTTTTCATCAACATCATAAGGGATTTTTGTATCTGCCAATTTGCAAAAAGCTTACACGGAATGTATCAGCATGGTGATCTCTTGACATCATATTTCATTTGTTGCAATATCCTCTTCTGAAATACAATATCTGCTCATCTTTATGGTTTAGGCATCTACAACATTTGGTTAAGGTACGGGAAAGAAAAGGGTCTTGGCTTAATATTGATAAAGTCAACAGTGATTTTAACAATATACAGTAATTTACCCTAAACTATGATTTAACAACTTGGCCTGGTCAAGGTATAACATTACGACACACAAAAACAAGCCAAAAAAATGGTGAAATGCTAAAATACTTTTCATTCTAACACTGCTAAATTATTCCGAAGATAATCAGTAAGTACAATAAAAAGACTGGTCAGTGGATTGGATCATCTGTATTTTTTGTAATGATTGTGTTCTACAGATTATAGCCCCCTATTCACAGACAAAGGAGACCTAGCTAAATGCTGATGAGGAGAACTTTACCCCCATAATCTGCAAATATCCGTTTAGAAAAGCAGTGGTGTGTGTTCAAGGGTTCACCGCTTACCCCATAATTATACCAATTAAGCTGATTACTCCCACTGTTCTCTGCCGGTGGGGGAAAAGGAAGTAATGCCACAACAGAGCCTGAAATCAAAGTTTACCTCTGGCGGATAAACACACAGTCCAAGGAAAATATCTACCAAGGCCCCGTGCTCGCTCTATCTCTCTTAGCCTGACGGATCAATGAAAGCAAGTTGGAGAGTTCAAGGAGGAGGGTGTCAGTGCGGATGATGAGGGGGAAGGGGGAGTTGTTCAGGAGACTAATCGATGGGGAAAATAAATATTCCACATTCAACAGTGACCCATTGTTGTCTTTTGATAGCCTACAATGAATTCTCTCTCTCAAGTTGTATGTGACAAGTCTCCCACACTTCCCCCTGCTATAAAAATCACTCTGGATTAGGCGAAAAGAAGCGTGATGAACCATAAATCATCTCTATTTGGGCTGTTGATATACCATGTGAAGTTTGAATTGGGTGTTCTTATTTTCATGCACCATCAAAGGCTTGACTCAGTGTGTGGTTTCTGCAGAGTGTCCTAATGACACCACAGAAAATGTCAAGATTATTATTGGCCGAGTAGTAAGCCAGATAGTGTGTGGTTGGCTCTGGATTTTGTAGTGTAAGAGTGTGTACGTGTGTGTGTGTGTGTTTGGGTTGGGGGAAAAAAGAAGAAGAAAGTGCCAGTGGTTACTTTCAATTATGTCCTTATTCATATTTAATGGTGTTTATTGGAGCTTAAGGTCAACAGTGGTGTGTTTATGTGTGTTTCCTATCACTGAGGAAGGAAGCTGGCGTCCTGCTGGTAAGTCTGCGCTGTCTCTTTAAAAATGCACGGCGCTCCTCCACAGGGAGCGGTGACCCCCCCTGGCCTTAACCTATTGAGCGGTAAATATCAGGTAACACGGCCAATGAAATTCCACATCTCACGATCTTCCTTCTCCCTTGCAACCTTCCACGGTGATCCTTGAGAATAAACAGTATCTGCTTTATTAAATGAAAGAAATCCGTTCAGGATCACTGAAAAATTGAAGCACTGTATTGATTTCCTGTGTGTATGTGCACAAGTTCTAGCACTTGGCATCTGTATATATCATACTGTATATTCAGATGAGTAAGCTGCAATTGATCTTGTTTCAACATGGAGATTTATTATCCAGGACAGGAAGTGGTTTGAATGGCCGAGTGCCGGGGTGTGTGCAGGGAATTTGATACTGTATCAGCATTTAGGAAGATGAATAATTCCTGGATTTTTTTTACTGTGATGGATTTCCAAGGAGTATTTCATGCCTGATTTCATACACTAAGACATGAAAGCCCTGTCATCACGTTATGCAAAAATACAAGTGCTGGTGTTCTGGAGAGCACCACAGGACACCTTTGAACTTAAAATTAAGTATCAACCTTTCAACTGCAGGAGATGGTAATAAAAAATTGGACTGAGCTTTCAGTAGAGAAAAGAAACAATCAATATGCTGCATAAAAACACACCAGAGAATCTTTTTTTAAAAGGAGGACAATGCACAGTTGTTTGTGAGTGTTTTATTCTATATCCAGCCTCAAGATGTATCCTTTGTATTTTGTTTAATTAAAAATAGCAAAGCCGTTCAGGGAGGATTGCATAGCTTCACAGAGCCTGACAACATTTGGCAAGCTCCATTTTCACTGTACAAGATTTAAGTCTGGGAAAAAAAATAGAATCCAACCATTAAAACAACACAATGTCAATATATAAATAAAACATGACATGCTACTGCATGAGCTATTATTTCAGATTTATTTTGAATGTACTGGGATAGTTTTCCAGTTTTCCATGCTTCTCTCTGGGTCAGAGGCAACAACAAACTACAAAAGTGCACTCAGAGTGCAAATCTCCGCCAGGCAGCTCTCAGGGCTGATCATGGCCATTCAAGACTTGCAACACATTTAAGTAGTGTCCCAGGAGCTAATAAAAATACAAGCCTTGTCTATTTTTGATGGAGCCATGGTGCGTCACACGGAGCAAACTGATTTCTCCTGCTAACAGGCATTGTATGTGGAATACAGATACAGTATAATTATGAGGATACATTTATTTTTAATGACTAAAACACAATTTGAAATCTTTGATCCATGTCATTCATAACTGGACTTTGAACGGTGTTAACTTTGTCTTAAGGCTACAGCACAACAAAGTAGGAAATAGCAACAACAGACAATAAAACAGACAAAAAAGAAAGCATTTAACTACATAGCCTGCTTATTTTTTAGGGTAGAAGCTCAAATGGTCAAGGAAAAATGACCAAATCAAGAAAGTCTGCAGGTCTACAAAATTAGGCAGGCAAAACGCTCCATTTCTGAAATTCTCCTGGTGTGGTATGATACCGTGTGACAGACAGAACAAATCATCTAGTTAAATTGACCCTTAGTCTGGATTGCAGCAGCTAAAATAACAAAAACAGGGACTAATTCATCTCGCAACGTGCCAGACTTCAGTGGATCATAAGATATCAGGGATGGAATTCATCTGCAGATGAAGTTCAAAATAAGATCACAGTTTTCTAGGCATGCCAGTTTTGAGCCACAATGAAGCCAAAGCGAGGCCTACAGAAAACGGTAGGGCTTGTTGTTTTTAGCTGAGCTAAAATATGCAGTTACAAGGAGTGAGGAGTCTTATATTACACTGATTGGTCCAGTAGTTTGCGAGACACACACAACCAAACACACGCACGTGACCAACGTATGATAGTAATGTCAACCGAACATTTTGTTCGACCCTTCGGGTGTAGGAAGGCTCCTGTAAATGTATGTAAGGTCTTCAATAATGAAAACAAACTTATGTTAAACTCTGCATGTAATGGATAACATTTTGTCCAGTAAAAGCTGTGCTGTGTGAGCTCTAAATCATATTACTAAAATGGGCAAGACATGTGCAGCAGCTTAAAGACCACAGCACGATGAGGAACAATCCTGACGCATTTAGATGTAGGAATACCCGGCACTCCACAAGTCAAACACAAACTCGCTTTTAATACCACCAGGGTATTTATAAATTTAAAGGTTGGTATAAGTGAGAATGCATCTACCTAGTCAGTGTGTCTATGTGTGCGTGTGTGAGAGAGGGTATGCGTGTTGTTTTACAAGGACACCAGACCATATGCACACTCTGTGCTCTGTGCATACGAACATTCTGCCCCACTTTCCCCTTTTTTCTCTTGCCAACCTGTTGAGCTCTGTGGGCGTCAGATAAGTGTATGGATGCATAACTTGGCCTGCATGCGTGTGTGTGTGTGTCTGTGTCGGTGTGTGCCTGCATGAGATGCCATACCTTTTGTGTGAAACAGTGTGTATGAAATATGTATCTTTGTGCTTGTTCATGGGTCTGTCTGCAGCAAATCATGTGCACCTGTATGACTGTGTGCGTGTATATACATATATACATATAATGTATGTGATGTGTCTGTGCATGTGCGTGAGAGACACAGAGGTTCAAGGACAGACAAATTCCACTCTGTACTAATGAGCTAGCTGTGCTGCTCTGTCTGCTTTGTCTCTCTGGTCCTGCTGCTTGCAAACCACTAAAAGGATTGAATTAAAATTTTAAACAGAGCTGTGCTGTGCTGCCTGCATTTCAGGACATTTATATATAAAACACACTTCACATAACTCAAAGCACTATGAGCCATATAGTTTTCGTGCTGTCTGTCAAGTCGGAAACACCCGTGCTGTCCTCACAGCGGTTCAGAAAACATAACATAGCACATAACACAACAGACATCACTGTTCGGACATACAGCTCATCATTCTATAGTGTGTAGTTGCATAGCATCCATAGTTCATGGCTATTTTAATTGACAACTCTGTGAGTTGATTTAAACGCCCTAACATAGCAGATTTACTATCAGGGACCATACTGTCAAGCACCTAATTTGTAGTATAGTCCTTGAGATGTTCTGTTTAATGACACACAAGATAAGTGCATGTTTTGAGCAGCTGCAGTGTTAAAAAAAATCTTAAATCATTCTCTGTCAAAATAAGCCACACTCCGGTAAATGTGCTATCTTTTTAGTAACAGATTTAATGTGCACTGTACAGAGACTGGAGCTGTATTAGGTGCCTGATTTGAAGGACAGCATCATAAAGAAATGGCCTGTTGTATAACAATGTAATGGCACCAGTTAGAAATTCTGAAAAGACCTTAAAAGCTGCCATTTAATGACATCCATTTTCATACTACATGGAGAAACTGCTCAGTCATTTTGAATATGCACATCATGATACCAATTTACATGTAAATGCGACACTGCAGCTACAAAACAAAGATAAATCCTTTGACAAATGTCACACTATAAACATATCATAATGCAGCAGAAAGCATGTTATGACTATTCATGAACGCAGTTTCTAAGCCATGTCTTTCTGCGCACTAAAACAAGTACAAGCCCCAATCTCTGCCAGCAGAATTAGAATATGGGACTTCCTTGTGCCAAACACTTCACTACGTCTTCATCAATTATAGCAATTTCTACTTTGTGAGCCCAAGGGTTTCTGAGGCCCTTTGTAAAGGAAAACCCCTTTTGTTACATGAGAGTGTGATAGAAAGAAAAGGAGGGAGAGCGAGATGCTTTGACATGGAGGGAGAGAAACATGTTATGCATGCACATGTCTGCTTCTGCATCTGTGCATGTATGGCTATGTCCGTTTATCCATCTGAACAATTGTTTGTCTGTTTGAGTCTGAGTCTGAGTGGCACAGCTGTTCAAAGAGGACACCAACTGGCAGTGGGATTTGTGATTTGAGAGGAGAGAAGCCGCTTGCTTACTGTTCGCTGTCTCTGAAAAGAAAAATAAGTCTTGGAAATCACGTCAAATTTACCAACTGGCCACAATTTAGGGGAAAGGGCTGGTTAGAATAGAGAGAACACACAATATATGGCTCAATCCCAATACTCCCCTTGCCCCCAGCACTTAGCCATTACCCCTTCGTTTTGTGCATTCATGTCTGGGGGTAGGGTGTCCCGATTGTTGTTGGGATAGAGGGGTAGGGTGAAGTGTAAGGGCTACATGGCCGTCTAAATTGAGGTTTTTCAGAGGCACACTTCAAACCGAGTCTGAGAAATCATCAGCAAGATAGCTGCACAAGCAACAAATGAAACCAACCACCGTATTTTGATAAAGATTTAAAATAACAATAACCATTGTATCATCTTCTGTTTTTCTCACAATGCTGTATATTCCCTGTTTTCAGTCATGCTTTTTATCGTTTACCATCATATTATTTTAGTTTTATGTCGTTTCAGTGTATTATGGTCTGTTTCTTCACTATAATGCCGATGTTTTAGTAGCTAGCTAGCTAGCTAACATTACCTACATTGTTGTGCATGACAGTCTGCATTTTGACAGTGTGGGCTCTAGTTTCGCAGACCGGGTGAGGTGGGGGCGCAGCGCACCTGCGCTTCGCCACCTGGGTGTGGCCAGGCGGATTTTGCAAGTTTGGCACACCGTGCGCGCTGGCGCAGCTACTTGTCTTTCCCACCTCCGTCCCTTCTACCTGCGCAAGTCGGAAAGAGGGAGGAGAGAAGGCGTGGAGTGGGTTTTACACAGCCCATTCACATCACACCAATCAAATGAGCCCCTCTCCTCGCCCTTAAATGCGCCGCGCAAAGGCGTAATGAGAGTTTACTCAATTCGCCACGGCAGAAGAGAGCAGCAGCGTCAGACGGCCAAACTTCTCCCAGGAGGAAACTGATGTTTTGGTCCGGGAGGTCCAAGCTCGCAGTGTCCGAATATACGAAACTGCGAGCAGACCTCCACGGGCTGATGATGCAAAGGTAGCCTGGGAGGAGGTCACCACAGTTGTAAATCAATGTTGCGTTTCTCTCATGCGTGCGTGCACTCTCTCTTTCTCTCTCGCAGTCTCACTCTGTTTCTTTTCTTTTGACTTTTCTAAGATGACAGATGCTGAATATATACTCCCTATCTGATGCTGTGGCTGTTTGTGGTTGGCTGAGAGGGATGTGAACTCATTAGTTTGATCTGACATCAGATGTGACGGGACAGTCGACATAGAGATACATTTATGTGCTGATTGATAGATAGTTGCACTGAATAGTGTTTTTTGGGTATTTATTCCATCGTTAATGTGCCTGATATTCTGGAAACCTGCCTGTGAGGTTTTGGTGACGTGTGCGCACTGTCCGCCAGTCAGCCAAACTTCGGCTTACACCGGCTGCGCTCTGCCTGCGCTGACAGTAGACCTGGTTTCAGCTGGTGAGCTTTTAGCGCACCTCCGGCGAAGCCTTTTGGCACGCAACTGTCACTGCGCCAAGCTGGATCTGTCGACACCTCCCCCTGCTGCGCCGCCACACCCATCTCAGCGCACCTCGGTCCGTCAAACTACCAAACTGAGTGCGCCTCAGGTTGCGCTGCTCGAAACTAGCTCTGCGCGGGGTTCGCCACCCTGCATCACCCTGCGCCGTGCCGGGAAACTAGAGCCCTCTGTGTTTGATACCATATGACACACAAAATTCCAAGTCCAACAGCTAAGTTGCTGCACTTGTTGCTGCTGCTCTAATATTAGTGCAGACTGAAAGTGTGGGAGCACAGGTTGATAACGTTAGCCTACAGAGCACCGCTAGTTGTCTGGTAATGGCGCAGTGTTTATTTGATAACTTGTTTGATGAATTGATGGCATTAAACCTAGTTGTGAGCAAATTGTGGGTGTCTTGACAACCACAAAAGGACGCCTATAGCCCACAAAACAGAAATCAACTCAGCAGAGGATGACAAATTCACAGTCTGTTTTAATTAAACACCAGTTTTGACAGCTACCAATGACAAATCAGGGTCTTGAAGGGCTGTCCTCTTTCATGGGGGAAGATTTTAACTGCTACCCATTGTAACTCTGTCACAGGGGGCAAGGTGGCATTTGAAAATGAAGGGTAGGGGTTAAAAAAAGAAATGGCATTTGGCCATACATGGATAATTTTAAGAAATGTTCAATTTAGTTTTTTTCCACTTACATAGTCATGTAAACATCAAGGACTTTACTCTGTGATGAGCCAAGGTATTCCTACTTTTGTTCGTACAGAATGTGGCTTTTTCGAGTCAACGCGGGGCGTGAACAAGTAACAAAACGTGTAGCTCAGCATGTGAAGGGAAGCCGTGGCTGTTCAGTCCTTTGACGTTTCCCTCTTGCTCTTGCTACTAGCTAATTCCTGCTATCAGCTGTTTCCTGTTAGTCCACTGCCAGTGGGTCGCACGTGCGGCGTCATCAACAGCTCCTCCCACAAGTCATCAACAACCCCTCCCGTGGCGGAAGGGTACCTCATTCTTTTTAAACCAAAAAGGTTCCGCCAATATGTCTACCCTACGAGGTGGAAAATTGGGCACCTCGGATCAACTCGCCAATCCGGCTCTGTGCGTCTAAACGCTCGCAGCTTGCCTGCAAAACGGCCCAACATTCGTTGAAAATCTGGCAGTGTGAAAGGGGCTACTGACTTATGTAACTTAAACTGAATTTAATTGAGCAACATTTAGAGGACATCACCCCTGAATTGATCAACAAAATCAAACTGGGCCACTTGTCTGTTTTGGTCCCATGTCAATGTGTCATGAATCATGAAAACAAACATACTGTACATATACATATGTACAGACTCACACACAGTATTTATGTTAATTTCTGTTGTGATTATGTCTTTAGAGACTAAGTTGATGTTGCCTGTAGCTAGAGAGACATTATCATTTATCGCCGCTCATCATACTGGATTCTATTTGCAGCCGTAGACTGAAAAGAGAGGTATTGAATGACTGCACCAATAGGGAATGAAAATAGCATTGAGCTCAGTATCAACCTCAAGGAGGCTTAACGCTTCCGCATTCTGATGCCCCGATAAAGCGAAAGAGGATCGTGGGGGAGGAAAAGACAGAAAGAAAAGAGTGACAAAGAGGAAAAGGAATTTAATCAAGTGAGGAGGTGGAGAGGGTGTTCAAGCCTTTCTGCCTGGTTCTGGTATTTGTCACAGAAAACACTTTGATCAGTTTTAAGATGGATGCAATTTGATACACCAAACAGTTCAGTCTAGTGTAGTTAGAATAACTCTGGTAAATACAGCCATCAGGAGCAAAGGTAAGCGCTATTTTTACTGTGCTACATGTTACCAGTAACAATTTGGAATTCCTATAAACTATAGAAATGTGTATTTCCTAGAGTAAACAAGTGTTTTTCAAAGACTGAGTAAAGATAATGAGCAAAGTTTGGCATTGCGGCTGTCACCATCTTGGATTTTTGGAGCCAAATTTGTTACCTGTACAGTTGTCATGAAGGGGAAATTAGCCATGAAGGCCAAAACCATTTTTGTGTCAGGCTGTACACATGTTTATTGGGCATTAACATGGTGGTCTACGGGGACTGACTTGCTTTTAGAGCCGGCCTCAAGTGGCCATTTAAGGAACTGCAATTTTAGGCACTTCCGGGTTGTCTTTTTTCAGCCCCTGAGGTCGACCCTTGATATTTCTCTAGCGCTATAATAGAATAATGCTTATCCTCCTGCATTGTTTGCTGGTGTGTAAGTGTGCGCTTACATGTGTGTTCTGTACAAGGTTTGAATTATCCTATAGGCCGATCTCACATGGAAATCGAGTGATATCATGTAGCCTACTGTACAGCAGGGAGGGGTGAATGGAGATGGAAAGCACTCTGTAATGATCTCAAGAGTCTTTCTCTCTTTCCATTTCCTCTCTCTCACCCACTAACTTTGTCCTCATCTTCTTTCTCTCTCCCTCTTCCCCCCCTCTCCCTCTTCCTCTGTCTCGCTCTCTGAAGGGGAGTTGATGTTTCAGATATTAGTGAGCTGTGTCAGACAGTTAAACTGCCCTTTATCGATCCTCTAAGCTTCACTCTTTCCAAGCAGCCGTTATGGTTTTAATGGCTTGTAATGGAGCCGGGTCCTCTTTGATGTCCAATTGCTCAGCGAGTCCGCCCTTGTTTTTGATATCGTTTGAAAGGATCCTCCTAATGCCGGCCTCAGAGAAGCCCGTTTCCGACACTAATTTTTGGGTCGATGAGGTACCCAGCCCTGTGATTCTAAAATGTCACAGTATTGGAAAAAAAATCTGAGATGAAGGTGAGCCTGGTAGAAGCGGCCTTTCAGGGTTTTGTAAAAGCTCACTGGCAACATGGTGCTGTGATCTAGATTAGATGAAGCTTATCCAGACAATACTGAAAAGAGAAATTGACTCACTCAGGTCTGAACATGACTTGTGCAGACGTTAAAATACTCAATATCTTCTAACTAATTAAGGGCGCAATATGCAGCTCAGTTTACTGGATAACTGCACCTCTTAATGCCTTCCTACAGCAAATCTATTACTCTCCATCACCAAAAACACCACCTAAGACGGAACCACTGTGTTTACTATCCAGTGCTACCACCTAAGCTGATGGTTCCCAACCTTGGGGGCCTACATTGAGTCACAAGATTAACCTGAGGGGTTGTGAGATTAGCAAGAGAGCAGTGTGGGTTTTCTCCGGGTGCTCAGGATTCCTCCCATAGTCCAAAGACATAAAGGTTAGGTTGACTGTTGACTATAAAACATTGCTCGTAGGTGTGAATGAGAGTCTGAGAGTATGACCCTGTGACCCTGAATAGGATAAGACGGATGGATGGATGGATGGATCTCATTGGTTGAACTGTTTAAAAAAAGAGTCAAAAGTTGGCATTTGATTTAAGTCACAACCCAAAGAGGATGGACTCCACACCTACATACATGTATGACTCAGCTTTTACTTGTTGTTTCTCTACTTTGCACTCAAGCACGCTCTTCCTTCAGTTTTTTGGTATCTAATGTGAAATGTAACTATGATCAGAGAGGAGTTTTTTTGTTTGCGCTCACTATTTTAAATCAATTGTATTCTTAACATCCTGAAGCTAATATGTGCATGGAAACTGAGGTCTGACCTTGTCAGTCATTCAGCGCAGCCGTCTCCTAGTCCTTAAATTAAATTTGTTTGTTTTACTTCCTGCGTTGCTTTTTTTTCTCCCTCAGTGTCTCCAAAGAGTTTCTTTTTTCCTGCTCCTGTACACCTTTTCTTTCTCTTACTTCTTTGTGACTCTTCGTCAGTGCAAAAATAGCTGTCTAGCAGCCTGAATTGCAAATGAGCCTGATTACAGTACAGGGATGGATTTTGGCAGCCAAAAATAAAGCCAAGTTAACTTGTACATGCTTCTGAGTTCCATTCATTACAGTATATTAATTTTAGGTGGAAATTAATAACAAATTCAATTTATCATAGGATCTTCTTGTTAAAAGCTTTATTTACATCTAGAAACTAAAAATTGTACACACCCAGGAAGCTCTTCAAAGTGCTATGGACTCAATGACCTAAATAAGAAATATCAAAGCCTGGAAACCCCAAAAGAGAAGAGAGAAACGGGAAAAGAACCAGGATTTGGGGGCACAAAAAAACATATCTTACAGTCTTCACAAGATGGGTGTGTATGATAAGGTCCCTGTGCGAGACATCAAAAACAAGCTCGAACTATTAATGTGTATAGTTTGTTTATTGTTGTTGGTGGCTGGCAGGACCTGCACCATCATTAGTGCCGTGAGTATGACGCACTGATTTTGTTTTTACTACTTGCCCTCCTTTAGAAAAACTACTGGGGAAATGATAGTACTCAAATGCATGGGTTAAATTCAGCATGTATTCATCTTGTATTCCTTTTGAATGTGTCTTATAGACCTTGGCGTCAAAGAGATGTGTCAGTGTTATAAAAAAAAAAGAAAGAAAGAATGAGAAACTGTTTCAGTTTGTTGTTTCTACTTCCGTGGGAAGAACAGACACAGAAAGATGTTCTGTCAAAGCTCTTGTTCTTATTGAGTGCCTATAAACTAGCATGTTTATTCAATATGTGACACCAACAGTTGCAACCCGTTAACGGCTTGCATTCAACAAATGCTGCTAATTAGCTAATTACTGTGTTTCCTGTCAAATGGTGCGCATTTGGCACTGCAAATAGGTACGACAGCGTGCGTGAGCTCAGCCTTACAGTACATGCTGCTGCATTTTACAAGTGCAGGCGGCATTCATGACCAAACAAGTCTGATTAATGCACGGCATAGCATATAATTAATACTTTTTTTTCCCCGCCTCGTCTTTGCCTTTAGGGATAAAAGAGAGAGAAACTGTGATAGAATCAATGAGAAAACACTGGCATTAAGAGGAAGTCTTCATATTTTTGCATCTGTGCAGCAGCCTCATTTGTCTTAGAATTAGCTTTGCTTTAAATGTCAACATTCGCCTTGTTTAACTCCATCAGCAGCCTGTCACAGAAATCTAGGATGTAATTTACAACCCATAAAAATAATGCTGAATGCTCCCCCCACTCACTTCCCAAATTGTACCCTTGTCTCTACGGATAACTTAACAGTCGGCCCATTAAAAAAAAAAAAACCTGTGATGTCAAGGTTCTCAAGTCAGTTTGTGGCACAGCATTAATCCAGAGTTGGACTGGTTTAGATAGTCAGGGACACCACTTCCTGGTTCCCCTGGGTCTTGCCTAGAAGCTTTGAGACAGTATGAACATCAGGCCTAATTGCCTCTCTTAAGCATCTTGTCTTTTTCCCTACGGTCCTATCCTAAGTCACACTCACAAAGAGAGAGAGAGACTTAGTAAACACACACAAGTACACATAAAACCAAATATGAATATGGTTCGGGGGGGTCTTTTAACCTTTAGAGTAGTTTATATAACCTTTGGTTGGCCGCAGAGCAGAACCACACACCCGCAGCACAAAGTGGCGAGCCTCAACTCCACTCATAACGCTGATAAATTATAATCTATTGTGATCCTCACACCATCCTTGCCCTTGCACTCTGAGATTTTAGCTTAAACTTTGGAAGTCATGAAATATTGATACGGTACACAGGAGGATTTGACGTAAGTGAGGCAGAATACTGCAGTGCTAGGCATCACATGTTTTATTGAAGCATCCAGTGTAGCACTCAGGAAGAATGAGGGAAAAAAATAGGAAAAAGAAGACCCTAAAGAGTTGGTGGAGGCTTCAAAAAAAAGGAGAGAACGCTGCACTTCAAGGAGGCAGGGATGCAACTTTGCTGTCCCCAAATTGCCTGGTTTAATGAAGCATCAACGATCGATACAGCAAGTGCCGAAGAAAAATGGGCTTCATATACAGGTAAATATTAGCTCTATGTCCAGGTCTTGACCACAATACCTTGAGAAGGCGCATCCACATTCTCCTCCCTCTATATATTGCCTTCATTATTCAGTGTCCCTAAAAGATAAATGAATCTGAGTTTTGATGGTTAAGTTTTGCAGGCTCTACATTTGGGCACAGGACACCTGGAAATACGAAATACAACATGGCAACACAAGTAAAGAGAGGAGCATTTTCAAAAAAAAAACCTTTGAAAGTCACATTTCCTCTTTTTTCCACTTAAACTCACTAGTGAATAATAAATATTTGCATATTTTCCACACTGCTTTAACAGTGGGAAAAACATATATTGACATAATATAAATAAACAGCCCTCTTCAAAGTACGTCCATTTCTACAGATGATCAATTTTGTAGGAATAACGCTCCCTTGTCTTCTTCTCTTTCACAAGAGGCAAAATGATCGGGAAGCATAATTTTTCATTACACACTCGACGTGGCTGAAAATGAACAGTGCTGCCACTGATAGGCCTAATTGGTGAGTGAGAAGGGGCCAGCAACTGGCGGGAGGGTGGGTTGGGGCTATTTCCTGGCACTCAATGAGCCATTTACAGAAAATAGACACCACTGCTGTGGAGAGGAAAGGGACCTCTCGTGAGTTAAGAAAAAAAGGCTAAAGTGAGTGCAGCGTGTTGACTGGATACAGATACCTGTGCCAGCAAGTATTTAAAAAGCTCGCCAAATGCTTTCTGGAATTATATAACACCATGGTGAGGAGAACACAAGATTAATCACAGACCAAGATGGCTGCCAAGAGGATGGCTTCAACATTCATTGTCTTGCGGAAATAAAACCACAGCAATCAGTGGCATTTGTGGCCGATGGCAGCCCACAAACACAGCTGCATCTTGCCCTGTTTCTTTGAATTTTAATTTTATGCCATTACAGTCTATGTCTGCCCCTGTCTGTCTATTCCTCCATCGTTCCCGCAGTCCGCTACTCGCCATCTGTCCATTGGCCCTGGTAGCATTCTTATCCACCATTTTAATTTGCTTGGGCAGTCATTTTAGCACATGTACAGCACTGTATTATAAAATCTGACTGTAAGTACAGAGCAGAGCTGCTGAGGGAAGGAGGCTGACAAATGAGCGTCGAGAGACATGAGTCATGAAGTGTCACAAACATATCAATCTGTAGGTACAGTGCATACATATCTCAACAATATGCTGCCAGCAAGTGAAGCTTAATTTGTAATGTACAATATGTGTTGCATGCTTTGTGCTGTCTCAGGCTGATATTGGCCTGGTAAATGTCGTCTGCCATTGATCAGACACTTGTGCCTAAATGGTGCCTGCAGCAATGACGTAACTCTCTCCTCCACAGCGCCAGCCTCTTGCACAAATATGGTCACTTCTGGCTCCAAAAAACCAAGATGGCGACTACCAAAGTGCCAAACTGGAGGCTTTAAAATTGCGATCCAGAAACCAATGGGTGATGTCATGGTAGCTATGTCCATTATTTTCACAGTCTATGATTCGGATCAGTAATCGTCTCCCTAAGGACTCGGTAGGCAGACATTTCTCCATTATCTGTTTCGGAGAGGCTGAGATTGTCACTACAATGAGCATAGTTGGCCCACCTGAACGGTCCACATTAAGTGAGCCTGGTTAGGTTCCAGTGGGAGGCTAACTTAGCTTGCTAACATCAGACTAACCTTCTTTGCTTTAATTAGCAGGTATCAAGGAAGACACAGGAACTTGGCTAGGGTCTTGGGCAATTATTCACTGACAATACACACTGCGTTGTACGTTTAACCACACAGGCCACAGCCTGACTCAGTCTTCTCTCTATGCGCACAATCTGGCACTGAAATCTACATTGCGATTTGGTCCAGTTAGTACCGCCAGTAGAGGAGCCGGTGCCATACTGGCAACGGGTATCGGTACCCAATCCTACATCTGGTCACTGGTTTGAAGATGTTGTTGTATGAGGTTTTATTTCCATTTTTTGACAATGGCCACTTTTAAGTAGGAAAGGATTCTAAAAATGATGTTTGTTGTATTTTATCATGTTGAAAATGGGAGATATCCTCTTCATTATAGACTATTTCTCCAGCCAGACGGAGTTGGTAAAGCCACACATTAAAGAATTTAAGGAAAACTTCTGTGATATTAGAACTAGGTTACAGAAATCTGGAAGTACTGCATTTTAAGGACGTCCTTTGAAGTGGTTTTCTGAAATCTGACTAACTATAGGTGATGAACATTCATTATGGATAAAATTTCAGATTTTGGTGATGCTTGCTGCAAGTTTGTTTCTCTTGTAGCGATTTTCGCATAGAGGTGAAAAGAATAAAGAAACCTGACAGGTGAATTAACCGAATGACGCCTTCAGTTGTCTCAATCAATCACGTGACATTCACCTCGCAGGTCGTTGCACTCCATGAGTCTACCAGTCTGGAACAGAGTTATAGAGAGCTTTCCATTTCTTCCTCCGTCTTTGTCTTACTGCCTCGTTCTCCTCCTTCCTCCATGTTCTCTATCTATTACTAGTATTTGTATTACTGTATCATCTCCTAACCCTGAACCCTATTAGGGAGGCTTCAGGATAGATTCATTTTAAGAGATTACTCCACCTGCTGGGAATTTAAAAAAACAAAAACAAAAACAAAAACACTGGCTACTGGTTTCAGTACAAAAACTATTTCACTGATACTACCTTTCTAAAACCTGTTCTGCTTTAAGTATGAGTATGTGCATTCAAGTGTGCGCATAGAGCGTAATGAGCGGGTATGCAGTGGGAATTTATTTTTGTTGAGCCTTTCAATGCTGACTTTATTAAGCATCAGCACTGATTGAAAGCTATTTTTATGGGTGTATGATTAAGCTTTTTCCAGGAGTGGTTGTTCTCTCAGCTATCTCTACTGTAGATAGTATCAGCGAGCTCCCTGTTTTGATGTGTAAATGATGAGCTTGTTAAGCCTGGCCCATAATATCACCATGAAAAATTCTCTATTTCCCTCCATGCCAACTCAAGTCTTGCAGACGGGGTGCCAGAGCTGGGTAATAAATATGCAGGGTAACAGAATTCAGAGTTTTAAAAACAGATTCCCAGAGATGTGGCGCACTAAACGTTGTGGAGTGCAGAATTCAAAACTTCATCTCACTCTCTCCTCCTCTTGAGTTCCTCTGCTCATGTCCTTCCTTCCTGTCCATCTTCTCATTCCCTCCTTCACACAAGAGCATTTTTCTAGTAAGAGCAATGTCTATCTACCTCCTGGCCACAGATGTTGTCAAAGCAGAGAGCTGTCTGTATTTCATAGAAATACACACACAAAATGCACATACAAAACACACATGCAAACAAACACAAGGTAAACAAACACACAAGTTCAATAGAATCTAATGAAAGTCAATAGGCTCAGAGATGGAACAGAGAGGCTCACGCCAACTATCTAGCTGGCAGGTGCAAGGACAAGCTTGATAAGCACATGATAGCTAAACACACAGGTGTCACCTTACTGCACATTTCTGCTCCACAGAACAACCAATAGCTATCTGGTGTGTTGTTTACATCCACTGACGTGTCTTTCTGCAGATTTCCAGTGTATATTATAGTTGCTTGGTGAGTCATACTCTGATGAGGATGTAGCTCAGGTCTGCGAGGACATCTTGCATTTCAGAAAATAGAAACCAAAGCGCCAGAAATATAACAACAAGCATGCACATATTAACACGTACTTGTTTATAGACAAATTTACACACAAATAATTATGTCTAATATGATACTACATTACTTGAACTCCTCGACAGACGCTCGTTTCAGCATGAAGTAAGTCTCCACAGCTAACTGATATAAATAAATATCTTTGTGTTGTTTTCTTCCTTGTACCTACATGCTTGCCTGCCCAAAAAAGCAATTTATGTGCTTGTAGCAACAGCAACAAAACTTAACCTTGCTATTGAATACAAGTGTGTATTTCAAAGGCATCTCCTTTAGAAACAGGTACATTCTGGGAGTTTTCTTTGCCATTTGGCCTTCATTTTTTCCATCAATCACTTGCAGTCTAGTATTCAGGCAGTGTCACAATGTGTATTTGGGATCGGACTGGCATACATTTGTTGGTGTTCTGTGTATTAATAGTGAAAAGAGCTGGGTTGGTAAAGTGCTCTGGGGAACACATTGTACCAGGCTGAGTGTTCTGCAGAGCAGAAGATTGCTACTGCACTTCTTGCAGGTAATCCCTGACAAACAAGCCAATAAATAGAGAGAAGAGCGCGCACACACACACAGGCACACAAGAACCACACAGACAAACACAGAAGAGCACTTATAGTTCAACTATGGCTTGAACCCCTCTTCCTAGACTGAGATCATTACCACCGAGAGGAAGTGAACACAGAAACAAAAAATTACTCGTCCTTTCATGCCGCCATCCTGCCAATCTTTTCACTCTTGAGTGACCCTGACAAGACGAGCGAGCAGAAAGGAACATGAAAAGCAGCCGATTTACAGTAATTGCAGGCGGAAGAAATATGCCACGTAATGTGACATTCAGTTCAAAATGCAGCCTCTTGAATTATGCTATCTCTTCCAAGCACAAGCTTCATTCCCTTTCTTATCTGTGCCTGATAACCTTTGTAGGGTTTGCAGCAAATGAAATGTAGTATCTGGAAGGAGGCATTTCCCCTCTTTGGCACTGCAGTACAGTACAGAGTCAAAGAAACTGTAAGTATTAATTCAAGGGGTCAAAAGTTTACCAGATGCAAGAATGAGTGGTGTTTAATGCCTACAGTGAGCAGTCATAAAGCTCGACTAATTTAATGGCAGCAAATGCCATTTAGCAAGCATGAGTATAATTGAATGGTAAAATCTATTATAAGAATGTCTAGCAGGTAATTAACATCGACTGGACTGAGTGGAAAAACTTTTATTAGCTCATATCAATGACGAAACACTACAAAAACATCAGCTAGATCACGTGTGCCACGTGAGACTGCATTTCACTACAAGGAGAAGCCCTTATAGTTTGATAATATGTCTTACTTTATACACAAGTCCACATGCTTTTTGGAAGTCATGCTCAAATTTTTAACAACAGATTTCAAGGGCTCTACTACAACAATGGGTTTAAGCCATTTTGACTCCGTCTCTGATTGTAAAATGAGGGAGGATTCTACGGATTAGAGCAACGCCAATTAGACATTCACCCTGGCAAGGTTAATGAGGGATTAAGCCATGAGTTGGGACCCCTTTGAAATCCCAGGACCTATCTGCACACTGCAATTCTAAGGGACAAGATTTTTTGGAAACTCAATTAAGTAGCAAATTCAGGTTTTCTGATAGTAACACAGAAACATGAAGAAACCATAGTGTAAGTAAGTACACAGGAATCAGCATGTCTGTTTAATCCTATCCTACCCACTGACAGATTTGGCACAGCAGCATCCAGGGTTCACAAACACTGCACATACTGCACAGGCTATATATGACATGCACGCATACACACACAATGTCATATGCTGTATAACCCCTACCTGCACCAGATTCCAGCCCTCCAAGGATTCTGCGATGATGGAGGTCACAGAGGGGCAGACACCACCGAAGATCATCAGGTGTTTGGGTCCGTAACATATGGCATCAAAGAAGGCCCTCAGCCCCTTGGCGTTGTCACACTACAGACACAGAGGAGGGTGGTGAAGGTGAAGGTGAGAGCATGAATAAAGGGGGAGATAGAGAGACAAGGAAAAGAGATAAAGGACATTTTAATTAGTTTTTGTGGTAAAAACCAGGAGAAACATGACAAATTTAAGATGAGGGCTCAGCAACAACAACAACAAGAAGAATCTGAATGTCAAATATACTTCACAAACCCTTATAAAAATCTAAACCTACAGACTCCTCTAAAACAAATATAAGTTACAGATGAATTACAGATTCTTCCCGTTCATTTTTGTCAGGAGAATAAGAGGGATAGTTTGGGATAATCGTCAAAGGAGCAGGGCAGTACCTAACCCTAACCTGTTAGTCAATGAATCAATAATTACCAGCTGTACAAGAAAAACCGTTGTGCTCACCAGGTACGCAGACATACTGTGATGGATGCACCACAAAAACAGGGTACTGACTAGTGTTATTGTGTTGTAATGTATATTGTTTATAAAAAAATGATGTGACATTTTAATAATATTTCACTTGTTATACTCTCTAAGCGCTGCGGTACATATTAACATACAATAATCACAACCTTGTGTGTGTGTGTGTGTGTGTGTTTTGAAACCATCATGTAAAACAAATGTATCTCACAGGCTGCGAGAGCAGGCCCCCGCTCTGATCCAGTGCTGCAGAATACAGCCATTTCACGTCACTATAGCAACCGGAGGGAGAGATTGTGCGAGAGGAGGAGAGAGGGAGAGCAATGAGAGAAGAGAGTGTAGGTTTCTATTGATTGCTACACGAGCTGGCTAACTGGTTTTGCTGTGATTCCCTGATTTCCACAGTTTGTAATGATATTCCTATCAGCAGTAAACACTTCCCCCCTCAGTCCTCCATTATTGCCACTCAATTCAGGATGTGTTCCTCTGTGCCGCAGACAGATAGATGGACTGACTGACTGAATGGCAGGTGGTGTGTGTGCGTGTGTGTGTGTGTGTGTGTGTTTGTGCGTGTTTTTGCGCCTTCTGACACAGTCCATTTCATCTGGAGAGTTATTTGACCTTGTTAGCCATCAGCCAGCGACTGAATGAGATTTCCTACTGAACAACAGCACAGCCGGTCCTCCACAGCCCAGATTGAAAAACTGAAAATCGAATGTGGAGGAATGACAGTTCTAACTACACATGCAGGACTGTATGTTGTGACCTTCTGGGTAAATTTACTAGGAGCATGATGAGTATCATGGCTCCAGGCTTGACGCATCTTTACATTTTACATTCTCCTGTTTTTCAGTCAGTTTTTTGATGATCATCTCAAAGCCATAAGTTGAGGTCAAGGACTCAGACAACCTTGCAAGTGAGGGGAGTTAAGAAGGAGGTAGTGGGCGTAAAGAGGCACTTTGGGGTGGTAGATGGATCACAAAACACAGGACTTTCCCCTAGGAGATGGGTATTCGGAACCATGTGAAACCAAGTGAACCTAGAGTCATTGTACCTCTACTTCACCAAAATAACAAACCTAACCTATAGGGTGAATCTGTGCAACCTGCGGCCTCTGTGTGTGGCTCCCTTGACAGCTATCGCCGTGGACCCGCTGGCTCCTGCCAGGATTGGGCTGGTAAATGCTAGATCACTAGCGAACAAAACGTTTATCCTGAAGGATTTCCTGACTTCCCGAGGATTGGATTTTCTCTGTGTGACTGAGACGTGGCTGACTGTTGGTGAGTCCAGTGCTTTCACAGAACTTTTACCCGATGATTGCTGCTATTTTAACTCCCCATGGAGGTCTGGTCGAGGAGGAGGAATAGAGACTATTTATAAGAGTCACTATAAATGTAAGCAGCTAGGTAAGATGACGTGTGCCGCCTGAGTGCCGTAAATCGTTTCATCCTGGAAGCGACCTGGTGCGGACCCGGAGACAGTTTCCTAAAGGTATGGATATGCACTATATAGAAATAGCTTATCTTCACACCGATGGTCTCATTTGCTGTTGTAGGTCACGCACAGACATCAGCAGAAACGAGAGACTTTTGCATATCCAGTTAAAAGTTCCTTATAGCGGCTTTAAGTATGTAACTTTACAATGAGTATCTAACATCATTTGTGGGCTGCTAATTTGTTATTATTTGGTATCATACAATACAGTCTCTGGCTTTTCTTTGATATCTAGTGTCGACAACAAAAGATTCACATTCCCAATCCTTCATAGTTAGTAGGGCTGGGCAATAAATCAAAACTTAATCAAAACCTACATTCAGAACCTCTATTTGACGTCATCTTGCCCACGTCGTTTTAAAATCACAAAGATAAGATATGCACTCTTTAATTAGAAAAAAAATTACCCTAGCTTTAATAATTGAGCATATTTATAGTACAGAGCTTGTCAGTGGAATATGAGAGAAAAAGACAAAAACAAAATAATTGTTCATTAATCATAAACGAGGTAAAATGTTCAATTAATTGTGATATTGATTTGAGGTCATATCACCCAGCCCTAGTAGTTAGCATGCATTAGCTTGAAGGGCTAACTCAGTTTGTTTACTATATTATGTGAATGTCAATGTCACCCTGAATGTCCCGCTGAACCCCGTTCAAACTCTCAAACTCTATAAAAAAAGGAATAAACAGTCCAGTATTCGCATTGAGCAGGATCAGATTTCACTGGCGTTATTCTAAGTCAGGTACAGCCCCACAAGTCACACAATGAGCTGCAACAGCAACCTGCCTGCACTTCACTCACCCCTCCACAGCCTGATTTAATCATGCGATTTAAATCATCAGACTCTTTTTGTGAGAATGCCTTTCAATTTTTGAAGTAGAATACCAATTACTGGTAAAAATCAAGGCATTCCCCAGTAAATGTAAATTCATGCTGGTAGAGAACAATGTATGCTGTAATGTCAGTCAAAAATAGACTAGACTGCAGATATGCCTCAGGTGAAATGAGAGGGAGAGGATGTGATTAGACACAGTGGGGATCCCTTATCCTGGCCACACAGCTGAATAAAACAGCAGGCTATTAAAGAAGATATCACATTTGCATGCTCTTATCATTCAGTTCTCCCCAGCTGGCCATAACAAGGAGGGCTGGTGGGTTTGTAACTCTCAAATGGTTACCATGCAACAGAAAAGGAATGTGGGCAACTTAACTTGTCAACGTGAGTACAATAGAGCCCGGTGATAGTGCAGGTTTAAAATGATTTATTACCCAGAGTGACAAAGTAGTGTAGGTGGTAAAGAATGGTTATGTTCCTCACTCGCTCCGCAGTAAATCAAACTGTCTTATAGCATTTTCAACCAGGGGATGGGGAACGAGACAGACCCAAAGGTCACGCACAGTATAGCGTTTTATCCTGCAACCAATCATTGTTTTCTTGCTAGGTCAATCTGCTGCTTATCTTCTTGATGAATCCACTGATCATTTGTTCCAGAAGTCCAAGGCAACATCTTTAAATTGTTTGTTTTGTCCAATCAACATTCCCTAACCCAAATATCCTCCATTTACTATGATAAAAAGCAGCAAAGCAGAAAATCCTAAAAATCAATAAGCTGGAACTAAACAATGTGTGGCATTTTTTGCTTGATGAATGACTTCAACAGTTTATCAGTTATTAAAATATAATTGCCAATTATTTTTCTTTCAGTCGTCTTATCATTTCAGCTCTAATCACATATGTAATTTCTTCGAATATTATGAATCGCTCATCGGAAATTACAGAAAGTTATGAGAATCCAACAAAAAAAGAACCTTTAGCTTTTTTATAGAGGAGGGAATCCAGCAAGGAAAAAAGCAAGAACGCAAAGTAAGGCCTTCGTTCTCTGCTCATCTCCTCCGCTTCATTCATCCTCTCACACATTTGCTCGGCACACATACACAAAATCAGTTGTGACTGCTCACAGAGCCTTGACCGGTGTATTGTCATGCCAACGGTGTGACTATCCACACTTGTGTGCGCTAAATGAGGGAAGAGGATGCATCAGGGCCGCGGTGTAGAGATGGTTATATTTAGCCTCTCATTAGGTAGCATGACCACTTAGATGTGAATCAATACTTATTCAGCTATGGAAACACTGTAAAGACAATGCCAGATAGTCAAAGCAAGACAGACGGGAGAGAGGCGATGGAACATAATGGGACAAAAGTAAAGAGGCATGGAGGTAGTGGAGTGACGGTGGGAGAAAGAGGCAGAAACAAGCAGCTGAATAGAGAGAAAGACCAGAGTGAAGAGGTATTAGCTTGACATTAAGCGCGCACTAATAAAGCCAAGCCAACCAGTGCTATAAACCTGCCCTCCATTATAGCCCCACAATGGAGTAATTCATGACTATGAGATTGATTCAGTGGCTCTCTGTGATGCTCAGCAGCTGCACAGTGCCCTGCAAATTTCTTACAGTCCATCAATTATAGAAAAAATACGTTTTAATATCAAATCTAAGGCTATATTTCTTAAGCGATTACAGTTTGAATCTTTAAATCTTCTTCTCTCACTTTATTCAGTCACTCGTGTACCTATATGTATAGAAAGAGAGTTTAATGAACCTCTCCTTCTAGTTATTTATTTCACATGCACGCCCTTATTCAACAGTACTGAGACATTTATGTATTTTTCAATGATTCCCAGGCACCCACTGAGAAGTTTGGGTACAGGCTGTGTCTTACGTCCCAATTTTCTCCAAGAAATATGCTCCAAACAAGGTATAAATGGAAATAACTATAACTGTCCTGAAAAACAGATAGAAGTTCTGAGCAAAAAACTAGCACAATGAGGAAGGTATAGCATCACTTAACTTCCAAGTCGAGCAGAAAGAAATACTACAGCATTTTATTTCCCTCTTCTCCAGTGTGAAATCTAATTCTTGGCATTTGGAGGCCATTTGGAGCAGATCGATGGGGTTAACGCCCGTAGTAATCTGTTTGACCGCCTTGGGAGACAGCCAAGAAAGGTGTGTGTGTGTGTGTGTGTGCGTGCGTGTGTGCGTGCATATGTGTGTGTGTGTGTGTGTGTGTGTGTGTATGTGAGTTGGTAGAGTGAGGGCTGATGGCAGAAGAATTTGGAGATGGAAACTCAAGGGAAGCATATAACCCTGTCTGATGCTGAAGATCCATAAACAGAAAAATTTAGATGATATCCTGTCTTTCATACACACACTGGAGTCTGAGTTTTACTTCGCTCACTGGATTTAAAGATAGTTGTTATAAAGGTCTGGCTACAGTCCAGTGTGCAAGATTTAGGGGAATATTTTGGCAGAAATGGATTCTAATATAACAGGTGTCTCTTCTTTAGGGTTTAATCACCTAATAATAAGCGTCCTGTTTCCAATACCTTGGTGTGAGCCGATTATATCTTCACAGAGTGCAGGTCCTCGTCCATGGAGATCTCCATGTTGCACTGCCATGTTTCTACAATAGCCCAGAATGGACAAACCAAACACTGGCTCTCGGTATGGCCATTCAAGTTTTCAGGTCAGCCACAGTAGTTAGCAGCCACTTCACAATGAGAGTGTCAGAAAAACACTTTTTTTTTTACCATGAAACTGCTTTATTCAGTGTTTTTAAAGGTTTTATTCACCTGGTTTGTTTTGGAGATGATTCGGCTCCTGGTAAAAACCACGTGAATAATGAACACTGGAGGAATTCTAACCAGGAGAAGTATCGGCTGCAATCCTCAATGCTAAATCCCCCTAAATATTACACACTGTTCCTTTAATTTTGCAAATGTCTGTGCTTCAGATTCCAGTGCAGTGAGTTTGCACCTCTACCCTTACCATTTTGAGCATATTACTGATTAGACAGCTGGCCCGGGAGGAGTTTATTTCAAATGCTCCAAAATGCATTATCTCCATTATGTTTCCTTCACTCTGACCTTTACACAAAACTATTGAGATTCATCCTTATTGATTTATCATTACACGGTGACATTAGCCCACTGTTATTGTGCTACTGATAAATCGTACTCAATTAGGCTAAATGTGAGGAAACAGCTGCCCTGGAATGTCAAATTATCTAATGCTCCATGTGATAATTTGCATCCATTATATATTTTTAATCAAAATTCTGTAACGTCTTGGAAAACGGCACATCTTTAAAGGTCAGCGTGCGTCAAGGCTGGTTTTTCTGAGAATAACTTCAAAGCACATCTCTGTAATAATAAGCCACTATAGAGGATTAAAACACATCTAAAGTTTAACAGCTGGAGTAGATTACCATTTCTTTCATCAAACAGGCTTTATGAGTTAAGCTGCTTTGAATGAACATGATACAATGCAGTGCTTTACATTAAAAGGTAAAATGTGTAGGACTTTGGGGCATCTACTCGCAGGAATGGTATATGTTGGTCTACCGTAGCCAAACACTGGCTCTAGATAACCCGCTACCCAAACCTTGGTACTTGGAAATAGTTTATTTTGATTATTTCCTGAGGTAAATAAACCTGTCCTCTCTACACACAATCAGCCACCAAACAGCATACCTCCAGTCTGTCCTTCACTTTCAGCACAAAGCAGTGTGGGGTTTCTGAACCCCAATCCTCCATTCTAACCATGAAGAGACCACCAGAGTGTGAACTGTATGTGTGGCTTGTGCATCTGTGTGGTACATTTGTGCGTGTACATGTGTGTGATACTGTGACAAGAACAAGAGCTGATCAGAGCACCGGGCTGGAGCTAACCATGATGAAATGCCTTGTTAGCGCTGCAAACAGAGGCAGCTGCACCTGTCCCTCGTCTAATGGCAAATTACTGCACCCAAATCAGCAACCCGAGGCCCAATACTGCACACGCACACACACACACACAAACACATTGAGAACAACAGAGAGAGCGGGACGGGAGAGCCTGATGTGATGTCAGAAGCAATCTGCTCTTCGCACACTGCGTTTATTCATGACAAGGCCAGCAGCACAGGTGATTACTGAGAACAAACTCCTAAAGAATCCTAGCACAGAAAAATATATCTTCACAGGTTAAGGATGTGTACGTGTACACGTTGTCACCTCATCCAATAAGATAATGTAACGACATTTACCCACAGTTCCATACTGCGCATATGTTACAGCTGTATGCGTGAACGTGACGTGTGCGATAACGACATTACTTCTCACCATCCAGAATCTAAGCAACTATCACCCTTGACTTAATTTGTTTTGGAATTATTTTTCAGTCTTCAGTCAGTGGATTTTACATATATTGCTTCACTGAGGATACGTGCATAGCAAGAATATTTATCTAGAAAACTCAAAAACACCTTGAACAAAGTAAGAGGAATGTATGACAACCCAGAGGTGACACAAACACACTCAAGAAAATGGGGAATAAACTTCTAATTAAGAAAAAGATTTGTCCTCGTGCTTGTCGTCTATAATGCATCGTTCTCCATAATTTGCCTGTTAAAGAAAGAAAAATGATGCTTCTAGCAGTTACGTACATTTGTCAGTGTAAACCCTGTCAGTTGCACACACCGAAATGCTGCCATTTACATCTTTGCACTGTCACTGCTGACGCCCCCTTGCATCCATCCTGCCTTCACGCCGCAGCCAATCGAAATCATTACCTGATGTTTTGAGCACTCATGCAGCAGCAGTGCAGCAGATGCAAAAAGCAGGTCTTCCCCAACAGCTATATCTGCCTCCTGCATGCACTCCTCATTGAATTACTTCCACATCTCCAAGCCAGGAGAGGAAATGTGAGCCGGGCTGAATCCAGCGAATGCTAAAACATATGCTTGGCATTATAAAGCCCTATAGAGATAGAGGAGTGCAGCCAATAGGTCAGATCTAAAGGAGATTATCTATTTCACCATGTACAAACCCAACTAATCCGCTAAACTCTGTCATGGCTGTCAATACCAACTACTGTCAGAGGAGGAAGAACAGCGGGAGGGGCATGGGAATCAGTTTGCAACAGTTGAGCCAAGTTTTACTGTTTCGGTGTAAAGGCGGTGTAGCTGTAGTATATTTGATTGTCCAAGTAGTACATCAATTGCCGTTTCATAAAGAGGGCTCCCTTGAGTTCACTGGGGTCATTCATCTGCCGATAAAGGTCAACACTCCCCACTGCTGATTAACTTCTCACACAGCAGCGGCAGCCTCATCTTGCCTGCTACCATACTCACACACTAAGACATAAGATTTTCTGAAAGCTAAAGCTATTTGTTCCCCATCAACGAGCCCGTAGGCAATCAAGAGGTCCGCTGGGGCGTAACATATCACCTACCATGCCTTTTCCTTCTCTTTCTAAATGACCAGGAAGATATGGCTGGCAGGTGATTCGCAGACTTGGAGAGCCAATGTGAAAAGCTGTAGCCAAAGCTGGGAAATAAGCAACAAGAAGGAGAGAAAGGGAGGAAGAAGAGGTGAGGACGAAGTGGAGTTGTGTATGAAGCAAGCATCAAGGCTCCTCGTGGTACCATTTAGACAGTGGGCCCCGGAGTATACGAGCAGAGTACACATTGATTGAGAGAGAGTGGATGAAGTTAAATTGAGAGCGCGACAGAGTGATGGAGCTGTTTTTTTCAATCTGTTCCCTTCACATTGCATGCCTGCAACAGAGAAAGAAAAAAAAACTGAGGAACCCACCACTTGTCTGGGGAGAGACTGGCCTTTAAAAATCCACTGCGACAGACTGACTGGGTTGCTCAAGCTGATGGCTGTTTGCCCTCCATCTCCTCCTCTCTCCCCTTCTCCCTGCAGTCTGGCTCTTGTTATAGCACTCAATCTATCCCTCGCTTTCTGGAGAGCTCAGATGGCCACCAGGATAACCACGATGGCACGTTGGAAGCCTCTTCGGTGGTGACAAGTCCCTTTCTCTCTTTTCACTTTCTGTCTCTTCCACAGGCGCACACACACACACACATCTCCCCCTGTGCACATGCTTATTCTCAAACACACACACATATTCAGCAGATAAACTATCATCCTTCAGCATGCCAAAACACAATCACAGACAAATACACACACACTCGCACATTGGCTCACTCACGAATCCGAGATAAGCTCAAATTGGCCAGTGATACTAAAATCACAGTGAACACATTGCACCTTTATTAGCAATCTGTGCTGTGCAGGAAGCAGACGCTGTGTTAAGCCTATTACAGGTTGTTGTGCTTTTGACAAGGCCTGACAACAGCTGGAACATGTTGCACTAACCAGTGAGTGGGACAGACCAAAGTGTAATCCCACAGAAATGAGCCAATCGGTCCCTGAGGAAACAGTGGACTGATAGCAGAGGAGAAGAGCGGAGAATGGCGTCGGAAGTGATGTACTCAGTCACGTAAAACATAGCCAGATTTCTAGTTAGGTTTTAACTCTGTCGTTGAGTAACTGGTTTCCTGGTGAGATTTGCATGGATTGCCAATATTAGTCACCTGATAGTAGGCATTTACCAGCAGGCATTTTGAGTTCTCATTTTAGGAAAAGTGCAGGTAATAACATGAACAATGGCTCCCTTCCATTCAAGCCTCCCAGTAAGTCGAGATAGAGCAACAGTGAACAGCGTGCAGAAACACCAGGAGCCTAAAATGGTAGCAGATAAATGGAAATCCACAAACATTAATATAATTTTTACACCAAAATGTCTTCCATGGAAAAGTCTATCCAACTGAACTTCCATTTGATTTTGTATAGCTGGCATATCCATCCTGTCTACGTTATTTCCGGTCAACGCCAAAGCCACGGTCTCTAAAAGCAGCTAACTTTGGTCATGTGATCGCAACATAACATGTCAAAAGCTCTGATTGGTTGGTTTGTATTTAGCTAGCAGTGTTGCTTTATAGAAGGCAATGCTGGTTTGATGTGCAGTCGGTCCACCACTTGGATCCAGACTGAATATCTCAACAACTATCAGATGGACTGGTCCAAGATTTACTCAGATATTTGAGGTTTCCAGATGATGAATCCTAATGACATTGGTGATCCCCTGACTTTTCAGCTAGCGGCACCATAGGTCCATGTCATTGGTCCGACATCCCATTAGTCCGACGGTCCGCGGTGCTGAACGGCTCCCGGCGGGCGTATTTCTATCTTGATGGTGCGCTGGGACCGGCTCTGGGTCAGCTGGGAAAGGCTTGAGGCAAAGCAGGCTCACGGCTTATGTGTTTGTCACTTTCTTTTTCATTTTAACCCACACCATGATCTTTTACTGACCCTAACCAAGTGGTTTTTGTGCCTAAACCTAACCAGACCTTAACCACAGGGCATCATGATGATTTCGGAACAATGGGACTTCGGAACAATGGGTTTAATATGGTCGGAACAATGGGATGTCGGACCAATGGGCAGTTCCCGGCACCACTATATCAAAATTTCTACTTGTCGTTTGTGACGAAATTCCTCCAAAAGTAATGACATATCCATCAGCCTCAACTGTATTTTGTGTTTAGTAATTAGCTGATGTTAGCATGCTAACGCACTGTAATAAAGGTGATGAACATGATAATCATTACAACTTCTAAACATCAGCATATGATATGAGCTAAATAGTCTGTGCCTAACAGCCTCACAGAGCTCCAGTGGTGGATTGTAATGTGTTACATTCAGTCCGTTACATGTACTTGAGTATTGTTTAGATAAATTATTCCTTTAAGAGTAGTTGTTTCGCTTACCTACTTTTACAAGTACATTTGGAATAAAATATATGTACTCCTACTCCATTAGTTTGGGCTACACACTTCTCATTACTTTTACTGATACATTTGCAATATATGATTTTTATAGCTGGCTGAGCTCACATGCACAACAACAACTGTTCAACAGTGAGCGATAAGAGAGCCTAGACATACACATACAAGCGCATACACACACACAGGATATAGACTGCATCCAAGCCTCCCTTTGAGGATTCAGTAACCCCTGGATTCCACTGGGCGCAGCATGCTTTCCAGTGTTGTGTCACAGTCTGTTCCCCTGTCAAATAGTGTTTCCCTCCTGTTAAAGTGACAGCAGCTTCGACGCGGTCGCTGGAGCTGATCACAGCCAACTCTAGACAACACTAATGATTCCACGAGATGCGTCGCATAGGTGGCTCTCTGCTCTGCTCCACTAGTGACACAAGGGTTTTTTTTCTTGTTTTGTTTCAAGACATTAAACAGCACTCAACAGCATGTATTTTGTCATTTGTCTGGTTCTGGATATGACATTTTAGAGACAATTAACATGCACTTCACGTGTGTTATTACCTGTTGTGAACGTTTTTATGAGATATTACTCAAGTAGTTATTTTTTGCACGTGCTTATACTTCTACTTATAAAGTAACAATGCTTTTACTTGAGTGCCATTTTGGTTACTCTACCCACCGTGATAGTGATAACTTTGGCCTGACAAGAGGAAGGTTGTTTTCATACCTGCCCAATAGGATTGAACAAAGGGTCCAATACATGTCATGTATTTTTTCATTAAGCTCTCAGCAACAGCAGAGGTGCCCCAGCTGGTGTATCTGCTAACTAGTAAATGATAAAGACTGTAAGAAGGAGGATGTGGACAGAGAGTGGGAAGAAGAAAGAGAGAAGGAGAAAGACCATTATCAAGTTAATTGTTTTTTGGCCCCCAAGGTCCTCCGCTCTCTCCCATGGATGAATCTGGTGAAGGGGAGCAGGAAAAAGAGAAAGAGGTGGGACACAGATGATTTTAGTTAATGGTACAGTTGTAAATGAGTACAGCGCTGGGTTAAGAGTTGGTTTGGAGGTATGCAAGGGTTCAGGACTACTGCAGAGAGAAACATTTCTGAAAGTCTATTAGCAATTCCTCCTCAGTCTTGATTTGGGGAGTCATGGTATCTCTGCTGCTACAAAATGTACCACGGTCGATTTTGACTCAAGGCATTGCTCATAAATTTTCCCCCTCTGTTTTATCACTGACAGCCCGACCCCAAATGAACTCAAAATGAAAAATTGCTACCCTTCAAGATACTTGTTAGATTATGTTTGAGTTTTCCTCAACTGAAGCAGCCTATAAACTGAATAATAAGGGAGCACATAAAATCCCTCATATATTTCTTGTCAATTAGGGCTATAAAAGCTTTATGGACAACAACTGTGTAAAAGTTTCAACCCAGTCCATCCCTTCTCTCTTTCCCCCCCTCTCACCTTCTCAATCTTTATAAAAACTCTTCCAGCATAAATATACAAGTCCTGTAGGATATCGTTGACCTTTGCTTTTCAGACTTTAAGTCCCTGCCTTCACTTTTTATAAGCCCTCTCCAGTCTGTTTACCTCATTTAATGCTGTCTGCAAGAGTGGAGACCATCAGTCATATCCAGGTTAGGAGGAAAGAAAAACCATTTTATGTTATAGTTGAAACATACACAAACTAGACTGTGACGGCCTGCATCATCTCTGTTGCCCAATAGAGCAGGCGCTGAGGGGCATGGAATGATGATTTTCCAAGAGCTTGGTGTGTGTGTGTGTGTGTGTGTGTGTGTGTGTGTGTGTGTGTGTGTGTGAGTATGCTTGCGAGGTACTGCTCTGTGTTTGTCGGTGCAGTTAAAGGGAACTTTACCAGTTTTCAACCAGCTCTGCGTCTTCACAGTGTGCAGTGTGTGCAGATGAATAATGTTTGGCTTTCTCCATGCTGCGAGCGCCCAAAACTCTCTGCTCGTTTGCCAACTGACATTGATGACGCATTTTACATCACCTGGCAGACTTTTACCTACCTTTAAATAAGTGAGAAAGCTCTGGGCACTCATGGCATGACAAATCCTGTTCATCTGCACACACTGCACACAGTACAATGACACAGAGCTGGTTAAAAATCAGTTTCCCTTTAATTAGGGCTAATATGTGAAACAGCAAACATGACAAAATACTCCAGTGTTACAGAGTTTTGTGTCATTGTGTCCTGCTGGTTATTTAAAGAAACAGTGGAATATTTTAAAGTCACTTATTTAAGTTCTTGTCAAGAGTTAAATAAGAAAGTCAACACCACGATCATTGTCTGCCCATACAAACTAAATCCACCCATCTGCACTTCTAAAGCACAATAATTAACACGATGTATCTCGTGTGTTTGGAGTGTGAAAATGATAATTTTGTGGTTTCATTGGGGGTTATGTGCCGGACTATCTCTTGGCCAGCTGCAGTGACTTCCTGAGGTCCAGGCTTGCCTTTCCTTTCTGTTTCCATGCATTATATAAAGGAAAATGTACAGCAGGCAGGTTATTATTGGGAAGTGAACGCCAAAAGGGTGATGTAGGACTCCGACACAAAGCTGGAAAGTCGAGGCAGGGACTTGATTACACGGCTACTTACAAAAGAAATCAATAATTTCACACAAAATATTGAGCGATGAGCATTTATGATCAAAACTGCATCTATAGCAATGGTCTGTCAATCATAGCAGCGGCCTGTTATTCAGAAATAACAGACTGTAGAATGCCGTAATTGACCAATCTGAATCAAGTATTTTACAAAACCATGTAACGAGCTAAGCTTACCAGCTGCTGACTGTAGCCTTATATTGAACAGACAGATATGAAAGTGGTATTAATCTTCTCATTTAACTCATAACAAGAAAGCAAATAAGTGTATATCCAAAACATATCAATCTATCCGTCAAATCCAAGATGCAGAAGCCAAAAATACTTCAGTTTTAATCTCTACTATAGGTTAAGCCCCCCAAAAATGGCATCCTACAATTCCAATGATGACACTTGATGGAGTATTTCATTAAACTTCCCTTGCCTGGTAATGAAACTCCAGCTCCAGCTCCCCGGTTTGTAATGCATGTTTTCTGTTGTATATTTTTCGTCTCAGCCGAGCTAACCCTGTTGATATCATCAGGGGTATTTACAGAGACTTGACACAGCTCCTCCAGAGGCACAGAGGACATTATACAGCTGTTTTCACAGGTTGAGGAGTCTCCACGACTTAAAAAACTACTTTTAATATGTACGGTAAAATCAATTACCTGAAGGTTGATGAAGGATGATGGTCATAGTTACATAATAGGAGGAAAACAGGAGTCGTTTTTGCAGTGACTTAACCTGTCAGTCATTTTGCCGTGATGCCGTTTCATTAATTTTCAACATGTAACACATAATGGGAGTTTATCTTAGATTCAGCGTACATTGTCTTTTTGGAAGGGCACTTTATCATCACAATCATCACACAAGTCACGTTTGTGCTGGTGTGTTCAGATGACATTGCCAGTAGTCCTTTCTACTATTGGTTATCTAATAATGGCCGTTTAGAAGAGTGGAAAAAGGCAGATATTGCTGTTGACATTTAGTCAGGTCTGAAAGGACAAACACTGGCAGATTACTCATCCTTCTCCAAATTAGGAGGACTATCTATCGACAATTTCTATGACAAGGCAGAGGAGTGCAGCACCTGTCTTTATTCCACATAACACAGATGGGAGTCTGGGAAACAGTACAGTGGACTGTGGAACTGGATTCAAAAAACTGGCTGTCATATTGGGGTGAGTGGGTGCAGGGAATGGTCTGTGCGCGTGTGTGTGTGTTTGTCTGTGTGTACTAAGTAGGATAGAGCAGAGCACAGTTCAGGCTGTCCCTCTCCGCAGCCTAGGGATTCTTCTGTCCACGCACATCAATCTTGTTACAGCAGAACGCCGCCTCCCAGGAATCCTGGCCTAGTCTCTGTTTGGATTTAGGACCTCTATTTCATTCTCTAAAGCGCTCTTCCTCTCTCCCTCTCCACTACTTCCTTCTCTATTTCACCAATCATCGTCATCATTTTTCCCCTTTCATTCTTTCACTTACACTCTCTCTCTCTGTCTCACAGTTACTTGCTTCTCTCTTCCTCTTTCTGTCACCCGCTATCACTTCCCACCTCTCATTCATCCCTGCCCTCCCTCTCTCTCGTCTCATCTCTTGCCTCCAGGAGGTTTTAAGTTATTAAGGGTCATGGCTGTAGGCATTGCATCATTAACACATCTTCTCTGGATGTTAACGTTGCAGTTTTCTGCTCAATCCAATTAATTTCTCAGTTAATCACCTAACCATATTTTTCAAAAGGATGCTTTGAGAGGGTGGACTGACATAACATGGCAAGCTAATGTGCTTATCAATCATTAACATTAGCTGAAAATTGATTTAATAGCCAGTGACAGGGGAGCACAGAGGATTGCAAAGTAGCTGTTGAAGGTAAATGGATAATGACATCCAAGTCAAATGAAGAGATAGAGGGAGATGTGTACATTACTGGATGGAAGGTACTGTCATGTATGTCTGACGAAAGGAGAAGGGTAATGTCACAATTATGACCATCAGAAAAGTTTTTCAGGGGTCCAATCATTACTCTGTGTCCTGCTTTGGATCCCAGCAGTGCTTCACTTCAACTGGGAGGTCCACTGCCACCAACACACATGCACTCACTGTCACATGCAGAAACACACACAAACACCATGCACCCTGGGATTCATCAACCAGCGCATATTTAACCAGGCTGGGGGCCATGCCAAGAGTGTCCACAAACAATCATCAATCACCACACCATACCACACACTCGCACACACACACACACACACACACACACACACCATCCAACCAGGTGGTCGACTCTTGTCTCACAATAGCTCATTTCCGGGCCAAATAAACACTCCAGCTGAAGGCATTGACTGTGAGTGCTTGTCGTTTCTAATGAATCGCTTATTGACTGGCCTGTATTGAGGTGACTGGAAAGACATAGTAGCAATAAGAAAGCGTCTCTCTCCTCTCTCTCTCACCCTACAGGGTGACGGTAAAGCTGGAATGTGACAGCCCGAGCGATCGGACAATACTGTCTCGTTTGAGAAGCTGACGTACAACACTGTGTTGCCATAGCTACCGAGAAAGAGAGCGAGAGGGGAGGTGATGGAGAGAGGAGGGAGAGAAGGGGCTAGACTGCAAAGGAAAATTAATTTGTGTACAAGGCCATGTCGCAAAGAAAATTGCATTTTTCCCTTAGATGGGGACAGAGGGAAAAGCCGTTGTTAGTCCCGTGCTTGTGCGGATAAAAGTGAACGCGGATGTGTCTGTGTGTATGTGTGCGTTCGTGGGCGTGTGTGTGCATGTGTCAGCCAGATGCCATCTCAGTGGATTGTGGGCAGAAGTGTTGCAGGATGTCAGAAGGCTCTTCATTACAGAGGCTTTTAAATAAAACAGACCGAAAGGCTTAAAATAAGATGTAGCCCATGGAGCAGGATACACACACTAATGCAAAGTAAAGAGTGAGAGAAAAAAAAAGAAACGCTCTGATGAATTTACGGCATCTGTGTGTGTATGTGTGTGGGTGTGGGTGTCACGTTGCTCACACACAAACACCAGCAGGGAGCGAAGAACACGTGAAAGAGCGCACTTTGCATACATCTCTCTGACACACACATACTGAGAGTGAGAGAAAGATTTTTCTCTTTTTGTGGCATGACGAGTCGTCTGAATTCCACGGCTCTCTAAGTAGGTCATGCAGCCTTTTTAGAGTTCCACTCCTCCCCACGCTGCATCAAAAATGCATAAATCCCTGCACATTCTCCCTGCTAGCAGCTTCCCAGGCCAGCTAAAGCACATCTTTAGTGATTCTAATCCCATCAAAGGTGGTTCTGCTGGTATGTAAACACAACATGGGATAAAAATGCCTTCTCTGGCACTTACATTCATGACTGCTCCTCATTTTTTATTTTGGGAGGGGGTGTGCTCATGAGGTTATAATGCAGGAATCCACTTTGTGAATAGGTGTTGGTAGTGGCGAGGCTTATGGAATACACAGAGTTGTGCTTGGCTCAAGTTTGGTTGGAATAAAAGCGAGCTGAGCCTTTTGGTTCCCACCAGCAAAGCCAGGCATGTTGGCGATGCTATCTCCAAAGGTGCACTTCACTGTCAGATGAGTCGCATGGGGGAGGAACAAAGTGAGCGATAAGGTGAGATAAGCACTGGCATACCTATGGACAATGGAGGAGCAATCAAGAGTTGGTACCTTTAACAAGTGTAGAAATGTTACGACTGATGTTCAAAGGGTCTTTTGTAACAGCTGTTGTGCGGTATCTTTTCACTTTTTGCAGATTTAAAATGCAACACACCAATAATAGGATGTCTTCATTATTCTGCATCCAAGAATTTAGTCAATGACATTAAAAACTACTTCACAAAATGACTTCTTGTCCTGTCGCCTGTGAAAGCTCTGAATCCTTTGCCCTTTCAATTCATGAGAGAGTTAAAATATGGATGGACGTTTTACCTGTGCTTGGACATATGACAGCTATGCTTTATGTCAACCCAAAGTTCTCTCTCTCCCGCTCGCTCTGAGTATTGTGTTCATCCATAGATGAATAATTGAGTAGATCACAATAATAGTCTTCCTCTGTTACATCCCAATCTCTGACCACTGAGCCACCCATGGGACCACAAGTGACAGTCATCACCAGTGACTCTTCATGACTGCATCACCTATCACGGTGCTCGTGTGTGTTTGTGTGTGTGTGTGTGTGTGTGTGTGTGTGTGTGTGTGTGGAAGGGGGTGTTCTGTGTGTGCCTGAATAATTTAAAACAGAGCAGTGTCCCCTTCTAAATTACATGCAAGAAAACCACATAAAAGAAAGCCCCGAACACACAACCGAATGAGCATTACGTAATGCTAATCAATTTATCTAGTCCTTTTTATAATTCTCTTCAACGCTTGGCATCTCTTCCACCATCAGCATCTGAAATGTTAGACTCTTACCCCAAAGCCATTCTAATTTCCTGCAATATAATTTATTACCCGTTGATCCCTATTGATTTTGTGGTGCTGGTTAAGATCCAGCAGTAGAGGAGACTTGGAGTAGGATACTTTTAGCCGGGCCTGACCTATTAGACCAGAACTGAGTAAATCAAAGCTACGGCTAAGCTCGAGGTAAAAGCTCGCCAAACCAATTTAGCTCTGATTTACGCACTCAGAACAAACATCCATAAAAAAAAAGCAAAGATTTAAAAAAAAAGAAAAATCAATTGCAAACTTCTCCCCACATACTGATCAGTTTAGCCTCTCAAAGATGCATCCTTTTACAGCAGAAAATCTCAAATCTGCCACTGTTTCAGCAGAGGCAATAACCGTCTTCCTGTCAAAGGTAGGATAAAAGTATTGAAGATATTTTGGTGGAGTAGAAAACTTTATATCGGAGCTATCCCCTGGGAATGCATATCTGTCAGGATGGCAAAATGTAATATTAATGAAGACCACAAACACTGTCAATGAGAATAGACTATAGGAGTCTAGCCTTAAAGACAGGCCTACAGCCAGTATTGAACCCCACCTCATAAATAAATCAACTAGCGTTAGCCACCTTAAGTTTCTCAACCAAGAGAACCTGCAAGACTGTATGTTGGGGAGGCAGAGAAGATGCTGGTGCCTGTATATGAGAGGGGAAGCAGGGAAGAGGGAGACATACGTTCTTCCCTGATAGGTCACTGATGGACACGTGCACATGGTCCCTAATGGCTACGCATGGTGGCCTCTGGGGAGAATATCACAATACACTAATGTACCAGTCCATAACAAACATATTCACTCTCCTTTCGTAAGTATATTTTACACGCTAAAATGTGTGGCTGTACCGAAAGTGTTTGGGTTTTTTTTTACATTCAAAGCTTCTATTGAGGTTTATAAACAAGGCTGTGAATGTCTACTGTCATATTTTGTAATGTAATCCCCCCCAAAAAATAATCATCATCCTTGAGCAAAATCCCCAGTTTGAATAAAGTGATTCATTAGATGAAAGGAGTTAAATAAATCAACTTTCTTGTGTGCTTTTAGACCGCCCTGTCAGCTATCTTGGTCGGGATAGCCTGCTGAAAGTGGACTTGCCCAGCTTGTTTTTAGCATGGGAGCTAATTAGCCAACAGGGACAGTAGATAATATATCTCCAAGAGGGAGCTCCGAGAGGGCTGTGATTGGTTTGCTTGGTAGCAACGCATTTCCGGTTCCGTATTTCCAGATTGCGCCATCCCCGCCATCTTTAAACATCTTCTGTTGCGATGTAGATGTTGCACATATGTTGCAGTACTAAGTCCCATTTATGCTCAACGTTCAATACGGATACGGACGGAGCCGTCTGTCCGTGCTCCACGTTCATTTCTCTGTGACCGGAAAAGCCGGAAGCTAAACAAAGAATCAACTAGAGACGACGATAACCATTCAGGAAAGGAACGCAGCCTCCTACCGCTCTGGTGGTGAATTGCACCGCGACAAAATGGAGTGACGGAGAAGTTCGAAGGGTTCACGACGGCGTCACGGCAACGACGTAGGTATGTTGTAGGTATGCTGCAGGACCATAAATCAGGCTTAAGTCTCAGTCTGTCTGTAACTGTGCAGAATTGTAATGGTGATTTAGAATATTAATGTCGATGCCATGAGTAAAGCTTCGACGGTTGAACTATCCAGGACAGCCCTACTGACATGGCTGCATAATATACAACCATTTACCATGGCTAGCCAGTGAACTCTGGCGTTCCTCGCCCCTCATTCTTGACTTTTGTTAATACTCCACCAGGACACACTGAGTAAAGAACAAGACAGCATTCCTATATGAAGGATTATGTCAAATTGTGTAGATTATTGCATACTGAATTTGTATGCATAAGCCTGATTTATGTGCTATGCAGAATCTTCATTAAAAAAACAACGTCCTTACAATGTATAGACTCATACAGGCGTAATCCCTCACAATCATCGCTTATGACCCACTACAAGTGTGTGGCAGTGTACCTAATCCTATAGTGCTGAGTGCTCATTGTAAAAAGGTGGTGACCAGGTGCTTGACCATAAGCAGCAGGCATCCAAGTGACACAGTGCCAATAAAACGTAAATATAGCAAGAATAAACGGCAAAGGAGAGCGAATCCGGGGTTGGCTTTTACTTTCACTTCGGCTGGTAAGCTAGTTTACAAATACTAAACGCCAATCATGCATAGTATACCTTTAAGCAACTGTTATTTGACATATTTGACATGTCTGCATACTGCAAACAATTTACTATGGATACCCCCCACCAGTATAAAAGTAATACACTTTAATGCAACTAAAAGTACAATTAAAAACATTTCAAAAGTTCAGGATGAGGCTGTTGGAGATGGATGACAGCTGCTCATTGCATTATATGATATGTACAGTTAAACTGGCACAAAAGTGGCAGGCACTGGTGTAGTCTCGCTCACCAGACTTTTCTCAAGAAGAAAGGTCTGGCTGGGCCGACTCTCACTTTAAGATTGGAGGAAAAAACACCCAGCTGCTTGTATTTCTTTCAACCAATCACAATCTTTCTGGGCGGTGCCACAGCAACAGTGCGCTTGCAAAAATATTGCCAGGGGGAAACAGGTTTTGGTGTAACATGCCCACAAAAATATCGCCTACAGGACGCGAACCATGGCAGAAAAATGGCTACATCCCCGCAAAATCAAACACTGCAAAAGTTAGTAAAGGACGTGCTGAAAACTGCAACCGGAGGTGGTAGGGCGGGACTTCAGTGGGTGGCTTGTTCTGCCCAATGAGAGGCTGATCGATGCAGCGAGCTTCCGCCCACTCAGACTAGCACTGGTGTAACATTGGCAAGTGAGTGATGTCTTTTGCATACCTCTTATTTGACCGTGTTTTGAAGCTTTAAAATTAATTAAAAAATCCTGCTGCTTTTATTCCATTGATGAATAAGTTTGAAAAGAACTGCATCTAGAAATTAAGCGTTTGTTTGATTGCTGGTAGCAATGATAAAAGGCAAAAGTAGTAGCAGCATATCTGTCTATCATCACTACAGTATAGTTAAAGAGGTTCCTCAGATGGGTGGCAAAAGATCCTCCAACTACACAGCAGTAGTTGCCTTTGAGTGGTATCGTCAAGGTCTAGATACCAGATGACCGAGATCAAGTAGCTTTATCAAAACCATTTCCATAATCAAAAGAAGGGTAACATTTTATTCCCCCAATTTCCAGCACAGTACATTGCAGAGCATCATCCTGAAAAATGGCCACGACCAGTCTTTTGCCTCCTCAAGCCAGACCACAGTGAAGACACATCAAAACTTATTTCCATCTCAGGAAGAAGCCAGGGAGATATAGTCTAATTCAGAGGTTGTTTTGGCCTGCAGGGGGAGGAATAGGAGTCTTTTCCAGTTTGAATCTTCCAAACTTTTACAGCACAGGCAGCTGAGCTTAATGAGTGTTGTTGAGCTCCGGTAAGCATGGGCTACCAGGCAGTTACAGAACACCACACTCTTTCTCCTTCTTACCTTCTCTCTTGACTCTACAATGCCCAGTGGCTTCTTTCTTTCCCAGCGAACCAACAGCCTCTCACACGCAACGTGTCATACAAAGACCAAAGAAGCAACATTGAAATAACTACACCTCCAGGGCCTGAGCACAGCGCTCTGATGCCCCTTTGTGCTGGCTACCTTTCGCTCTGTGCGTTTCAGTTTGTGTACATGTGTATTTGAAATGCACCGCTGTTTACTCAAGTGAGAAAATCCGGAAATCCTCAACAGCAACTGCCCAAGGGTTCACTCCTAATTGCCCCGACCACAAGTAGGCCAAAGCAGTTCATCTCAAATTGACAAAACAAAAGACAAACACAAAGCAGAAGCGTACCACCGCAGGCAGCCAGGGTTCTTATATCTCCATTTAATCCTCAGAAGGCTTCAGAGCTACTATTTAAAGATGTGTTTAAAAGCCTCAGGCAACTGTAATGAGCCTAAGTGACATGCCTCACAAATAGAGGGTATATAGAGTGGATAAACAAGAATAACCATTATGAGACGAAAATAATAAACAAAAAAAAATAAGAGTTTAGCAGAGAAGAGAAAAGATAAGAGGGGGAACAATGCCACATAAAAATGTGTGTGCTTCCTGCCCACCTGATTGCCTGTGTGTGTGTATGTGTGCCTGCACTGTGTTCGGCGCATGTGTGTGTCTGTTCCCCTCTCCGACAGGCAGTAATGAATAAAATAACAGTGGAGGAAGATGAACTACTTCCTCTGTGAACTCATCAGGCAGACATTGGCATGCACCACTGCCTCCAAGATGGCTGCATCTCTGCCCCCCTCCTTGTGAACACTGTCTGCTACAGCTGGCAGTGGGAAAGCACACTGCAGGTGAGAATATGGTAGAATATGTTATGGAGCAGGGAAGATGTCCGTATGTGTTTGCTGCATGGTTGAATTGAAGAGGTACTGTAATTTTTTCCCCATCCGCCTTTGGCATTGAAAATAAATCTGCACTGCTCAAAAAAAAAACAAAAAAAAAAAAAACAGCTTTAGTACTTTCAGTGGTATTCTCTGTGGTGTTTTCCTGTGTGAATGGCTCATCTGATTCAAATGAGGTAAACCTGCTGAGGAAAATAAAGTCCTGCTCTCAGAGGGTGCTGCAATCTGGATTTTGGGGTCGATCGCCATTCACTGAAAGCAGTATTGGCCGATACCAGTCACAGGGTCTATTTGAGGCCTTTTATATATTGTGTGGCAATTATCATGACTGACATGGAGCAAAGACGTTCTGTAATAATGCTAGAAAAAACAAAAGCAGAAGGCTAAACAAGTCTGAATGAGAACAGGGACGTGCTCAACACGGGTTGTCTATCCTTCAGCGAGATCTGGAGGTGAGAGTTTAGCCGTCAGTTTTAATATCTATATAGTAGTGTGCTAGGTAACGTTAGCCTCAGGGGCTACTCCTATAGTCTGAGCCCAGCTCTAGAGACACAACTTAAACCAGTGAAGCCATTTTAGCTGTGTGTAGAGAAATTGTCCTGCGTGTTTTGTGCCATCTGATTGGTCTTTAAATAAACTATTTAGAATAAATATCTGCCAGTGATCAATAAAAGCACCCTCACTGCTTACTGTTCCAATCAAATTTAAAATGTAAAGCAATTCTTACATTTACATATGTTTTTGTACGTAAAAAGCAGCTTGAAAAGCAGATAAAAAATAAGGCAAAAGAATCCGTGGCAACTGCGAGTCAGGTATGATGATAACTGTGGACTGCTGTGATCGAGTCAAAGGAGTGTGACTCTGGAGGTTCTTCTTTCATGTGTTTGATGTGTCTCCTGGAGGATGGCAATGCCCCAGGGAAGCAGGCCAGGCCAGAAGGCCTTTGATGAGGCACCTCCACTGACTGTGATCGGATAAAACTGCTCCCCTCTCTTTCACCTGCCTCTGGAGGTGATGCTATAACTCTGATGGTGGAATGGATCTGTTGAATAATACAAGGACTCTATTGTATTGAATCTTGGGATTACCGTGTTGTAGGGATTTTTATAAGGTAGACAAGAATTCAGGGCAATATGTCCAGACATGTAACTCTTATTTGAGATGAACTGGCACAGTCACAACACAGTAACTGAATCTCATGTTCCATCTTTCCTTTGAACCTTGAATCTAATTTACAGAGGGGTGCTTCACCAGACAAACATCACACATAAGGACTCATTGACAACACTGCAATGACAGTGTCTCCAGATCCGCTGTAGTGGAGGCGCATGGCTTATACACACACAGAAGGAGAAATTTTTCAAAATGTACTCTCTGTCAGAGAAGACAGCATGAAGGTGGGATGGAAGGACGGAGATGGAGAAAGAAGTAGCAGAAGGAAGAAGGTAAAGTTCAGGAATGACAAATGAAGGAGTGCACGAGAAAAGGAGACACAAATTGCGGAAGGAAGCGTGACAGATAGAGAAGGGGAGAGGACATGTGAATAGGAGGGAGAAAAGAAGCAGAGAGTGAGAAAACGAGCAAGGGAGGAGGTAGAAAAGTTCCATCACTGCTGCGATGATGTGGGTGGAAGGCAGCGCGTGGGCAGATTCATGGGAGAGAAGAATGCAGAGGGAACTGGCTCATGACTCTCTCTCTCTCTCTCTTTCTCTGACTCTCCTCGCATCAGCTCATCCACAGAGATGCAGAATGAGACTGTTCTCTTTTCATGTCTACACATTCCCGCACACAGCCACAAACCACTGATAGATAATGAGGGCTGCAGTCATTAAGGGGAACAAGGGGAGCTATGCCTGTGTTTGTGTGAATGTGAATGTGAATGTGTACGTGTACGTGTGTGTGTGAGAGAGAGAGTGGGTCAATTGCATTCACGGAACAAAGAGTCATGTCAATCACTAAGGTGCAATCCCGCCCCTTACTTACAGTCTGTTTCATCATTGGTGGGAATGATGAGATACAGAGTTGGGTGGCGAGTGCACTGATGAGATCTTGACACATTCTCACATAAACATACATCAGCTCATTCACTTTCTCGACACATACATGCGCACGCACACGCAAACCATTTGATGTTTCTGCATGTCTCCACTGGTCGCCAAGGAAATGGGTTTTTCACTCACATCCAGCTCGGTCAGCCTGCAGCATGTTGCCATGGCAACAGGGAACCTGTTGAAGGGGTTAACTGCATCACCGGTGTTCAGGAGAAAGGTTTTCACGTGACGGTATCTGCAGATTTCAACTGGTCCACCGCCAAAAATATGTGTGTTTATCTATGTTTGTCTGAGGTGGCGTGCACTGATGTCTTTCTGCTTCTCTTCATGTGTGCATGTTTGTTCGTGTGTGTGTGAGAGAGAGAGAAGGAGCTGACCAGGGATAGAAGGAGAACACGAGTGAGAATGAATGAAAGCAAAATCGCTGCACGCTATTGCCGCCATGGTTGCGGAAGTTCAATATATTTTTAAATTAACCAATTCATCATAAATCTGTGCTGCGTGTGTGTCACACACTCTCCTGCTGAGCACGATGGAAATAACCAGAAAGGTTTCAAACGCTCAGAGGCGCCGCAATTAGATGCATGACTGTCATTATGCGGCCCACTCCACACACACGCATTCTCACACACAAATATACACGCACACATGGATCAATAAACTGCCTTTGTGTGCACAGAAAATGAAAACCACTCAATATAACAATCATAAGCTGCATCAGTAGTTTAGATCATGAACTGCAAGGACAGAACTTAACAAAGAAGACTTGATGTGTGATGTCACTCCTCTAAAGTGAAATTACAGTGGTACAGCTGGTCAGCGAAATGCCTGTATGCATTTTCTGTCTTCAAGCAGGGGTATAAGTCCCAGTTAAATGTTACCTATCTGCACTATAAATGAGCAACAGTAAAAAAAAAAATGGAAAAAAATACATAACACCTTTCTCAGAATTATGCAGCCTTATCTAAAATATAAATGTGCATCACTGACACCACCATAAGGATATGATCCTTTAGTAAGGCCTCTTGAAAGTACATAACGCTGTGTTGGTGAAGTGTGGTCTGTCTTTGTGTCTCACTCTATGCACTGGCTTTTTTTTTTTTCTCTCTCCAAATGGGTTTATAGTGGAAGAGTAAGGGGCTGTGCTTTTTGCGTTTTGTGTTCTGTAGTCTGTTATAAATACAAAAATAAAGTATTCCCAAAAAAGGAGCCCTCTATCACCATCACATCACTGTTACTGTATGACGAGGGAGATGCATGGCAAACTTGTGCGGTTTGGTGTTAAAGTCAGTATCAGTAACGTATGAAGATATATGAATGCAACGGCTGATATGAGGAGCACGCACACACAAACACAGTACACAGGGCCAAGCTGTGTGCTGGGGCCGTCACATTACCAGGTTATCTATTGACTCTCTGAAAGTGACCAAACTACTTGGTATAATTGAGCTATTTATTGATTAATTATTATCAACAAATATAAATTCAGATGAGGAAGTTTATTTTGGAAAAATCAACTCGGTGTGTCAATCCAAGCTGTTTGTCTGTCTCGTCCACACAGTCAACTTTCCCCAATGTTCAAACAAGCTCAGCAACCTCAGTGCAGTGTGTTGGCCAACAAAACCTGTAAACACACTCTTCCAGCTAGCTCCCTTTTGTTAGCCAGACACAGAGGAAAGACTGCAGCTGTATCTGTGGCTAAATACTTTATCAACATCAAAAGATACAACAAAAAATTGCTCTGAAACAGATTTCTAACCTTTAACTATGGAAGTATTTGAGTCATGGTTTCCCCAACTAGAAGTGTCAATTTATGAGGAGCATACTTTATGTTATACTGCAACACCTACAACACCTTTTTTCACAGCTTGAAGTTAAAGATTAAAGACTTTTTCATGCACTCAATAGATATATCTTTGGTCCCAGATTTGTCAAAATCTGTGTTAGTGAGCACTTTTCCTTTACTAAGATAATCCACCCACCTGACAGGTGTGACAACAGCATCGTTACTACACAGGTGTGCCTTGACATGGTCACAATAAGACTGTCTTAAGTACTATTCGGCCAGGATTAGTTTTACATAGGGATGTGGACTAATGTCAGTTTACCACAGGATGTCTGTGATATAAATGTCCGATTCGCACGGGACAAGAAATGTCCGTAATTCTACCAGAGATGGGAATGGCAACTCAGTTTTGTCCCCTGGCGTCACCTCTCTGTCGGCATGCGCGTGCTACGTTGCTTCCTGTAAGCATCAGCTGAAGGATAATAATAATTAATGATTAGCCCAATATGAAATATTGCCCATGATCAGGATTGTGTGTACACAATGATTAGCAATATGGATTTATATTAGGCCTACCTAACACAACCAGAAGTCTCGTGGCTCTGAAAAATGCTTTCTCCTCGACCTTTTTGATTGGTCTCTCCGATCACTAGATTAATGTCCACTATCATGACTGCCAACAACACCGAATGCTTCTTCAAACGCCTCCATCATCGAAAAAACACGGAAAACTACTTGTAAACGTGGAAAAATGGTTGTAAATAGGATGTGATGAAATATTTACATACATTTTAACAGAGGATCGCGTTCACACGGGATTAATATTACCTGAGGTATTTTCTCCGGACCGTTTTACAGAAGGTAAAAGTCAGTGTAATTCTTACTGACATTATCCGTAATGATTACAGACATGCCGTGTTCGGACGGGACTAAAATCCCTAGTAATAATTACTTTACCCCACGTCTTCACGTTAAACTAATGCCGTCCGAAAAGGCTTTAGACCAGCCACCTGAACAGCTGATGCAACAATTGGTTGGTAATTTCTGCACACACCATCAGAAACCTTCACAGGGAAGCTCATCTGCGTACTTGTCGTCCTCATAAGGGTCTTGACCTGACAGCAGTTTGTCATCGTAACCAACTTGTGCAATATGGCTAGTTGGATGTACTTCTGTATATCCAGCCTGCCACACAACTGCACAAGTCGGTGCAAACTCAGAGGAATTCAAGGAAACAGCATTGGAGGTGGCTTATGGTAGTGAAAAGAACAGGCAACAGCTCTGTTGGACATTCCTGCAGTCAACATGCCGATGGCACGCTCCCTCAAAATTTGCGACATCTGCTGCATTGTGTTGTGTGATCAAACTGCACATTTCACAGTGTCATTTAATTGTTACCATGTCAAGTCACACCTGTGTAGTAATGAGGCTGTTTAAATAGCATGTTGATTTGTCACACCTGTCAGGTGGATAGATTATCTTGGAAAAGGAGAAGTACTCACAAACATGGGTTTTAACAAAACTGTGAGTCCAATAAAAAGTCTTAAATGTTTAACTTAAATCTTTGAAAAATGGGAGCAAAAACAAAAGTGTTGTGTTAAATTTTTGTTCCATGTATACTACATCTACAATAATTTCTGCTCCCAAGTGAAAGCTGAAGACGCTATATAGTTTAAAGTTTTGTCCAAACGACAAAGTAAATTCTTCTTTTAGTGCCTGGCTCCAGGCGGCATGTCTTAACAATACAATATGTTATGGCATTTGTGATGCCTCTGTGGCGGCTCTTTTTTGTTGCAGGGCAAAGTGCTGAAAAATGCTGATACTGTGCTTTGCTGCTGAGAAATAATATTAGTCACACACACAGAAGTTTACTGGTCTTCGGGGGTCAACTACCAGCCCTTCTTCAGGACTACTGCTGACATTCTGCGTGTTCCAACGATAACACAGGTTTATAGCTAAAGTAGTCCACGGAGACTGTCACAGGAGCTCTTCAAAGTTGCTTTAATATTAAAAAGGCCATTAATTTTATTTCTCATTCTGGACAATGCTTCAGTGATGGGTGTCTAATTAATGATGTGCAATCTAACTTCACTGTGTGTGATAGGCCTCTTGAGATTTTTGGTTAATGGTAAAGAGAGACAAAATAGATATTTAGTTATAACAGTTGAGAGGACAGACGGAGAAAACATTTCTGTTAGCGCTGTAGAAATTACTGTGAAGTAAATATAAACATTTCAACAACAGTTTATATTTTAGCTAATGCATTAAATTGACAGCAAACTAACACTATATAATGCCACCACATTTTACGCCTAAATAAACAAAGAATTAATAAACACAAAGTCTGAGGATACTTCAGACTGTCTGAGAATTCATGTGTATGTGCTTAAATGCCTCACATTTGTTCTGTTAATGTGACTCATTTCATTAGCGTTAGACAATCAGACGATGCACACAAGCTCTGTTTCTGGTTCACTGAGTATTCATGTTTTCGAGCCTCCTTCAATGTTTTAAAGTGTCACTGAGGCTGGTCTCACCAAGAGCAAAGTCAGCCTCAGGCACCTCTGTACAGTATATCTGATCAAACCGTGCACACAGTGTAGATGCTGGAAGATGCAGAGGCTAATCTAGCTTAAAGGAGTTGATGATCTTGGGACACGGGACCAACTGCATCCAGGCTGCAAAACATTTTTGCAAAAACAGCATACTGTACCTATGTTATAAATCAATACAGGTCGGTTCAGCAACATGTTTGAAATGTTCACAGCTTTTTCAAACCTTATTTGTGTGTCAAACATGATTACTGTACACAGAAATCAACAAAAGGTCTCAAAAGCTTTTATCAGGAGTACTACGATTAAAAGCATCGCTAATTATGCTAGGCCATACAGGACGGATCGATAGCAATCTCCTCTTTCACAGATCATTACAATACAACTCTTTCAAGGCTTGGTCACCTGTCAGCTTTATTTTCTAACGGTCATGACTACCAAAACTCAATATTAGTGGAATAATATAGCAGAAAACAGGTTAAGGACACTGAGTTACAGCACAGATACATGATTGATGGTCTATGATCCAGATTTTAACTGTTAACTGACAGCAGAAACACTTATGTAGTTGTATACAAATGCATTAATTCATCTGGTTGAAGATGGAGTAAAATTGGAAAACTCCTTTTTCTTTCGAACAATAATATACCGTTCACATGTGAACACAAGAGGCTATCTTCAACACACACAGCAAAAGAAAAGAACCAATTACAGTGAATGACACCGAAAAACAGACTGTGTGATCCATCTCCAATTTAAGCTCGTCCTCTCTTTTCCAAGAAGGACAGAGACAAAGCTCTGACAGTGATGTGTCCTGACATCCCCAAAATGTAACCTGTGTCTGTCTGTATATGCACACACACACACACAGACACACACTCACAGCGTGCGTGTTAGCTTGTCGGTGTCTGTGTGTGTGTACGTATGGATGAGTGTGTGTGTATGTGGTTTATTCATTTGATGGTGAATCACTCAGCTCTGGGGGTCCCGGCTGACTTCTGTTCACCCTGCCAAATCCCACTGATCTTTGCCTCCACTCCCTCTCAATCCCACACTTCCTGCCCTCCATCTTTTTTTGTCACATAGAAAACACACTGCATTCTGCAAAAACATCAACAGTTCAGGAAGCAGAAGAAGAACACGCCTGATAGACATTTTAAACATGTCCTTACCATGTCAAAACTGCAACACCAAATGCACTGAATTGAATTAAATGTGTTTTGCAGCAACAGAGATACATTACATGCATCTGGTTTTGACTGCTGTAGTAACAGCAGTAATGAGTGTCATGCCTTGTTAAGGATGGGTACTCTGTGTCGGCCTTCTGTAAACCTAACAATCTGCGCAGAAAACATTTTCCCACCCCTCTGTAACCCCCTCAGAGCAGCCTTTTTGTGGCTTCGTCACAACCAACTGACTGCTCCATTCCGACATTGCTGGTGAAACAGGATGTTTTATCAGGGAGGGCCAGTGGGGACTTGTACTGTCTGCCCTCTGATCTGTGTTCCCATCAGTTGGGCCAAGCTGCTGGACTAATGGGCATCTGGGCAGATATTAGAGTGTTGTGCTCTACAGTTCCCTGCTAACTTAATGAGAAAACACTAGTTCCCCATACTCCTCCTGACAGAGGAGGCAGGGAGAAAAACAACGAGGGGGAGAAGAGAAACAGGGAAGCGTTAATTAGAGGATGGAAAACAGAAAATATAGAAAAGAGAGACGGAATGAGGTGACGGAGAAGATGAATACGCTCTGATTCTGATCAGAAGGGCTAAAAACAGACACGCAACGCACAAACAGATGTGACGTGCAGCATTGCCTCACATCACCTTGGACGACTTAGCAAACAAAGATTTTTTATTCAAACACAACAGCGATGATCTGACATTGTCTACCCCTCTTACTACACCATGACAAAGCAATAACATCTGTGCACCTTGCAGCTGTAACTAGAATAACAAACACCACCCAAAACTCAATATCTCTCCCTCTGGCCTCAAATCAGACTATCCTCTTCCAGCTAAGTTGGCCAGGTCTGATGAATAAACCAGTGCTGTGACTCTAAGCCCAGGAGAGGGCCATGCATTACTGCTATGAAATGTTAAATGCCTTGCAGAAGGAGCCCGGACTATAAAAGCAGCAGCAGCAGCAGCAGCACTTGGAAGGGGAGGAAGGGGGGGGGGGGGGGGGGGGAGCTGGCTGCGTTTGCTCTTCCTCTCCTCGGCACAAGTGTCAGCTGCGCTCCCCGTCTTTTTAGCCACTGGTGTGGAACGGGGCCCTGCTTGTTGGGAGTTTGAGTAGCGTGGGCGAGGAGTGTGTGTGTGTTTGTGTGTGTTTGTGTGTGTGTGTATGTAGGTGGGAAGGGTTTGAAGGGTGTGCGTGCCTGATTCTGGTTGTGTGAGTGCCACAACTACAGCCTCAGCTGCAAGAAAAGGGCCCCTCCGGCTGGGTTCAGGTGCATGTACCATCTCTCAAAACTCTTCCTCTGTCTTTATTTTCACTTTTTTCTCCCTCTTTTTTATCCTCCTTCACAGTGTCTTTTTTCTCCACTCTATGTGGCTCTGGGATACTGACTGAGTTAATGAAACTTGGGACTAAAGCTTGGTAGAAACACACTCGCCTCCCTCCTGCTAGCTGTCATGTTTAAGCACTGCAGGGGAGATCTTCTACTGCCTTTCACACACGCATACACACACAGCAAGATAAAACACGCACACAAAGATAGGCACACACACAGAGGAAATTTATCATTGCAGGCACACACACAAATACACACACTTTAGTAGCAATCCCAGCTCATTAGAGCTTTCCTCTCTGTTAGCCCTGCAGGTTAAAAACACTTCATATTAGCCTTGCTTCAAACAGCCATGCTGGAGAGAGATAGGGCAGAAAACTTACACATTTCTATAATTCATGTTTTCATGCATGCTGCAATTTGCACATCCAGCATACTGCACAGAGAGAGAACATACACGGATGTTCTTTAAACACACACATGGGTTTAGATAAAAGAAGAAGCCAAGCAAAGGCATAAAGAGCCACTGACATTATGTGTGTATGAGGTATTATTTGACAGGAAATGTAAAAGGAAATCCCAATTAAGCATTAGTGCTTTCACAGGGTATAGACAAAAACTGAGTGTGTATGTGCACAGATGTGCATGTTGCTTTGGTATGTATGACACACATTTGAGTGGTGAAGTGAAGAAAAATAATAAAGAGATTTAGAAAATGATGTTAAAAGGCAACGGCAAAAGAAAGAGATGCTATATTTACAATGTACTGCACGCGAGCACTGCTAGCCAGGCAGAAGAATGAGCTTTGAATCAGGGCTATAAATAAACTGTACCACTACTGTACTTATGGCAGTTGTGAGCCGAATGAATAGGCCTGACCAGGCAAGACAAATAGGACTGTCAAATGAGGAGGGGGGAAGACCCTTGGCCGCAGGTTCTTACAGCTACAGATCCCCCTCAGGAGAAAACCCCGGGAATATCCTTTCATGTTGTGTTCGCGTACAGAAAGTCCCTCTGATACGCCATGGAAAATGGAGTCATTCATCACTCTGTGTGGATTTGGAAGCATTGGAAGAGGTGCATGAACTTAAACCCACCCTGAGCTGTTCAGCCTATGTGGGATAAGTGATGAAACAGGAAGAAGTGTTGTTGTAATCAAACACCCTCAACTGGGTTCAGACATCAAACCTGAAATCCATCACTGGTATAATAATAACATCAGGCCCAAGGATAAATCTGTAGCTGACTTTGGTATTCAGGATGAAAACAGAAGTGCTGTCATACAATGAGCTGCAACATTAGGTTCTTTAGGGGCACAACAAAATGAAAGTGACTCATCAATTGTTTAATTCAACTGCAAAATCTAAACTGATTAAAATGAAACTATTGCAATTGGTAGAAGAGGGAAAAAAAACATATTTAAAGTGTGCCACCTTCTATTGTCAACCGTCACTACCAACTGCAGCAGCATCACACTTCTCTGATGTGCAAGATGTGCAAAGCTGCTGGTTACGACAACGTAAGCCAAGTGATTGTTTTTAGCCTGTAGAATTAAGTCATATCTCAGCTGTGGGAACGAGAGTTGTGAGTACGTGTGTTGTCAACAGCTTCATTAAAAGAGAGCAGGACACTGTGACCTCCACTGACCCACTGGGCTCGTCTGTCATTAACAATCCCCGCCTCAAATGGCTCTAAATGAACGTGCGCAATCTTGTTGATTCTACCTGACAATGAAGACAGAACAAGCCTTTCCCTCCCTGTGCTCTGTAGCATTTTTTTCTATCTCCTTGATGCGTCTGCACAATTCCCTCCCCTCTTCATTCTCTTCTAATCAGCTCCACCGTGCTCCCTCCTCCCCCCTGCCTTCTTGTCTCTATCCACGCTTTCCCCGTCATCTCATCTCTTCAGCTATTCTCTCTCACTCTCTCTGTCATTCTAAACCATAACCCTTAATCTCGCCAAGAGCCAAATCAGCAGATTAGATAGAGAGTGACTCTCGCTCAGACTTTGCTGAGCAGTTTAATGTTCCGTTCAGAGAAAGTTAGAAGCAGATTAAATCCAAGAAATCTGTTTTTCTCCTCCCTTTTCAATCCTGGCACAGGAGTGCAGACATGCAACAAGCAACAACAAATCTTCCTCAGTGTCTACTAGCTGATTAAAATATCACATGCTGAAATATTTTTGGGTGTTGTGTGATTTTTCTGTGCATAAACAAATACTGTATCTTTAATTCTTGCTGATTATTTTTATAGTTGCCAATTCCAGTATTTAAATATTAGCTGTAAAAATACTATTATTCACATATGTAATAAACTTTATTTAAGTTAGATTTTGGAAATAATTCATTCCGTGAATTCCCCATTGATTGTGTCTCCTAACAACCACAGACGCCCTCATGTGCTCACACTAACCTGTTAAAAAAAAATGTGGTAGGGTGTTTAAAATATTCATCGATATTAGATCTGCAGCCTGCATTTATTCCTTTGCTTAAATAAACAATGCTTCCCATACACACTGTAGTATTTATTGCTCAATAAATAATGCACAGTTTACAGAAATTCCTCACAGTCCGCTTGTCACCATAAACAGACTTATACTGGCTAACCTATTAATGCTGTCAACCCTGCTAGCTGTAACACATGTAAATAAAAGAGGCATTACCTTAACAGCATCGATTTTGCGGGTTTGTTAATCAATAGTGCAACAAGTTAAATGCATAGTGGAGTGAAAGAGGGACAAATATTTACAAAGTGACACCCTGGAGAGAGGTGGCAGCCTGCTACCATGATGAAAAGGGTTGCTTCCACTCGAGGGTTAATCAATCTGTTACACAATAATCAGGGGACATGACAGCACCAGGGTCCCTGGCTTAAACACAGGCGTCCTTGGGCGCATAATGATGATACGTGACAGAATATTTCCTCCAGGCTGCTGTACGCTGTGCACAACAGACATCCATCACAACCAAGCGCGGGGAAGAGGTGGTGGAGACAAGAGGATGGAGTGATGGGGAGGAAGAAATTAAAGAGGGAACGAGGGATGTTGTAATACAAGTGTGGGGGTGTGGACTGCTGGTTGCCTTGAGGATCAAACGGCAGGTATGAAGGGTGATGGGGAAACAGTGGTCTCAAAGAGATGTGGGCTGTGTGGCAGGGCGGCATGTTTATGGGTAAAAAAGACAGGTGTTTCTATGGGAACACTGACAGTGTTTCTGTATGTTACTGGATGCACTGAGCACGCTGACATATGCTGTACATTACATTGAAGACAACATGAACACACACAACCCAGTTTCCTCTGGAGATTAAAAACCTCCCCGTTTCCCTCTTTCTTACTTTTTCTTTCCCTAATCCCGTTGCGTCTCTCGCCTGCTCTCCACTTGCTCTACATTTATCACATTTTTACATACACCTGAATGTGAAATGCGGGAATAATTAATTTACATACTGAATGTATTCCTCCCCTTCCTGTGACACTGAGCCTCGATGTATCTGGTTCCCTTTGATCTTACTTGAGATGCCTCTTGATCTAAATGAGACTGGACATCATTTAGAAAAACCCAAACCTCTAAAAATAAATCCCACCATTCAGAGAGCATCTCAAAGCACAAAACGTTCTTTTCCAATATCAATACATATACATAGTGAAATATATAATATAACAAATATAACACAACAAACGTATCAGCAATATCATATATAAAAGAATCAGACAGTGCAGTTAACTGCTTTCCGTTGTAATTAATTACTCTGCACATGATGTATACACTGCTGTTCAATAGTTTGTAATCATCTGCCACAAAAGCTTGATTCTGTACAGTCAGATATGAGAGGACGAATTTATATTTTCAAATGGGCTTTCATGTTGTGGAGTCTTTACAAATAGTTTTGTACACAAGAACAAAAGCTGTACGATGGTTCAACCAGACTGACAACTGAAAGGGCGGAAGGAGACAATGATATCTCTGAGCAACAGTTAATTAATAGAAGAAATCACCAGTCACTGGTAAAAGAAATTGAAAGCTTAGCATGCTCATAACGTGTGCAGAATTAAATAGGAACAAGTTCCAGTGTCAAGTGCATGCTTATAACAAGCTGGAATTAACAGGCATGTTGCTTTAGCACAGCTATTCCTGAAACTTATCAATAGAAAAAGAAGGTTTGTCCTGGGTTATCATGATTGGAACTGGATCAGGGAATATCGATTGAACGTAATATGGATTCACAAATCACAGTTTAAGCCTATTCAATCAAACCACTGAGTCGGCTGCAGAGGGCCCAGAGAAAAACGGACAAAATAATGATCGAGAGCCAGTTGTGCTTCTCTGAACTGGAAAACAAAGCCAGAATCGAAGGGTATTTTGAGTGGAAAATGGGTACAACAGTTTTCTCTTCTTAAAGAAGGCCTGAGGGTGAAAACGTCATCTGAATAAAAGAAATGCATATGAAGCCAGAGTGTGCGCTTTCAACTGTCATGCAGCACTGTGGGGACATCAACTAAATTGAGGTTTTAAGCATTTAAATCTTCTTTTAGGGAATAAATATTTCAAATGTAAATTATAGATTTTGTGTCTGAATTATAGATTCCTTATCTATGTTATGTTAAAACAGCCATTATTGACTTTTTCATGTTAGGGACTGTCTTCAGCTGCAGATTAATACACATTTAGTGACATGTGGGACTCACTTAAAATAAACAGGGCCCATTTTCATTGGGGTGTTTTTAATTATTTGAACACAGTGATGATGCTACATGGTAGGGAGGAATAACCTTTGTCATTCTTTGGCTACACAGGCAATACTTACTAGTAGAATCAATTTGTTGTTGATTTTAGACTTTATAGTATAGTATCACAATTATCCTTGGGAAGTTTCCCAATAGTTGCAATCATGTGCAAAGGAAAAGAAAGGAAGGAAGATGTGAAACTACCTGTCCAGCCCACCCACCTCAGTAACTAAAGCCCCTTTTACACTGCCAGATTTTCTGTGAATTTTGGGCCGTTTTGCCCATTGGCGAGTTGATCCGAGGTGCCCAATTTTCCGCCTCGTAGAGTAGACATATTGATGAGCGCCCTTCCGTCACGGGAGGGGCTGTTGATGACGCCGCACGTGCAACCCACTGGCGGTGCCAATGCTGAAAAAGACTGATTGGGCTTTCCTGCAAATTTGCACAATTCCTATTTAAAAAGGGCTTAAGTGAGATGAGCACTGGAAGTGACTGAGAGTCCAGTGACCACAGTTTCAGTTTCATAATTCCTCTGCAGAAATGAGATAATGTGCCAGAAGAACCACCATCTTTGCAGCGCTTCATTCCACCCTCCTCTTTGGTAAAATACAAAGAAAAAGGCTTGTCTAGTTTCCCAAAAGGAACTTACAGGACTTAGACATTGCAAGGAAAGAATGAACTGTGGCTTGAATGCTACATTGATACTGCCTATCAGGTGGCTAATAGTGCACCGTCCCTACAGTAGAGCATGTTTATGGCAAAATCATGCCATGTGGATACGTTTAAGCAGCAGTGAGTCAGGATTGGGTCTTGATTGAGTGAATGATAAATGAAGCAAAATGCAAAATAGGTTCGTGACAAAGACTTGAGCGCACATGACCTCAGACTGTCAATGATTCATTTTCAGCCTTGCAACGACCAAAACAATGCAGGAGTGGCTTGAGGACAAGACGATTCATGTTCAGCTGTGGGGATACCTGTAGATCACAGTTCAGTCTGACAAAGCTTGAGACTGTACAATTAAGTATCATAAATATTTTGGAATTACATTGGCAGAACATTTTGAAAAATGCATTTGTCACTCTCACTATGGGTCATATACTAGTGTCAAAAATATCAAACGGTTCCAATACTCATTTTCTGCTGTATTGATGAACCAGTTCCAGCTACGCTTCTTCTCCTTCGCTCTTACTGTTCATGTTGCTACAGTCATTCTGCTGTTCTGTAACTAACCAAGAAAAGTCATCATTGTCCTTTTATAGCTTTGTGATATTTATCTTCTAATAAAAATGTCAATGTCAATTTTTCTCCATGGTATCGAACATCAACATTGTACAAGGTGTTAAAGTTAGAAATCCCAGTATTGTGACGCACTAACACACACACACACACACACACACACACAGAGTATATGCTATATGTAGAGTATGTATCTGTGTGTCTCTCCGTGGCACACAGAAACAATGTGCTTACTACTCTGATTGTTGGTGGCAGATCTATCTCCCTGCGTTTTATTTTTTCTCTTTGATAAAGCCTGGGGAGGGAGCGCCAGCTCCGCAGCCATCCTGCTCACCCAGCCCCCACACCCACAGTTCCCGGTGGGTGGTGTTTTCCTCGCCCGCCTGCCACTCGCCCGCTACCGTGCCAAGCGCGACATGTGACAGTAGCAGCACATGGCCTCCCAGCACTCCCACCCCCCCGCCCTCCCCAATCCTCTGCAGGCCTGTTTCCCCCGACTGTCTGAGAACACCCCACAACAAGCTTGGCACACTTGTCATGTTCCTTCTCACTCCCCAGCCTGCAACCCCAAATGACTATCTCGGAGGCACGCACATGCACACAACCGCACATACGACACACACAGATGCATATCAGTGTAATTAATGACACACACATGGATGCAGATATGTAGGTACGTGAACATAAAGCCACATGCCTGAGATCAAACTGTTCACAGATGCAGAGATGTTCCGGCTGACTTTTATTGCACACACCTTTTCCCAGCGCGGTTCTCACGTCATTAGAAGGGGGTAAACATGCCAGGTTGTGTTTGTACCACTCACATCCAGCCATTGTCTAGCTGTCCTTCCCTCCTCCCTTTTCTCAAAATCCTCTTTTCTCTATACATCTTCTTATCACATCTTTTCCTCTCTCCTGCATTTTTTTTCCCGCTTTTTTATTTCGGCGTACTCCCATAAAGAACATGTCAGATCCCTTTGAATACTGGACATTTACACACAAAACAAATACGTATATAGACAACAAAGTCATCGCATATCCGCCAAAGTAAAAAAGAAATGTCAAGGGACCTCTGTGATACACACTGAACATAGGGATTATAATGTGAGGGATGGAATCTATGTGTAAATAAAATATAATTTCCTTGGTGAGTTGAGCTGGATCTGAGCATTGAAGACGTTCGGTCTCCAGTGTCTAACCAGCTGCGTTAATATTTCAATTACCCTCATGAATAAATAAATTAAATAGGCGCTAACATTATTCTTGGTCTGCCTTTGTTGTGGTGGGAGGAAGCTGTGACATGCGACAAGACACTTCTGCCAAAGCCTTCTCTTCTAATCCGTTCAGACTGGTGAGCTGTAGTTCCTCGGTGATTTGGGAGATATGGATGGGAATATTCTCCTCCAGTTTCTTCATTGTGTGTTATAAGAAAACAAATTTAGATCTCTGGATCACTGTAAACACCCAGAGACCCGTGATACAACGCCTGATAAATTGTTGCCTCTCTGGAAGCTATGATCATTGAACTATTTTTGTACTTCAATGATTCTTTATTGCCTATTTCATCAACATTTTTAGCAGTGCCAAGGGTCACAACTGAACTCAAGCTTTTAGGGCAAACCAGGACTGATCAATAGAGTTCAGTCAATAGAAGATTTGCATAGAAATCAATGGCTAGCACAGCTTTCAGCAAGCGGGGTAGGGTAGTTTTACAGGATTTTTACTTGATTTAAAACAATACTATTACAGATCCTGTCTTATCAGCGTTCTCTCCAGGACTCCTTATTTTCCCTTTTCTTCTTCATGCATTAATTCTCTTCCTCTCAGCTCCATAAACTGTAGCTTGCGATGCCTCCACCATCTGTCACAGCTTATTCCATGTAGCATCAGAGAGTAGAAGACCTTTCTATTTCGGACGTCGCTGACATTTACATTTGCCCTCTATCAAAGAAAGAAGAATGGTCGTAACCCCGCGGTCCCCTTGCCATCGTTGTCACACATTGTGCCTTGAGGAACAACCGAGCCAACACTGATTCCCCCATCAATGCAACTGACAGCGTGAGTGGGTGAAAAGAGCACGCAGACAACATAATTTAATACAGCAACATTTTGAACAATATTTCAGCCATAATGTTTTCAGACACTTTTTTTTTTTGCTGCTTTCCTCATGCATTATGAGTGCTACAGCCAGGGAAAAAGAACAAATAAATGTATTAAAATGGAGGCCTACTGCTGTTTGTCCAGTATTATCTATACTTTTTTCTATTTGTTCACTGTATGAAATTAAATAATCATGATAAATAAAATCACTAAACCATACTGCAAATTCAGTTTCCCAGAAATTGTAAATTCCTAGAGGGCCTAAAATAGAAAATAAAAAGAAAAGCCTGTGCAGGAAGCAAAATAACTGTATACTTTGGGAAACACACAGAACAAACAAGATGGGATGCTGCACACAATAAGAGATGGAAGACCCCTTTCCTGAAAATGGGATTCCGGTGAGCAGAAGAAGCCGGCATGAAGGCCTTCTAGAAATCAATAGAAGATCCCCAGTGTGTACGAGCAAGTCAACAGAGCAGAGAGCAGCACAGAGACAGGGCATACAGATAATATTTATGTAGAGGGAGGCTGCCAACAACCACCAGGGACAATGTTTAATTCTGATTCATACATCTCAAAAGCAGTGATCTGGTAAATATGAGGCATGTTCATTTATTCAATAAGAATACATCCAGCAACAGGTCAGCACTGGAGAATTGTTCTGTATGCCGTTTTTAAATATTCATGTGAACATCTTAAGTATTGTGGGTCTTATTCTTTTTTAAGTTCAGAGGATGTCTCCGAGCACACAGAAACACACACTCATCCATACCTTTGTATGAAGAGTGAGCGTGAGGTTCAGTGGGCACAGCTACGACGTTGCATACACCAGATCATGTGCATCCATGTCATTAGTTGTGTTTGCATTAATCCAGTCAATATCCACGATGGATGTCTCTGGTACATACAATTAGCAGGTTTACCAACCTCATGAATAAATGCACAGTGTGAGCACACCGCCAACTCTAATTGATGTCCCCTCTCCGCACAATTTACATACATTAGAAGGCAATGCATCGCCAAAGGACCTTTTACACATTCGTCTAGCAAGGCCGAAAGGTGAAAACGAGATTGCAGTAACACAGCCATGTAAAAATGGTTTCAAACATACATTTTAGCCTCATTTCTGTTTTTCTTTTCTATTTTCCCCCACAGGAGACCCTTATGGTTTTAATGGCTATGCTAATTGCTAATGTTCCACTAGAATACTAATAAGGGTAGTAATTAGTGTAACATGAACTGTAGCTCAGTGTGGACAAGAGTTGGTTTTTCCTTTTTAAAGAGCCTGTAAAATGGAACTGAAATCCCTGGCAGGGAGTGGACGTTTAAAATTAGCATTTGGGTTGTTTGGCAGATGCTTAATGCCAACAAACTTTATACTCTAAAAACTACTGCAGCAGTGAGGTCGTCACAGTTGGCGGACCTTTATTGGTGTCCTCTCCGTCAGAACGGAAACAGCTAGCCTAACACCATGTTGGCCAATAGACAGCTTGTTTACAGTTACATCAGCACAGGGTTGTGATAGCTCTGTCTGTGTGAATATAAATGTTGATATGAATACGCCTAAGGAGTAATGTCCTCCATCCGTCCAGATGGCCCTTGGAATTATCTGCTTTACGTGGGATAATGAAATCTCACTCACTATCCAACTGCTTTCTATTGAATTAGCGTGATAGGCATCGTTCCTTCTCTCAGCTTGGGGTGTCATCAGCCCAACCAGCGCTCCCCGTTCATTGGGCACATCAATCACAGACACGGGAGGCAATAAAATCTTGCGAAAGCCCAATAACCATCGCGCTACGAAAAGCAGGAATGATACATGACAGGGATGTTCTTGCTTTACTGTAAAATGGGGGTCTCTCTATAAACACAGGCTGCCATTTGAAAGACAAACTGCCCATCAGTCTCCTGTCAGTGCAATAGCTGAATATACTGTATACATTAACTTGGTGATTTGATTGCTTCATCTGTCTATATGGTGTGTTGAAATGGCTGAAGGGGGACGTTCACGCCTCAGATGGCCTTTTACCTTGGAATTTTAAACATAATGAAAGAATTTAATAAAGCATGGCTGGCAGAGGTAGTGTTGGCTAGTAGGCTATCTTTTGGCAGCAGCGGTGAATTCCCCTTATGTGCATTCCTCAAGCATCTGTGGCCATGAAACGTCACAGGAAAGTCAAGTGAAAACGTGATTTAACTGACGTTGTGCAAGTGGTGAAAATCAGGTGCAGTTGGATCCATAGCGTCAACAAGCTGCCCATTTTTAAGAAGCAGAAAAGGGTGGCATCAATTGTTCTTGGATGTTTCCCAAAAGGAAGAATAAAACAGGCATTCTGCCATCACCCTGTTTTTAGCCATGAAATCAATACACACAGTTGGGCTTCATGAACAGAGGAGCTGCTTTCTGGCAAAGACTGTTGTGCGTTTGGATGGAGGCAGGAAATCAGCATGAAAGTAAGAGCATCTAATCATGTAAATAGTGTTATCACCAGATAAGACTGTCTGAGATGAGGATTATTAGATTATACTAAATATATCCCCTCAGTCTCTATTCAACGTGTCAATTACGATCCAAGATTTCCAGATTTCACGTTTGAAGAATTCTTTGGAAACCAATGCAATGGGAATGGCTGTTAATGGGCTGTGTTTTTGATCTGCATGAGTCAGATACAACTTTCAAAATGTCATGTTTCAAATACTAAGTCTTGCAGTGTTGCGCAAGGTCTCTTGAGGCGATGCGAGAAAAGCCCGGACAATATGTCACAATATGTCAAAACAAGTTTATGTCCTAGAGTGACATTTGTCCAAATCCCAAAATACAGCTAAAACAAGTTACTAATTTTGTTCAAAGTATCTTTTTTTAACTGTTAGGAGAAGGAGAAAGAGAGCACTCTAGGTCAGGGAAAATATTTCATGACCACTCTCATTCTCTTGAAGTGATTTGGGATGAATTTCTAAACACAGCTTGCCTCCTTGACTGAGCACTGTGGGGACCAGCTGTGTCTTGAGAATGTAATTTCTTTGTGACACATGTCAAAAAAGTGATTGCATATTGCAAATATCAGTTCACATGCTGCAAATTTGACGAAACGGGCCCAAGAGCCCAAGCTGACGGTGCTTAAATCACATGGCTTCAGACTGCTGATCGATGTGAAGCCCAGATGGAAATAAAGGAACACGGCATCACCAGAGGTTTGTGACCGAAGCGTACAGAGAAGCTGGAAAGCACGGAGAAAGTGGAGTCCCCTGGATTAGTGTTCAAATGGCATTTGCCTGCATCTGTTTTGCTCAAATGCCAACACTGAACAGCTTTGCTCTTTTTCTTTTTCTTTTTTTTAGCTAAATCATTCAGATTTGATCAAAACTAAATCTCAGCATTTGGCATGAGCCATCTATTACATCTGTAGCTTTCAGCTTCACCACTAGAAATCGCTTTTCACAATTCTTGTACATTATTGAGCATGCTGCTGCAGCTCTACACCCAATCACACACATTCTGTTAGCCAGAGAAGGACTGCTGTCAATGAAAATACAACTTCAACACTTGATTTATAGGGCTCTGCATTTTGTGGGAATTGTACCTATAATGTTAGTTTTAAACACACCGTTTACCCACAAATCCTGCAGATTCTTGCCTGGTCATCAGATCAGCTGCCTGTGATTTGTTGACCAACCTGCGCTGTATCAAGCCCTTTGCGAATAACCATGAGAGATAACGGTCCTTCAGGGAGAACTAGGCCCTGTGTGTGTGTGTTTGTATGTACACAGTTCATGAGTGTGCGTGCATGGCAAGAAATGTACTAGGAAAAGGATAAAATAAGACCGCAGGCCAGGTCATAATGGTACCCTCTTCTCCCTATAAAGAAGGCAATAAAGTCTCCTGCCTTACAGTAACAGTTCATTAGTCAGTCAGGCAGCCGCGGGTCCCTCCAATCAGGACCCCACCCCATCTATCAGCCGCAGCCTGACGCATGCCCGGTTACACTAACTACTCTTTACAGCCACAATTCCTGCTCTTTAGCCTTTAACATGGTTTGTTTAGACATGTATTAACCAAAGAGAAATTACTTCATTACAACATGTAGGGCAGCTGAGAGCAACATTTACGGTCCAGCTACTTCTCTGTGTAACGGATTGAGTGAGGCTGTGTGGATGTATGGTTGCGTGTGTGTGTTTAGGGTTGTGGTTTGGGGTCTGTTTGCCAAATGGAGTTGAGATCGCTCTAAACAAAACACAACCCACCCCTGGGTCTTTCTGTTTTTTTCACTGACAAAACAGAATTCCACCGACACAACATAAGAAAGCACAATTTAATCCGTTCTGCTGTCCATTTATCCAACTATCCGTCCATGAAAACACACACATGCACACACATACAGACATACATACACACACACAAAGATTAGGACTGAGCCATGGCAGATAGAGCTTGGTTGCAAATGATCTCTTATCATCATTGCGCAGCCTTTTGTGATCGCATGTGGCATGATTGCCTGCTTTGGATGGGCATGACAGATGTGTGGACCACTGCTACTGCATGGGCACTTAGGGACCGTGGCAGGGAATGTGTGTGTATGTGTGAGTAGGTTACATCTGTGATTCTACTGTCTGTTGTTATCGCTCCTGGCACACAATGGGCTCACCAACTGCTTTCCGCTAACTGGCCCCAGCAATCACGGATGGGGAAGTGGTAGCCACTATGAGCGGGCGGCAAATGGACAAAGGTCTGATGTGTATCAGAGACTGCTGGAGCAGAGAGCTGCAGTGTGCCACATGGACGCATGCTGGGGCCTACTACCAGCAACAAATCACAATAGTTATAATTTCAGACAATCCTCGCACATGCAGTCAGTGAGCAGTCAGTTAAAGCAGGAAAATACTGGAAAACGCACAGAGGATTACAATGTTTGACGACCGCAAAATCTAAATGGCACACACCGGAAGAGGAAAAGCAAAACGCGAACTGACAGTTTGTTTCCTTGCAGCTGGATGAGCACAAAGGCATGAGATATTGCTCAAGGAAGCTTTAATGTATTAAATCCAACAGTCTATTTCTGTAAAATAATAACTGTGAAGGCTGCGTTACCAGCAGGTGCTTAATAAAGGTCCTTGTTGGTGTGACTGAAACAGTATAATTGCTCTTTAAGATGAACATCTCTTTCTAGAGGACAGAGGAACAGCACTGACAGTGACATGTTCTAAAATCCGAACAGCAATCCTGTGCGTAAAACAAAAGGTGGAGAGCATGAATGTGGAAGTGTGGCGTGCAATTCACCAATTTGTACGCGATAAAAAAATGTTAAGAAAAAACTGCAGTGTAATATTGGATTTGGAAATTTAAGACATTACAATTATAGGTACTCTAAACCGATCACTTTAATAAAGTCTATACGGTTTTTAGCTTATTGTTTGATAGTTTAGTGGTGTTCTTTAATTGCTTTTTAACAGTGGGAAAGGCTCTATTACATGGTGCACTGCTGTGTGTACTGCTGGAACATTTCACTTTGCTAGAGGGTGGCTCTATAGAGGCTGTTAGTGAATGACAGTTACTCCTTCATATGTCTTGAGATCACATGGCTAAAATGAAGCAACGTTTAGTGCAAGAATATTTGTTGTATTAGATTCAACCACTTGTGTTGTATTCTCTTTGGTCAGCATGTACCCTGGGGCCCTCTGTTGACCAGTTACAACAGGTATGCATGTTTGTTTACATGTGTTTGGGGCTTTGTGTGTGTGTGTGTGTGTGGGTGGGGTGGGGGGGGTGGGGGGGTGGGGGGTGGGGGTGGGGGGGTATGTGTGAGTGAGTCAGACTGCTGAAAAAAGTAAGTGCATGTGTGGGCACATATGTCACGGCGAGAAAGATAAAGATAATGCAAGAAAGGCCATTACTCTTCCGTGGCACCTGCCTGAGTCTCCACACACCCCAGCTGTGGCCATGACAACCAACCTGTCCTCTGGGAGCAAGTGTTAAGTGCCACTGACCCATGGGAGCGGGATGTACACGTGCCACAATCATACACACTGCCAGAATCACGCAAATGCACAAGCACATAAACACACATAGTCAAACACAGACTGCATGTGTGGACGTACGCAAACACCGGCGTAAAGTCACTTTCTCTTGAAGTGAGCGTTCTCAGGCACACCCCACACACATGTGCCCACGTGCATACGCACATCCTTTCCCAAGAAGCAGATGACGGTAGGCTCCTGTTTTTGGCCAAGAATTACATGAGCTTTAATGTAATTACAGGACTGACAAGGACAGACTCTCTCTGCTTATTGCTCTGTGCTGGGCCCCCTTGAGAGCGACAGACATGAACATGCACAGAGTACTTGTCCAATCTCTAATGACAACGGCACACCCTTTCCACGATAATCCTTTCATTTCTGTCCACTCACGGGAGAGGGACGGGAGGCAGAGAGGTGAACATGTATGTGTGTGAGTGAGGGAGGAGATGGAGGAGTGATGAGCAGTGAAAGGAGCAGACAGTGATGGAGTGACTGGGGAAGGTAAAATTTTAAGGATTAAGGTATAATAATGGCTGACAACGGCGATATTGAGCACAAAACAAATCATCCTTAAAAAGGTCATCTGGTGAAGGAGTACTGTTTTTTTTTAAAGGTGAAAGGTCAAACACCATTGGAGGAAGAGCAATATTAAAAATCTGAAATCCATCTCACACATACAACCACCTTTGTCTCTTCAGCCTGTGTCTCTCACTCACACTCACATGCATTTATGCAACCTTTTCGTGATGGAAATACTCCAGACATGCAACAGCAGGGCGCCTCTCTTGGGGCTGGTAACCATAAGCACACAAACACATATTCTCCTGGATCTTGTCTGCAGTAAACTGAGCTCAGTTAACCAACTACAACATCATGAATATCGTTCTGAAACCATTCAGCGACAAACACAAAAATACTGAAAGAATCCTAATACCCACGCCACATTTGGAAGTTAGAAAGAGTGATTTTTTAAGTAGTTTGCACTGTGTTAATTGTCTGTGCAAATGGCTTGGCTGGGGATCAATGGCAGCTTTATAGATGCACCAGCAGAAGCAGGCAGACAGACTGACTTAGTGTTGCACTCAACATGGCAGCAGCCATCTTGTCAGTATTTTCAGCAGCACTGAATAAAGATGGGAGATTTTCATCCTCGTCCCAGCTCTCATCTATCGCTACTTTAAAGTTGTATTTTTTTTCCTGCACTTTATCTGCCTCGCATTCCATCTCTCCACTCTACTCCTCCCATATCTCGTCCTCCTAAAGTCCTTATTCTCTGCCTCCCCCACCTCTTCATCCATCCTCCCACCAAGCTCCTATCTCCTGGGTGATTTCCCAGTGGGTGTTCCTCCCTCAGCACCACAGTACAGCCATGTGAATCAGAGAGTAACTGTTTGTTTAATGTTAATGGCAGCCAGATGCCTGTATTACCACCTTTTGGTGTCATTGTGCACCTCAATGACAGTGGAGTCTTAGAGAAAGGGAAAGAAAAGATGAGGGAGGGAGGGAGCTTGCCAACAGATGTCTCATCATAGCATCTGCTGGGAAAACACAATAGGATGGCACAAAGAAAGGAAGATTAAATTTTGACAATGACAAATTCATTTGAAACCTAATTGATTATCACAAACTGAATTCATTAAAGCTTTTACTCCATGAGCGTGTCGCCTGGTTGTAATTAAGATGCAATGAATTCAGGGGAAACATATGTGGAGCTTTAGATTCTCTATTCATGGTTTCAGGCATGCATGGTGCGAGAATGTATTAAAATGGACAGCTCACCACAAAATCAAAAACATATTTTTCCTCGTAACTGTAGAGCTTTTTATCACTCTAGATTGTTTTGGTGTGAGTTGCTGAGTGTTGAAGATATCAGCTGCTTTCTCTTGAATATAATGGAACTAGATGGCACTCAGCTTGTGGTGGTCAAAGTAAAATACATCTAAAAGGCTCAACAGCAATGTTGCTTTCCAGAAATCATGACCCAGTTACTCAAGATAATCCTCAGACCTTGTTGTGAGCAGCTTCATGTAGGAACTATTTTCTTTCTACTGAACTACACCCACCAACTGTATCACTGCACAGAAGATATATGCAGTGATATGGTTCAATTTTATTGGAGAAAATAAATATCAGCTCACACCAAAACAGTCTAGATTGATAAACAGCACTACAGGCAAGAGGAAAATATGTATTTTGATTTTAGGGTGAACTGCCCCTTTAAGTATATTCACATAGTATGTCCTCAATCTTTCTATATGGGAGGTTGCACTCTTCCTTGCACTGATGTATACTCTTTTAACACCACCAAGTGACAGTGCTGACCACAGTACAGTCCACTGACACCATGAATGAGCCTGACAACAGGGCACTCGACTGCATATTATTAAGTTCAGCGAGCTAACAAAGAGCTAAATTAGATTCCAGCCAGTTGCACTAAGGCAGGTTTCCCAATCCAGAAAAAACAAAAAGATGTGCAGCATCGACAGTGACACCTTCAGCCACAACATTCTGCTATGTTAAATTTCAGCAGGAGGCTGCAGTGCAATTGCCTGATTTTTAACAATATCAGCGTGGGGTGGTGATTGGGTCCTTCTCAAAGAATCACATTCACCAGCCACTGAGATATTCAGTACCTCCACCCACACAACCAGCGTACAGACTATTTCCCATTCTCTCCCAGCCGCCAGCAGCACTCATGCACAAACGCACATTTTGACTGCTTTGTAAGCAACCAACAGGACTTGCCTAAGGTGCTTTTGAAATTGAATTCAGCCGTTGCCTCTCTCATGCGATTAGCCCTTGACTTGGTCAGCACATCAGGCCCTGCGGGGTGACCGCACAGACATGAGATAATGCCAAAACCTCTCTCTTGCTCTATCAAATTAGCAACATACTCGCGAGCGATTCAGTCAAACATACTGTAATCTACTCCAGGCAAATGCAAGGTGTAAGGTGAAGAAAGCCAGGAGGCTAATTTGTTTTTGTCACACTTGAACTCACCTTCTGAGTTTTAGTGCTCGGAATACCAATATTATATCAAATAAAGCACTGCGTTATTAAGATATTAGCGAGAAGATGTTGGCCTATGTTCAGTGTGAGTAATATACCTGAGAAGAGAAACAGGCAAACTTAACTTATTTGTCCTTTTAAGTTTTCGGATGAACCTCTGGAATGAACCTCAGAAAAGAGTGGTTAAGAGGTCAGGTCAGCTGAGGTTAAAGAGTGTTGATGGACAACAACAGGCTTAAGCACGAGCTGGTCTAGTATCCGACACTAGCGAGAATGCTCAAAAGTCTGGAGCTCTACTGTGTCTCTTTTTGGTAAAAAATCATATAAATAATACATAATAGCATCTTCAATCAGTTTATACCATTTTTATCGCCACTGAAGCGAACTCTGCATCTTCCATTTACAATTTTCCATAATTAACATTCTCATTTTAATGTCCTTGATCAATAATATTAAGCAAAGACAGATGAATGCAAGAGTCATGGTGCACAAGAAAAGATGAGATCAGGAAGTAAAAAAGAGAGACGCAGATGTCATGTTAAGGTTTCAAATGATTGATGAAGATTGTTTTAGTGAGGCAGGGTTTTTGACTACTCCCCACAGCAAGACGGGGATGGATAAAGGCACTGATGTTGTATAAAGCAATCTGATTTTTATGGAACTGAACATTTCATGTCTAACTGACCACACTGTCCTGACCTCAGGCAGTGCTGCAGGCGTGCCAATTGAAAACTGCTATGACCATATGCGGGGGTATATGTGCTTCGTGTGTGTGTGGTTGTGAAGAGAGGAGACAGGTCTGTGTGTTCAGTGGTGTGGGTGTATGAGCATACTTCCATTCATTTACGTGCCATATATGTTCATGTGTCGGAGTATCTGTTATAAAGCCAGCTTCGGGGCACATTAGAGACTCTTTTATCGGGAAAGTTCACATTTATGGTCGTCTTGCTCGAGCCCTCCAGGCCACTGGCGGTCTGACTCAGACAAAGGTCAGCAATTAAAGCTCAACTTTAGTAACTTTATTAAACTGTGACCCATCTGTCTCTAATTTTGCGTGAATCAGAGTGAAAAAAAAAACATTAAAATTACATTAAAACAACAGTCTGATGAACCTGTAAAATGATATCATTGACACAACAACACAAGATCTTGGGAGCCTTAAACTGATCTAACGACCGCACCTCATTGCATGCAGTAATTTCTTTTTTCCACATGGCCATTAAACTATATAGCCTCAGAGAAACAACACAAATGGCATTACATTATGATCCAATAAGAATTAAGAGGCTGACCATTTCCTCTTCCTGCAGATGATATAATCCTATTTCGGGATCTCCATCTCATAGCCCTACACATCTCCTTCTCTCTCGCCTCTCTCTCTGATTCTCCCCTGAGATCCTGTTCGTTCTATGAGAAGGGCTGCTGCACATTGATCCCCACTATCTGTGTCGGGTCAGTGGATACAGCCACACTCAGCACTTTCTGTATGCCTAGAGAGTACCCAGGCTGTCACAGGCTGCTTTTCCTTACTACCCCTGAATATTCACCCTCTCCTAGGAGCAGTGACAGGCAATCTTTGTTGACCCCCCTGGGTCACCGCCTCGGCACCGAATGGATGTCAGATATTTAGATAATATGTGGCATACAATATGAGATCCTGACATACAAGATGTCCAAAGGCCCTGCTTCATTTGGCCCATGTCAGATGGTTTTACACAAAAGCTCAAAGGTGAGTTACAGTGTGTGAATCAGTAAGCTCACTGAAAGGCACCCTGGGACGCTCTCGCTGAATAAATATATAACTGACATAAACTATAAACAAATGACACTTTGCTAAAGCAGATTCTCCTCAAAGCTGAACCAGCTCGCTTTGACTTCAGACCTATGCTCAGCAGCGTCCTGACCTCTATTATGGTAAGGCCTTCTCACTTAAAATGTAACCTCTTCTGACAAAATGACAGAACGCCTTAGATACACTCAGGGGGGTGCTTTTCCTCCTGTGAACGACCGTACTGTACGGTAGTTTCAGGCTTAGCCAGCATGTGCACAAATGTGACATGTTGCATCTAGCCCTCCGAGTAGAGCAAGAGATGCAGTCTGTGAGCAGTATCTGTGAACATAGGTCACTGTTAACGTCGTCTCAGGAGGCCCATAGTATTGCATGGATGGATAGTCATATACTATAAATACCCATCTGCATACTGTATCTGGTGCACTGTACATGGGCAAGATCCACATCTCTAACTGCAGACTCTGTGTCTTTGTGGTTGTATTGATTTGCTTTTAAAAATACATGTGTTCACTCTTCTCTGACTGCTATAATATAGGAAACATGATAGTAGGGAGCACATCCTCTATAAGTGCATTAAGTTCAAGATCTCCTCCAAGAGGTCCAAACTGCTCTTTTTAAAGTGATAAGAGAAAAGGAAATATCAAGAGCTGATATCAAATTTCACGTCGCCTTAGATGAGGCTATCACCTCTTGTCATCGCAAACAAAATTTCCCACAACTGCCAACCAAAGGTGTTGGATGGTGTCACTTTACACTGAAAAGTCTAGCAACCACAGGAAAACGATCTTACTTCCGCTGCCATTACAAGACACAACCGCCTGCAGTACCATTGAACGAATTACGTGTTTGTTCTCGTGAAAAAGTGACAGCCCTAATGGGTAAAATTATATAAATCTGCTATTCCTCCAGGAGGCCTGATGAGAGAATTTAGACTTTCTTTGTCCTATTTTCTCCCCCATTTCCCTCAATCTGTGACACAGCAGGCCTGTTTTACACTTTTTACATTGTATATCAACATCCTAAAACAGTGCTTGTGCCTTAGTCTCAGCATAAACGGACCTGCGTGTCCTCAGAAATCACCGGAGTCCTCATAATACTGTGCTACACTAACAGTAAACTCAGCTAGAAAAATTTTATGAAATGAAAAGTGCATATGAATCAGTTTACTTTCACTGATATTGATTTCACTGATTTGGTGGGTTACCATTTATATCTGCTGTCTCTTATGTTTTGCCATTGCTAAAATCAACACGGCGCAATTCAAAACTAGCACTATTAAAAGTAACTTGTTAACTACTCTGCTAAAAAAAAGTGATCTTTTCCTGAGTGGCTCCTCTCAAGGGCCTGTCACACATCCTATAAGCCGGTGAACTAGCGTAGCTTAGCCTAGAATGCTCTCGCTGCCCAAAGTCTCCCTTCCATCCTCTTCCAGGCCTTCCTGTCCTCTCCAAAGCTTTGATCCTCTAAGCCTGCAGAGTTACAGTATCAGTCCTCGGTTACACTAAAACCCACACTCACACATCTAGAGCTGCGGTGGAAGACCAACTCCTGCTCCAGCACTAAGCCTCCCAGTTGATATAATCCATCCTGCTTCTCTTCTACCTGCAATGCTCTGGATTTTTAAGCAAAGATGTGTTCTCATCTGCAATTGCCTCGGCTTGCTACAATGCCTTTATTGTTGAGACATCTTAGGAGTCTAACTTCGGCCTGATCAAACTGGTTTCACACCAGCCTGCATTCCACATTAGGACATCTGCTCTTCTTCTAGTAACTGCTTCTCCAATCTGCCAGCAACCAGCGACCTCATCCTAGCGACACAGCCCTCAGCTCTCAGGCCTGTTAGTATCAGACAGCCCCCCAGAGCCTCAACATCCCCATCATCAGTACCACCACCCAGCTCCACAGCACCAAGGGATGGACTGGGCCTGCTCAGTCTACCCGTGGCCCCACCGACAGGGGATAAAGGGATAAAGAGCCTCTGCTCGGGGACTGATTACTTACATCTGCCAGGCTAAATCCCAGTGCCCACACATATACACACACATGTGTACAGACCATACAAACACACACTTGGCCTGCTGCAAGCTGCAACAAATGCACTGATGCATGTATTGTTTTCTGACATGAGCATGTGGTATGTGGGGAAGCTGTGTGCATGTGTCCATGTGTATGTGAGTGTGTTCGGCACCTTTATTCATGTGTGAGTAAAAGATTACGTGTCAATAAAATGCATAATGAACACACGTATGATAAACTGTTAATAGCACAGCCATCACTAACTTCACATTATTGCTCCTATAAACATGTCAGAGGCTCCACAAGCAACATAGTCAACAATCCGGCAATAACTTTGTCCTGAGCAAAGGTCTTATCCGCCTGTAAATGCTCATGAGTGTTGAGACACTCGGAACACTTCAGGCCGCTTCATTTAATATGAACAAACAATAATACTTTCTCATATCTTAAGATGTTACTGAAATCACAATCAAGTCTCTGACTCTCTATGATCCTCTGTAAATATATAATAATAATATTCTGTCGCAGTAAGATATTGCCATTTGCACTTCACAGTACTCTCTGTGGTCCCTTGTTGACTTTAACCATGCCAGGCTGTGGCAGATGATTTCCAATAGCTTGTAAATATACTCTGGGTTGTTGGCAGGCCGCTCTTTACTTAGAGTTATTGAAGCCAGAGCTAACAGGCTACCACTGGGCAACGGTCTTCCTTTAACACAACTCATCTAGCACAGTAACAAACACACGTCTATAATGTCTGCCACTATCAGAATGATGAAAAGGGAGAGTGTTGACTGTATATGCTGGCTTGTATCCGGGGGAGTTTTAGTGCAGGCGTAGAATATTTTTAATTTGACATTTCCGAAACCATGATCACAGCTCGGATTTTCAGCTGGCCCGTATACAAAACAAATGTCAAATACCATGGGACTGGCAGTGGCACAGCGTAATAGAGTTTAGCCTTTGACCACAAAGTCATCAAATAACACTGTTGTCATGAGTTCCCATTGATTGTCAGTATTAGAACGCCGGCATCACTATCAGACGTTCCCAGCGAGTGGATGTCAGGCTGGCCCACTGACCTCGTGCTTCCAGCTCATCTTTCTCTCCCGGGGAATAGAAGGAGAAAAATCATAACTCTCATAAGAGCATATTAATCCCATGGTCTGAGCGCATGCTGCCTGTGAGGGCTTACCTCTGTCAACAGAGATTTGTGTGCTCTTTCACACGGACACACCTGTGCACATATACTATACTGAGTAAGTGCTAGACAGGACAACCAAAGGAAGTGCTGCTACAAAGGGGGAGGAAGTTACCATCTGATGTTTTGATAAGACAAACTTTGATCAACCTCAGATTATACCATTCATTATCAACAGTTTTAGTTTATAATTTATGGTTTTAATGTCATCCAACAGATTTGTGGTGTTGTTGACTTGCTAAAAAGATGTGTCCAGCTATCAACATCCTCACATATTGGTATGGCAACTGTAAGATGCAGCAGCTTCAAACTCCTCTGTAGCTTTGTGTCCTCAAAAGCATGTAAATCCCTACATCAGGCCACTAACAGGACTGTTGACTTATTCAAACAACTCAAGTGTAAACAAACTATGGAGAACACACCTACAAATGCCAAAGCTTTGCAGAGATTTAGCGGTGACTAAACTTCAAGAGGACTTCAGTTAGAGTGCTTTGTCCTTACTGTTGTCAAATAAACAGATGTTAATTTGGAGCTGGAGCGCTGTGGGGTGCAGCTCCTTGCAAGGGTGCAAGGAGTCAGAAGAAATCGTACATCCAATTACCGCCATCTTCAGGCACGATGAGTACCAGCCCTTTAATCGTTAGGAGATACACTGATTCGTGACTAAAAATATTTATAGCGCAGAGACATCTGAAGTCACACACACATCTTATAAAGTGACGATAATGGGGAAAAAGGAATGCAGCGTTTTAATTGAAATCCAATTGGGCGACGGGGATGAATGACATTTGAATCATCATCAGACAGCCTTGTCATTCTGTTTCATCCTGAGATTGCGGTAACCATTAAAACGTCCAATATAGGAAGAGCACCGGGTGATGCGGTGCGTTATGATGCCGGGTTACATATAAAATGCAACATTAACGACAGGCGACAGCAGCGAGATAGATGAGGATAGATGAAGATAGAAAATAGGGATTAACACCGTGTTGTCATTTAGGGGGGAAAGTGATAGCAGCTGACTTTTGCGCAATGAAAACATGCTCACCGACAACGACGCTGCACATACACCAAACATAACAGAACCCAGCGTTTCCCCTTGGACGCACAATGTGAGGAGCGCTGCGGGGCAATGCGCGCGCCACACACACGTGCACATACACGCACGCACGCACACACACAAGCCATATACAACTGTTTTAAAACGGCTGAGCCCACCAGCAGCAGCTTAGTGAAAGGATTTAGTCTGTATGTTTACCTCGGTGTCATAGATTTTGGTGATGAGTGAGAACGAGTACTTCCTGGACTCCCGTATGTGCTGGATGGCCAGTTGGACCGCCGGCTCGATGCCCTGGCTGATGCTGCTCATCAGGGCCGATTCATTCATGGGCATAAGAACCATGATGGGCAAGTTTTCCCCGTCCCTGGCGAACCAGCTGTTGTCTTGTCCGTGTTTGGTGCGGTCGTTACACACCTTGGCCAGGGCAGGGTGAAATAGCAAAACAGAGAGGAGCAGGCATCCCGTCGGGAGGAACATCTCCCAGCCGCTGCAGTCCCTCCGGGCTGGAGCCATGCTACAGTGCAGGGTGACCAAATGAGATCCCACCGTACTCTCACTGCTTGGGCATCGCAAATTCGGGCTCGTCTGGGATGCTCAGACGCCCGCCCGTCAAGGAAATCGTATTTCAAAACACAGCAGACACGAAAGCCGCAGCAGCCCCTGCAGTGGGCAAACTCGTCGTATGGATTATGACTGCAAACTGAGAAAAATATTTCTAGTCTATAACAGTGCCTCTGTAAGAATATTCCAAGGGCGCAGAGATTCGCGTTGCAGAGGGAGAGCTATTGCCTCTCGGTGCCCGTCATCCAAACGATCTCCTGTCAAAACAGCCCTCTAATTCAACCTCCCTTTTCACCTTTAATTTCAACCACTTAATCTGTGAAGCACAAGAATGTCCCGACGGATGCCCCCCAAAACAAGGAGACCCCCGCAAGTGTAGACAGTAATCAATCACTCTCGTTGACAGTTGTTGCGGATACCAAATCACCACCGAAGTAAATTCCAAGCCAAGAGCTGGCAACTGTGGGCATCCCTGCCAAACGCAGTGCTGTATCTGACAAATTACGGGACAACGAAGCGATACGGAAAATAGACTAAAAACAAATGGAGCTGATGCTGAAAGCTTGACCACAGTGGTCCGAGGGGGAGATGTCGAGAGAGTCTGCCTTGACAGCCTGTGGGACTGGGATGCTCATCTCCGATGGTGCGTCAGAAAAGCGCTGAAGCCGTCGCTGCTGCTGCTGCTGCTGCTGCTGCTCACCGTGCGCGCAAGAGGGAGCACTGAATGTGGAGGAGGAGAGGAAACGAGGGAGGGAGGGAAGGAGGAGGAGGAGAGGGAGGAGGGGGATACAACAGCCTGGTGGAAAGGCTGCATAGGCTTTATGCAGGGCAGACTCATCAGCTGCTTGACAGCCAAGGGTGATTTATGTTACAGGAGGCAGACGACGTTTCAGACATGCATGGAGCAGGCTAGTTAAAGTATACAGGGCTGTGTATACCTCTGTTAGGCTGCCTATCATACAACGGCCACATTAAAAACGCCTCTGAGAGCTTTATTTTTAGTGACTAATTATAAATGCATAACCAAAGCGATGGTGAGATAGTTCCCACAGGCAGCTGGGCTTTGATTCCCAGGCTGTACCTGCCGAACTGTCTCCGCGCGTAATAAGACATATAGGCTGTGTGCGTCTCAACACCAGGATTAAAAGAGGCGAGAGAGATTATAGGATCATTAAAGAATATATAAATAATCAGAATCTATATTAGGAATGAAGGTGCCGGAAGGAATTGGGACTTTGGCATGTGCTTTGATTTAGTGGTGTAGAAACACTGCCACCTGGAAAAGCAGTTGGACTCAGACATCCCCAGGGGTCCTTGTTTGAGGGGGGCCAAAGGGGGGAAATTATTTTCAAGGTAAAACTGAACTTAATGCAGACATTGAAATTGGTAGAGGCTGTTTACAAATGATCGGTTTAACTCTCTCCACTGTAAAATCATCAAATCTTTGGGAGACACTGGATTCTGAGGCATGAATGCAGCACCATGGACAGCGAATTGTCCCTGCTGGGCAGCCCGTGCGCTGTCCATGGTGCTGAGCTGCACTCCGGCGCAGCTCAACTCGTCCTCTGCTCTTGTTGACGTATGTACATTACCCCCATTACCTGTGCTCCCCTCTAGGCAGGTTATACACATTTTAATTCTTGTCTCTGTGTACAAGGATTACCTTCGCCTGCGGCCCCTGAGGTCCAAAAAACAGGCAATTATTGCAGTAGTTTGCAACACAATTCGTGGTATTGTTAAAAAGGCGTGGGAAGCGAGCAGAATATGATGCCGGGGGGTAACTGTTCTCCACATGTGGGAAAAAAAACATGAAAGCCTTTCAAGTCATCAGCTGCGACTGTGTTTCAAAGCAGAAGCACATGCGGTTTGACCTGCGCAATTATATCACATGCGCAATTACAATCTGCGTCAAGGGGGTTCGTTTGAAAGCGGCCTGAATGGAAACACAAATGGGAATGTAATGTGTTTTTTCATATTCAGCGCGAGGGCGAACATGGCGCTGTGCATAAATATCGCATTTGTTACAATCACCTTGTGGATACAGGTGTGAACTATGGCCCATTTCACATCGCCCACGCCACGAACAGGAAGCAACAGTTTTGCTTAAGTGAGGAGATATTAAAGATGAAGTCCAAAGTGCAACACGGGTGACAGGATGCTTTAAATACAATACTGACAACTATAAGAATTCGTAATCATCCTACAAAATAATCAATATAATATAATTCACTGCAGGGCTTAAATGGGCATTGCAAAACAACCTATATATAGTAAATACTCCTAATCACAATATGATTCCCATCCCTCAAACACAACCAATTTCCTCTATCTTTATTATAGCATTAAGGCGCAAAGTGGTCATGGGTTGATCCTCTTGGCCTCTTAAAACACAGGTCATTTATCACATGGCCAAGCAACTCCATGTACACAACACACAAAGGTCCTGGAGCCCTGGAGGATTGCTGGAATATCTAGTCTTTCTCTCTGTCTCTTTCTCTGACAAGCACATCCTTTATACTAAAGATTTTTTTTTCCAAATCAGACATCTTAACTCCTTAAGGGGAAGGGTCTTGTTATCTCTTGATACTGTCTCAACCCACGTTTTGACCTGTTAGAAATACCTGCTTCCTAATTTAAGGGGCACGAATAACTGGCTCAAGAAAGCAGGCGAGGGAAGTTTGCCGCAATCAAAGTGCAGGTGCAGCGAGCGTGGGAGTATAGTTAGCACATGCTACGATAAAAAAAAAATGAAGCTGTAGCTTATGCACTTTGGATCCATCCACACAATAAATCCATCACACAACTCTATTTCCTCTCTGTACTCATCCTTCTTTTCTATTCACAATGGTCCAGATGAAGAAGTAGGTCAAGTTGTCGTCCCATCTGTTTGTTTCACACAAGACAACATCCCTCCCTTCTCAATACATTCCTCCAACAACCAGACAGCAGTGAGTTAGCAATAAGTCGTGGAGTATGGACAGTGCCAAGTCGGACACGGCATCAAACAGCAAATGAAACTTACTTAAATACAAGGTGAGGAAACTATAAATCGACTGGCAATGAAGAGTTTTGAAAATTAATTCCTTAATCAAAGCGCACACTGGTTTGTATTAAAGCAACACCGACAGACATTTCTAGTAACAATCTTTGTTTTGTTTTTTTTTGTAATATAGAAATGCTACGTGTCCAGCTAATGATCGTCGCAGATGCCCAAATGAAAATGTCTATTTCATTTCAGATTATGAATCATTCATTAAGCTTTCAATCATGGCTCTGCAATCTGCCCGTCCTCACTAAACGAGATGTCAAGCCAATATCTCACCACTAATTGGAACACACTTGTGTGCTATGAAGGGCACACAGTAAAATAATTATGCAGATGTTGCTACTTGAGCAATCAGCGATGAAATGTCTTATTATGACGGTGGATTCAGTGACCACGATCAGTGACGTAGCAACTTAGACAAAAGCTTTCAGGTAAAGTGTTAAACTGCATCAAATGACTTTGCCTCACGTACAAATGATCTTCATCAGTGAGACCATTCGGAAACAAACTGAAGTATGATCAAGATTTAAAACCGTGCTGCCAAACACCTGACACTCAATGCTGAAAGGACTCATAAATGCATCATCCAATCAACGCACACATACACACACACAGAGCTGGCTGACATGTCCCTGTTTAATAGAGATTAATGGGGTGGCCTAAGGACATCCCTCACCAAAACCCTGACAATACGCCACAAGATGCTCTATGAATTTTAAATGCCAGGTATTCAGAACAGGATGAATGAAAAATGATATTTCCGATGCTCTCATATTTCATAGCTCAGATGCTCGCGCTCACCGATGGAATATCCATGTTCATCTTTTGTGACTTGTTTATAAAATGAGCAGGGAGCTGAACAGTGTGATGGATAATTAATCAACTTTATGTCACTTTCTCATTCTGTAACAGTTTTTCTTATACCCACACCTGATCACAGCACTCTGCTGGTTTGACTAATATTTCTGCAGTGTGTGTGTGGAGGAGAGATGAAAAGGTTATCCCATTTATCCATCCATCCCATCCCTAATTCGCTATTTAGCCGCAATGGGACATTATGCTGAGTTCTGTTTATATCTATAAGTCATCGAGGCTTAGTATGATTTGGAATCACATTCCACATCCTTGAACATAAACTCTGCAGCATGAAAAGGCTTTGCTGTCATCTCTTTAGCACACAGATGCACACGCCGGAAGTAAAAGCTAGAATAGGTTTTCATTTATCCCAGATCAACACCTTAGTTCAGAGTTACCGCACGCATGACTGATGTAAAAACTCCAACCCAAGGACATCGGACTCTATCTGGAAATGGCGCCGACGAGTTACTCTACTATACAGCAGGGAACATTTTATTATGAATCTCTGAGATGCTTCTTCCCCTTGTTCTCGACACGCTTGCCCTGCCAGTTATAGTGGCAGCTATTTGAATAATTGGTTTCAGAATCTGGAGTCACAGTCCTGCGAATTCCATGCATACCAACAAGTTGAGGAGCGTTTCTTCAACTGGGCGTGTTCCGTGCATGGCGGTGGAGAATGCATGTTTTATAAGCTTGGAAAAACATGAAAACATTGCGGACTGTAAACTAGGAAATTTCCCCTTCAGATAAGGTGGAGGGATGACTTGGATTGGCATCTGTTGGGGTGCATGACACTGAAACTTCTTAATTAAAATCTTTTGAGCTACAGAAGTTTGTGCGACTCGTTTAGTGAGATATGCTGTGTGATACAGGCGATAGATAAAACTGGTGAGAAGTTCACTTACGGTGGCCATGAGGACCAAAACACTACAACATTACAAAAAACAAAACAACCTTCACAAAACCTGTGAGAGGCAGCAATGTGCCACAAGGCATCCAGTCCACCAGAAACCAAATGGAAGAAGTACTCACACTTGGTATAGACTGACAGACAGTGCATCCAATCAGTAACAAGGAATCATTGTCCAATGTACCTACTTTTTGCGGTTTGAGTGTGAAATGTTGAAGTGTTTTCTGAAATGTTTTGTATTCTGTAATGTTGTGTTTCCTGAAATTTCATTTTGTTTTGACCTTCAGGGCCACCGTATTTACTAGTCAAACTTTTAAAGTCTTAACTGTTCTGCAACATCAGTGGAATATCATGCCTTAATATTCATCTTGCTTTACTGGATGTTTTATCTGACTACAACTGGAGGTCACAATGCACAATTTTACAACTATATAATATACAGTAGATTGTTAAACTCAAGGCATCCACACGCTTTAACAACTAAAAAATATTCACAAAAAGGAACTCACCTTGAAAAGCACTGGAAGACAAATGGGTAAGTTCCCCTCATCTCCATCAATACACCAATCCCTGGCTATCTATAAATACAAGACCAACTAGATTTAAACCACACAACGCTTAATTAAAGTAATTACATCCCAAAACACAAATGGACAAAACCAGCAGGACACAGCCCTCTCACAGGCTCAGGAGGATGTTGGGATGAAAAGGAACCAGGCCAACAGAAAGAGAGTGTGAGAAGTGATGGCACAATTTTTGGAATATTACAACAAATTTGTACTTTCATGTAATAGTACAAAAATCCCACCTCATCTATTGCTTTCTGTCTAGTTTCACTTTTGAGGGTGTTATAGGTTTGTCTTTTTTATTTATAAGGCTGTAGCAGTTTGGTTTGAACACACACACCCACACACACAGTTATACTGACTGATAAGACTTATACTGGGCAGACATGAGGTTACCAAAATCCACAAACCAATAAGTAAGACAAAAAGGTGTAAGTTGGCACGACCTTTGAGAGTCTAAAGAAGAGAGTGAGGAAGTTGAAAAGTAAACCTGGTCTGTACATACTCACACAGTCCTGAGGAGAGGTCTAATCAGGGAAATTAAAGGTCCAGTCAGTGTGTAAGATCTCGGGGGATTTAGTGGCATCTAGCGGTGGGGATTGCAGATTGCAACAAGCTGAAACTTCTCCTGGTTTCCCTTGGAGAAACGTCTCCCTCAGTGTTCATTGTTCAAGAGGTTTTTACCAGGAGCCAAATTATCCCCAGAGGTCTATTCCTCTCAAAAACTAATGGACCCGGTAATTTAAACCTGTGCAAACACTGAATAAAGCAGTTTCACATTAAAAATCAATGGTTCTTCAACACTGTTTGGCACATTACAGACAGGCTGCTTGCCCAGCACCTACTGATATGTGCTCACCTTATTTCTGACCCAGACTTGCAGAAGATTTTTACAGGCGTCAAACTATCCACAGAGGTCTCCTCCTATCTGAAACAAATAGATCTGGTGATTTAAACCAGTACAACACTGAATAACATGGTTTCGCATTACAAATGAGTGTTTTTCCGACGTTGTATATAGCCATAATTGACTTTATATTATTAAAATCTATATAGTAGTGGTGTAGTATTGTAGTTTGAACAGCTTGCTAGTGTTATTAGCTAATCTCTCAAGACAGATTCTGCATTTTACATTGTAGAATCTGTCGGCAGCCCTGTGTGAAAGACGACTAGAGAGGGGGGAGGGCGGGGCTTTGAGTTTGAACGATGCTGCGCTTTAGCCAATCACAATGGAGGCAGCATGGCCGAGACGTGCAGGTGTCCCCAGGAAATGCGTACCTACAGAAACAGCAAGCACCGCGTCCATAGCGACCGCTCCACCCAAAATGCTGTCTCGTCAACGTGAAAAAAAAAAAAAAATTTCCAGCGGATGTCTGAGTTACAACATGATTGAGCTAACTGGAGCTGTTTCATGTCGTATCCGACAAAAGCAGGCTTTTAACAGATGACATCCTGGTGTTAGCTTTGCTAACTGTCCCTGTCAGCTGCAGCCACTGATGCTTTCTAGACATTGTGATTTCCCATAACTGAATAAATACCACACATAGCGACACAAAACTGCTTTGCTAGCTCAATCATGTTGTAACTAAGATATCCGCTGGAAAAAATATTTTATTCACGGACCGTTTATTGAGTTATTACCTTATTTTTATATAGTCTATGGTTATTACAGACACCGCTAACGGCTAATGTTAACAGCTAACGGTTAGCTCAGCTAATCTACGATAACCATGTTATTAATTACAAAACGTGCACACAGAAATAGTAACGTTTGTTCAGCCATTGTGTTTATAGACTTAACAAACATCAGATTATCTACACGGTGATATAGTGACGTGAAAAATGTGATATATAGCTAAACTCTGCTGGTTTTCTACCCGAAGTATTTGTAAACAACACGGCGATTCCCTGGGGGCACCGCTGGAAGTGAAGGGTGTGAGCGATCGCCGAGGCCCCTGCACTTCTGTTAGTTGAAAAACTCTGGGCTGTGCCACCGGAGGTAAAGGAAGAAAAAAAACAAGGGTTTTTTTTTTTGTTGTTGTTGTTTGTTTTTTTAACGATGGATTTCCAGATTGGTTATTAGCTAGCTAGACAGCTCGTTTTGAGCTTGGGGGGGCTTCTTGGGGACTCCTTGCCCTGCTCTTTTACAAGATTTTCATTCATGTGCTATAACACTAAAATTTGATAACATTACTCTGCTAATTTATTTCTACCAAAAGTGTGTTGGTTTATGCATCATCATCCTACATGCTGAAATCATATCTCTATATTTCTTAATGTTACAGTACATTGGTTTTGCTCTTGAGGGGGGCATCTTCCCTCACCTTACCCTTCTATCAAGCAATAAACAAAGTCTAGTATTGACTACAAAGCAATTAAATTAGTCTAATGTTTACTAACAAACACATATTAATTCGTCAAACCAAATATAAACAGCTGCTTTATCTCTCTCAGTTAGCTCCCGTTTGTGCCTCCCATCTTTTTCACTTATGGAGCTGACAATCTGTCAAAGACACATCTGAACTAAACTTTAAATAAAAACTACAGGTCGTTTGACAACACTTACCTCGCTTAAGAAATTATTTCCAGACTCTATTATCCAACTGGAACCAAAGTTAGTCCGTGGACTGCACAATAAAGACGTTTGTTTGTTTGTTTGTCTTTTGCCACGACAAAGTGGTAGCTTTCCCATTCGTAGACGACTATGTACACCGGAAGTGACCGTTATCTTCCGCTAGGCAGCGTTGCTACGTAACGAGAGCTAGCTTAAGAGCTAATTGTTAGCATTTATTTGTTAGTATGCAGGTTTACAACATCTCAAGCCAACCTAAAGAGGTGGCTGCACTTATATTTACTGATCTGTTCAAAGTTCTGGAGGACGAAAAGTGACGTAAGTAGCGATAAATAATTTAATATATAAATAAATACAGAAATGAATACAAAAGTAAATAAATACGGAAATGAATACATAAAAGAATAAATAAATAAATGCTAAAAATGAAATGCATATTAACTGAGGTTAGGACCTCATTAACATGCAGACACAGAAATACAGAAATGTAGCTGTAAAAAATAGAAATAAATGTAAGATAAATGAAATGTATCTATGCATTTATCTATTCTAACATGTATTTATCAATATGTTTTTGAATTCATTTTTTTGTTTATTCCTACAACTATGTATACACTTATGTATTAATTCATTCATTCATTTCCGTAACCACTTTGTGGGGGGGCTGGTGCCTATCCCAGCTGACATTGGGCAAGAGGCAGGGTACACCCTGGACAGGTCACCAGACTATCACAGGGCTGACACATAGAGACAGACAACCATTCACACTCACAATCACACCTACGGGAAATTTAGAGTCACCAGTTGACCTGCATGTCTTTGGACTGTGGGAGGAAGCCGGAGCACCCAGAGTACCTGGAGAGAACCCATGCTGACACGTGGAGAACATGCAACTCTGCACAGAAGGGCTTCCTCCCAGGCTCGAACCAGGACCCTCTTGCTGTGAGGCGAACCACTACACTGTGCCGCTCCTTTTCTATTTCTTTTGGTATTTATTTGTATACTATTTATCTAATTATCTATTGACACTCAAGTCATTTTGACAGGTACTTCACATAATAGCTATACATTTATTATTTGTACATGATGAAACAGTTAATATTTTTACACTCCATCCAAGTAGGAGGTGTGACTCCAGGCTTTTGTTTGCTTTAAGAAACAGAGTCGCAACTTGGGAAACAAGTAACATTTTCTTTATTGCGCTGCAAATTAAATATTTTCATATTCAGGCAAGATGAAAGAGTCTTCAAGGAATCTGGAAATGCATTCAGCACAGCATTAAGTGTTGTCTGTGACCTACAGGGGTTCTCAGAGTGTGGCTTGTATTTATCTCTAAGAAAAACAGATGCTTAGCTGTGTGACTTGAATGTAATTATCACTGCAAGTGTCTAGGGCAAAAACTGTGGCTAGTTCGCGGACAGACAGACATCAACCATAGTAAATAAAATTACTCCTCTGACAGCACCACAGCAGGGAGTACCTAGGAATCCCAGGCCGACTGCTGTGTCAGAGTGGACAGAAAATGTTCACTGCGTGTTTCTGATTTAAAGGATGTCCTCTGCTGTGCACCCTAGAGAGATAATCTTGAATGGGCATGCTACATTTGTCCTGGTCAGAAGAGGTTATCATAGCCTTTCTTATTCCATTCTGAAATTAAATCAAGAATATGAGAAGAGACTGCGTAAAGTAGGCCACTGCCTTCAAAAGAGCTTCGGCTGCGGCTGTGCTGTGGGAGGACACTATTTTGATTACTGTCAAGTCTTAGTAATAGCAAGAACTATGTCTTACATAATCACACTTACAATGAATGTTTCCAGTGTCAGCTACAGCATTGCTGCTCTATAGCAAGGCTGATCATTTTAGCAGCAGTTCCACATGCCTGTAGGTTGAATTTAATGAGATTAAAACCGAGCACATGTTCAGGATGTGTGCGTCAAGCAAATATGGATAAATGGGTAGATAAATAGATGTTTTCCTTAAAATATTTTGTGGTGTAATGGGGTACAATTGATTTGCATGAGAAATTATTTACTGCATGCATGTATGATCCATGCAAGGATTTGTGTCTTGAGATTAAAAAGACAAATTGACATCCTCTTTTGATCTGTGCAAAATTCCTCATATGCAAAAAAGAGCTGCCGCATCTGAGTCATACTCAGTGTACCCCACCTACTTTAGCAACATGTGAAAAATATCACCATAACCACAATTTTTGTGCAATTAATAATACATACTGAAAGCCAAGCACTCTCTGCTTTCGTGTTATTGTTTTGCAAGATTGATTAATCACCCTTGACATGAAAAATTAGCCACATGCATGATCTCAGACTGGGAAATCTTGAACAATGTCATTAAAATTTCAAACATTTTCAGATTTAGGTTGATGCAGTTTTGTAATCTGACAGTTTTCAGACATGCTTGGAGGTGGATGGGCAAGATGGCGCAAGTCTGCTGAATATATCATAACCTCTGGTTTGAAGAGGTTCAGTCTAAAGTCGGAAGTGACAATATGTCAATGTGTCGTCTCTGTTTTAGTGGTCGGATGTCAGATCGTCAGCTCGATAATTAGGGCCCGGGGTGGCAAAAGAGCAGGGTAAACGAGCTAGTGGAAAAGCTGGAGTCACGCTATCGCACATTAGCCCCAAACTATTAATAAAAACTGTCACTCTAATTAGTGGGTATGAAGAGATATATATACACACAAAAGCAAGCACAAGTATACTGACTTACACAGACGAACATGCTCACACACACACACAGAGCTAGACTCACACTCATCACATGCATGGCTATTCTTTTACACAAAATCTTGCTCAAACTGTCGCTCAGAGTGATAACACAGACACTTTCAGGAGAGTGAAAAGAAGATAGAGTGAAGGGCAGAGAGAGCAGAGAGTTCAAAGGAGGAATTGAGGAGGAAATTAGATAGAGAGATAAAGAATAAGTTGCACAAAAGAGGCGCAGAAAAAGAATCTCCAGGCATTTCGGTGGGTCGAGTTAATGACAGACGTTGATGCATGTGCACGTGCCGCCCTGCAGCGCACGTGCTCAGAGATGCAAGGGGTTGACGGCGGCTTTCCAAGACCTCCCACCTCAGCTCACCCCACCAGCATTAATTATACACAACCCCTTTCCATCCGCCACGACAAAGAGGTGTGTGCTCTTAAGAGGTTAAAAGCCACTGGATGATTTATATATGTGTGAGCCGATTGGTGTGGCTCTCCATGATAAAGATGGCTCCATGGGATGAATGGGGAGCACTTGCTGATATAGTCTCTATTTCTCTCCACCGGTGATTGTACTAATGGACACAAGAGATGCCCAGCCTCTCTGAGCTCCAACGTGTGTATTGATCAGTGATTGCTTGTGGAATGCTGACGGCATCCTCCTAATGGCTCAGCAATGTGAACTGGTGGATTGCAGTATCAAGTCCATGTGCATTTGTGCAGAAAAACAGCCCAGTCACAAAATTATTTAATGCGTTGTTTGCAAATCCAGGACAGTCACTGTGATCTGAACAGGGACAGCTTTCTCACTGAGCCAGGCCTCAAAGAGCTGCACTCATATCTGGGTTATCAACATGATGCCAGATGATGCTATGAACTGTTCCTGCAGTGAATATTAAGTATTTCCAATTTTATTGTCACCTGAGCTTTGTTCTTTAGCAATGCTAACTGCTCATGAACACAAAGTGCTTTTTTTATCTGTGAGAAATGTTATTTTAATGCCTCAAACATCTCTCCCAGTTCCCTTTTTATGGGGAAGCTCAAGGCTGGTCTGCTGACATTACAAGTTCAAAGTATGGACTGTTCATCTTTGGAGAAGAGGTGCTCTTGTATACACATATTGACAGTAGTGTCTCAGCCTCTTAAAATAAACACCCAATTCGGATGTTATCAGCCCATTAAATGGCTGTTATCTTTGGGTTTTAGCCTCATATATAAGGGTTAGAGGAGGTTTGTCACACCTGCAATTAGGTTCACAGGCCCTTATCAGCACATTAAATGACATATCCAACGTTATGAAATGGTTTTCATTATTAGCCCATTAGATGGCAGTTTATATTTCCAACTTTATGAAAACGGTTGCCGTTATCAGCCCATTATATGTCTGTTTGCATATCAAGCATCATGAAACAGTTACTGTTATCAGCTCTTTGAATGGCCGTTTGCATATCCAATGTTGTGAAGCTATCACAGTTTTGTTAGGTTACACTATTACTTGTGTAAACAAACACCACATGGTTAGGTTTAGAAAACACATGATACAGATGATGACGTTGGGTGGCTGTGGCTAAGAGATAGAGCAGGTTGTCCACTAATCAGAAGATTAGCGATTCGATTCCCGGCTCCTCCAGTCTGCATGTCAAAGTATCCTTGAGCAAGATAGTGAACCCCAAATTGCTCTCGATGGCTGTTCCATTGGTGTGTGAGTGTGTTAAAAACTGAGTAGCAGGTGGCACTTTGTACGGTAGCCTCGGCCACCAGTGTATGAATGTGTGTGTGAATGGGTGAATGTGACTCATAGTGTAAGAAGCGCCTTGAGTGGTCAGAGGACAAGAAAGGCGCTATATAAGTGCAGACCACTTAAAACAACCATCTCTGGTTAAAGGCTCTGTATGCAACATGCGGAGCGTTACTATAGCAGCAAACCACTATCTGCTAGGTAAAGATATAGTAGACTGATGGCGTCCTGGGCAGACAATTACATCATCCTACTTCTGTGTGTGGTGTAATCCAGGTGTCTGTGTGGTTGGCTATGGTAGATGGTCCAGCTGCACTTGCATATTGTGTGTATCCTGCTGGCTAGCTCATCACCACCACTTTGCACAATGCTCATACAGCTGTTATCACTGGCATTGGGACAGCATCACTGTGGAAGCATAGTGCCCACCCTCCAGTATGCGAATTTGTGTTTACTAGGATTGCCTTCGTTGGTTGGGCTGGTTAGGTTTAGGCATGAGGAGTGGGATTGGTTAGGGTTAGAATGTCAGGGTAAGCCATGCAGACTGGATTCACCTCTGGTGCTGGTTACCACCATTAGCTCTGTCAGAAGGGTTGCTGTTGTTTAGTGCCGTTAATGGAGTTAGTACCATCAGCTGCTAACTGTTGGCACAGCTACCTCCATGTTGAGAGCTCCAGAGCCCCTTTAAAAAAGTCAGTGTTGACTTTTGGTTCTACATGGGGCACAAACGCTGCTCTCTTGGGTGAAAGTCCTGTGTTTAGACTTTCTCGCTGTTTATACTACGCCACCTGACTCCTTCCCTTGCTCCCACCATAACCATTATAGCCATGAGAGGTTGCCGCCTAACAGCATTTTTAGCTGCATGTCTGTTCTGTGTGTGTGCATTGATAACAACCAAAACAATTATAACCACTGATAACAGCCGTTTAATGTCCTGATAACTGCCAAACCAGCTGAAATAGATGAGCTTTAACTGTATATGCAAAGACATTCAAATACATGCATCTAAAATGTATGTATTCTCCTACCCTCTCATTTATGCATGGAAAATGATAAAAATGCATACAGACAAACACACATGCATGTGCGCACAAGCTGGCACATGGACCTACATACTAATATACACACCCAGACGCATACACACAACGCCGTGGACCACAATTGAACAAGACAAGCACATACACATAAATAAATACACAATAAATTGTACATTCACACACACAAACACAACCTTGTGTTGTATATTATGCAGTCTCAATCATGATGTCATACAAACCATGAAATGAACATTTCTAATATCAATTATGATTCTAAAGCCCCATTTACACAAATATTTTCACCAAATCCCCCCTGAACAATCATATTCACACAAGCCAGGACGCTGTGTTCAGTTTTTTAATAGACTGACTGCTGCTCCAGCACATTATTCACAGCAGTAAGGGAACATGCAAAATATTTTTGCAGGCAGATAGCTTAACAAATGAAAGCCATGAAAGATAGATGAGGAATCCAGTGCTTTATTCATATTTGATAGCAGGGCTTAAGATGCATTACCCAACCAACACAACAAGCCACAAGCTGACAGTCCCAGAAATAATGAGCTTGAAGGAGCATCTGTGATGGCAGAGGTATGTGTGTGTGCTGTGTGTGTGTGAGTAGATTATGCTGGACAGTGGCTTAGAAATGCTGTGTTACAGTGTGACAAGTGGACAGCTGTTGTCTCTGCTGCCTCGTCTTTTCATGTGCTGTACGAAAAGACGAGAAAGACGTTCAACATTACAGACAACTGACTCATACCTATATATACTGTACACACACCCAGTCAAGTACACACGTCTTGAACCGTATGTGTGTAAATGCTTCGAGTACTCTCAGCCACCACAGGAAGTCACAAACAAACCGCGCGCCTCTGCATTTCCTCTCAAAACATAAACATTTCCATTCAAGCACACACGCACCTGTTGAGCGCCAGGTTTCCATCCTGTGTGTGTGTGTGTGTGTGGCCCCAGGTGCCCATTAAGCCCCACCCCTCCACACACACACAAGTCTGCCAGGCATCAGATCAGCTGATGTGGCTGGATCGATAAGCAGGCAGGCAGACTCTCTTCATTAGGAGTCCCTGGGGCCAGGCCACCTGCCACTCACTCACCGGCTCCTCTGTGGCAGGAGCTTCATAGTCTGCTGCTGGCTGCCTCCACTCAATAGATTTTGTGTCTCCATGTCTTTCCTCGCATCTTTCCTGTGTTCGCTTCATGAAAGCATGTTGGTGGAGACAGAAAACTACATACTGTACCTGCCACACTGCTGACACCCATCAAGGCTGTTATTCTGGCATCAAGTGGTAGATCCGCAGGCGCCGCAGAGATGGATATGATGAGGTGCTCTGAATCGCCACAAGATGAGGTGCACCATAACCATGCCATTTAGATTCAGAAATCAAGAGGCATAAAGAAGCAATGATAAAAGTAGAAAGTGAGAAAAATAGCATTAAAGAACTCTTGGACAGGAGTTGTGAGATTGGAAATGTGGTTCTCTGTCAGTGACTCATGTGACTGCATTCCACTTGTTTGTACAAAGCACCAGCTGCAAAAGATGAGAAACCTTTTACCCTTATAATACTGGGAAAACATCAATTTAGAAAATCAGGTTACAACTATGTACAGTGGGTGAAAAACATTTTCATCATGTTATTTGGTTGAAAAATTACTGAAATAAATCAGTTCAGAATGTGTAAATTGGATTTTGTATGTTTTGAGGCAAAGCATAACAGGAAAAATATAATTAAATGGGACCACATTTATTCTCGCAGTATGGTTAAGAAATCAAAAATGCTTAAGGCTAATCATAATTTTGAGTAGTTAATCAAAGAGCTGCTGTGGGAAGCAGTTTGGAAGTAACCTAGCCAACCATGCTGGCACATTCAGCTTCCCCCCTTCAACATCGCACAAAGGTCTAATAGCTGTGGCACTTGAGCTTGATGAAAGCAGGGCGATGAAAGCAGTTAGGCAGTAAGAGGAGTTGGCCCTGCTCGCTGCCACTCCTCCACATGTCTGCAGGTTCATTACCAGCGAGCGGGCTCAATGAGTGCGGTCCTACATGCACCATTTCCATACTGCTGCCCGCTGAGCATTGCTCACCTGTCACTTTGGGGCAATATTATTCAAAGCACTGGGTATTTATACAGAACAGTGTGAGCACAGGCAGTCTAGCTTTCCAGGATGAAAAAGGGGCTGACATATCCATTTTTAGTGCATTTCAGCAGATGGTCATATCCAGGGAGGCATATGTTTTGTGTTCCTTTTCATTTATCATATCAATATACGAGTGTAAAGCTTCTAAAACAAGATAAAAATATAGTTTCACAACACAACACAATTCCACAAGCCTGTAAACCCAATGTCTACCAATGTAAATGAGGCTTATGTGACCCAGTGTTACTGTAGTCATTGCAGTGTGTGGGACTTTGTGTATACGCCCCAGTGATTTATGGGTCCACACCCCATAGAAAAGCTCAGAAGCACGGGGGCTGGATCGTGCCACTGAGATCCACCCAGCAGGGATAAGTGAGGTTAGCAACCACAAGCAATTAGCGCATCATCTGACAGTATGAGTCTCCTGCTTCTTGTCTCTCCGCTGAGAGATTTCCGGAGCCCCGCGATGTTGAGCTTTATCGATCGGCATGCTGGAAAGGTCAGTGATTTGGCTCACTGCCGGAACCTCCCCGTGCTCTGGCATTCACTGGAACTCCGCACCCACAATGCTCCGCTGCCCAACCAGGCTGGCACCGTGTGTGGAGCAAAGGAATACCCTGCTGCTTGTGAAGGGAAACACATACCTAACCTTTCAATCAACACTGGAGTTTATTCAGTGTAGCTTAGCCAATGTGGGGTCCTGAAGACTCCTGTTGGTTATAATGACATTATTGCCAGATTAATTTATTTAAATTATAATTTTATTTAAAAATAATAATGATTGTATTTTTGAAACAACCACAATCCGTGTATTATTCAGCCCATGTAAGCGCTAAGAGCGAAACACTTTCTCCTGAAACCTGTGTACTTTCAGTAATGCACTTCAAATTAGATGTTTCCTCTTGATTTGCCTTTGATATTTTGTTCAGTTTTAGGTATATTCTGTCTGTTAACAGTGCTACAAAATTGAATTGATGTCAGATCCATGAGAATAAGCGGCAACCTCCGGGGCTGAAAATTAAAGCTTATGCAGAAGTGCTAAAAACTGAGGTTCTGTGAATAAGCACTTCAGACTGGCTCCAATCCCCACAGACCCCCATGTTAAAATGCCCAACTTTACAGCAGAAATAAAAATGTGTATGATTGGTAAAAAAAAGGTTTGGCCTCTAAAGCTAAAATCCCAGTTTATGACAACTGTATGGAGGATGAATTTTTATATAACTGTCCCGTTTACATTCTATCAAGGCTTAAAGGTATGCATAATTAAGGGCGGGGCTGCTTGAGTGACTGTCTTGGAGGTGTCCCACAGTCTATGAGTCAGATCCAGCCCTCACCCCTACACAGCTCCACACTCTCATGACAATATGGTCACTTCTGGCTCCAAAAAAAAAAAAAAAGATGGCAACAGCTAAAATGCCAAACTCAAGGCCTCAAAATTGAAGTACATAAATCAGTGGGTGATGTCACACTGGCTATGTCTATTATTTTATACAGTATGTGGTTGAGAGGATGCAGATATTTTAATTTTTGTCTCGTACCTCTTGAATACACTCCTCTACATAACTAATGGCACATTCACACCAGGATAGTCCGGGGGACTTGGTTCGATTGGGCAGGGAATGCCGAAAAATTTCACACCTTCATTTGGTTCGGTTCACTTTCTCACTGCACTTTTTAAAGCGGACCAAACCGCCTGGACAAAGTCACGCGGTTACACCAGCTGCTTGTTTGGGGGCGGTATTGCCTGAAACGACCACTGACCAGGAAGAAAAAATGCTTGAGGAAGAAGAAAACCTGGCTCATCAACTGGCCACAGGCAACTGCGATATATAGTCCTCTGACCATATATCAATAAGTGTCTGCACCTCCTCACTACTCTACGTCTGCCCACGAGACATTTTCCAACTTTTTCTTTTTTTACCTCTGCTTCTCCCGGTTCATGCTGTTAGCTCTGTTTTTCCTTCTACCCAAACTGCAGTGCACTCTACGCCACTTCCTCTCTTTGGTTCACTTCCCCTCTTTGTTTTGCTGGATAGTCCGTTTGCATTTCCCATCGTAAGTGAACCGCACCAGGGTTTACTTACCAGTGATCTGAGACCCCCAGTTTTCAAGCGGATCAGGGTTCGCTCGTTTGATCCACACCAGAGCTCGAATGAGCATTCAGACCACTCCAAACGAACCGAACTATCCGTGGAAGCGGACCAGGGTTCGTCTAAAGCGGACCAAATAGCGGCAGTGTGAATGCGTCCTTAGACTTCAGAAGTGTAAAAACAAGGCTACATCAAATTATTCTAGGGGATACATGGAGGGGTCCCTGGTATATTCTCTATCTTGGGGTTCTTGGCTGAAAAAAGTTTGACAACTTCTGTCTTTCAACATCCTCTTTAATTCAGTATTGATCAACACTGAAACTTAAGTTTGAGGGTTAACTTTAAAAGGCAAACTTTGACATTTTGGGAAGTACTTATTCGATTTCTTGCTGAGAGTAAGTTTAAAAAGCTGAAACAGTTCTCATGCTTGTACACTAAGTATGAAGCTACAGCCAGCAGCCGATGAGATATATTGTTTTAATTAGTGAGCTTTAGAGATGCTGGTAGGTGGATTTTGTTACCTTTAAACAGAGCCAGCAAAGCTGTTTCCCCCTGTGTCTAGTCTTTATGCTAAGCTAAGCTAATCAGCTGCTGGCTGTAAAGCTTCGCATTTATTGTACAAACATGAGAGTGGTATCAATCATCTTATCTAACACTCTGCAAGAGAGTGAATGAGCACATTTCCCAGCAGCAGCCTCACGAAATATCTCAAGACTATGAAGCTTTAAAGAACATCTAGTGGCCCTTGTCAGCTTCACCTTTCTCAGCTCAACCCCATCTACTGACAAAGGCCTTGAGATTTGTCTGGAAACTTCAGAAACAAGTACAATGGACCATTGTGTGAGGCGGTTTTGTCGGCTAACTTTTGGTGCATTAATACTTATTTTTAGAAAGTAAAAGTACTTGTAAAAAAATTTCCTGTGTGGGAGTGTAAGCACATCGAGAGACATCCTGATTAATATGTTTTATCAACACTAGATAAGGCATCAGCTCAATGACTTAGATGATTAATACCATGTGCATGCTGCATCAATCTAAGTTAAATTTCCATTGCTGGGGTTGCTGGTTGTCTGTCTGACCAAGCACATCATCATCACATAGGTAATGAATTATGCAGAGGCAGGCAGGGATAGTTTTTTTTTCCCCCAGACTTGGCGACTGCTAAAGAACTCTAAGTGCTGCCTCTCTCTTAAAAGAACATTAGCCAGTTCTCAGATGCTTGAGCTTGGAGCTTGACTGCTTCCTGATACTTTTTTTTCCCTCACCAGTTTCTTATCCTCAGTCTCTGCACCAACAGATAAGATTAATAGACGGGAGTAATTAATTCTTTGGCATAAATATGAAAAAAAAAAACAAACCACACATTTTCTTTCAGAATAAACCCAGAATATGGTAATCTTAAACTCACTGCTGCGTGAAATAAAGCACGGACAATAGACGTCTGAGACTGGTGTGTCAGGTTGTATTTCATATACGGGCTCACGCATGCTCGTGTGTGTATTGTAAATGTGGCAGACCATCACAATTAACTTACACAGCTGACATTGCCTCTGCAAAGTGATGAGGCGTTTAATTCACACATGACTACACCCAGACAGCAAGGGATCTGTTCATTTGACCTGCATCACTACCCCCCTTAAGTGAAAGAGCCCCTCAAGAGAAGGCAGAATTCAATTTAATCATACACTGTGAAAAGCAATGTCAATGTCTTTAGCACTCTGAATCAGCAGCACGTCAAGGTGTAGGACTTATTCTATCTCCTGGGAGAGAGACGGGAAAACAGCATCGGGCCACGAGATCTCACTCAGCCATTTCTGAACAGATAAAATTAAGTCTCCTCTGTGTCTAAAAACAACCTGCACCGTGAATCTTCTCATGTACTGCACACACATACTGTCATTTCTCTGATGTACCTAAGGAAGTTCACAATAGAGAGCACAACAGCCTTTCACCGAGGTTGTTAAAGAGCAACTTTCATGCTGGACCCTTTTTTCCCACGTTTTCTGTGTCTTGTGACTAATGAGAACAACAGTTTTTGAAACTGGTCCAGTATTGAGAGTGATGAAGATGGCGGCTGTGATACAGACTGCAATGTAACCACTTAGGGCATATGCGTACCATCAATTTATGTCCACTAAAAGTGCTTGTTTCTGCCGCTTACGGGCTCGTATTGTTGTTACAAGTGTCTGACAACATAATGGATCCCTACAGAGATGGATCTTTGGGTTATAGAGTAAGATCCTTTTTGTTTAACCATAAAGCCCCAAAGTCGCTATCGCCAAACCCACCAAACTTCATTTAAGTAAACTGTATTTTAGCATGTATAGAGTCAATCATGTGTGAATCATGAGTTTATTTCAACCAAATCAGGACTGGTGATTGTTGGAAGGATGGAAAGATGAACCAAGGAGGTTTTATTTTGTTTTTTTTATCAACTTTGAATGAAGGGATTATTTTTATTATGTTGTCAGACACTTATCATAACAATACGAGCCAGTTAGTGGCAAAAACAAGCCCTTCTAGTAGACGGAAATTGATGGTGCGTGTATGCCCCAAGTGGTTACATTGCAGCTTGTACGGCAGCTGCCAGCTGCAGCTCTCCCTCTGAATACCCCAATTTCAAAAATTGTTGTTCCCATTAGCCACTGAAACACAAAAACAAGGGAGAAATGCTCCAGCTTGAAAAACACAATCTCGCTCAGGACTGGATGATCCATGTTCCTCTGACTTGGGCATGTTGGGATGCGCATGGTGATGGTTTGATATTTTGAGAAATGCACCTACTGTATATTTTTTCTTGCAGAGAGTAAGATGAAAAGCCCAAAACCACACTCATATCAAGTCAACACATTCTTGGTAGGTGTTGGCCTCCACCATGTCACTGATCCTGTTTGTGATTTTCATGGACAGAATCTCAAGGCGCAGCCGGGGGGACGAAGGGGTCCGGATTGGGGACCTCAGAATTGCATCTCTGCTTTTTGCAGACGATGTGGTTCTGTTGGCTTCATCCAGCATGACCTCCAGCATGCACCCACCTGAACTGCCCCCTCTGTGTTGGGAGAGAGTTACTGCGTCAAGCGAGGGAGTTCAAGTATCCCAGGGTCTTGTTCACGAGTGAGGGTAGAATGGAGCCTGAGATGGGTTGGCGGTTTTGTGTGGCTTCTGCAGTGATGCGGACGCTGCAACAGACTGTCGTGGTGAAGAAGAGGGAGCTGAGCCAGAAGGCAAAGCTCTCAATTTACTGGTCCATCTACGTCCCAACCCTCACCTGTGGTCATGAGCTCTGGTAGTGACCGAAAGAAAGAGATCGTGGCTACAAGCGGCCGAAATGTTTCCCCTCCGTGGTGTGGCTGGGCTCAGCCTTAGAGATAGTATAAGGAGCTTGGACATCCAGAGAGAGCTCAGAGTAGAGCCGCTGCTCCTTTGCGTCAAAAGGGGTCAGTTGAGTTAGTACCCGAGGTAGGCCCAGAACACACTGGAGGGATTACATATCTCTTCTGGCCTGGGAACGCCTTGGGGTCCCCCAGGAGGAGCTGGAAAGCGTTGCTGGGGAGAGGGACGTCTGGGGTGCTTTGCTTGGCCTGCTGCCCCTGAGACCCAGGGATAAGCGAATGAAAATGGATGGATGGATGGATGGATGTTAATATGAAGCTGGAGCCAGAAGCCGGTTAGCTTCACTTAGCTTAACTTGGCTCTGTCTAAAGATAACTGACAGATATGAGAGTGGTGCTGATCTTTCCATGTAAAGAAAGCAAACAATCATATTCCTTAAGATTTCAAGCTATTCCCTTAACCCATGTACTGTATGTGAGGCAGGTAGCAAGAGTCACACGAGCAGCCTAGATATCTGTCAGTTTGTTATCAGAACCTGCAAAATTCAAACAGAGGCAAGGTTCCCTGTTTAATTCAGTCTCCATAATTTGTAAACTACCAGTGATACTTTCCCATTTCACTAGTCACGACCTTGTCACGAAAACAGCTCTGGGCCACTATGTAGACCTGAATATAAAACACGTGTTGGAAAAGATTAATAATATCTCTAAACCTGAGGTACACTTGACTGAACTGAAATCAGGCTGATCGAATGTCTTAAAAACACAGTGTGCAAGGAAAATAAATCAACCATTTCTCATTTTGTCCAAAGGAAATACATACAGTAGATTTCCCCTGGGGGGGAGAGGCAGTCCATTTAGCAAGCAATCAAGTAATCTGATGAAGTGAAATGAATGGGAGAGGGGCGGAATGGTTAATCGCCTGTGGAAGCATTTTATCTCGTAGGAACACATTAAAGAGGTATTCTGTCAATGTAGGCTATGTTGGGGGAGGCTGTGAAAAATCACAGTCTGCCGGAGTGTGAATCAATGTGACTCTGGTGTTCTCCTTAGCAGAGTACATCATTTCTGCCAAATATGATTTGCTCTTCAAGTTTCAACATCGCATCCGACAGGGCAAGAAGATAAAGTATGAAGAAATGGCAGTAGAAAAACATCAATCAGAATCTGAAGAGGAAAAACATCAACATATAGGAAAATGTGCACAAGATAAGAAACCACAGTGCAGAGTGTTGTCTTGATTCCTGTCTAAAGTCCAATCCATGTCATCTACATTAGAAATAACACATACTCGATACTTCCAGGCTCTGCCATGTCCATTCGCTGTGGTAGAGGGAAAGTGACAGCCTCCAGTTTTTAGCAGGCAAGTGTGATATGTGCTGTGACTGTGCTCCTCTCTCTCACCATGAAAATGCTCCTCATAATTAAATACATAGACAGTGTCCCTATAAATATCACACATGATCTGCATTCTGCAATTCTGTGTATCAGCATTACAACAGCAAGAAAAATTCTGCCCTTCAAATTGTAGCTATTAAAGAGAAAAATGCAGCTCTCCGTCTTGATTTTGTCATAAAAACAAAGCTTTTATAAAAGACGATACATTGTTCAAGAAGCTCGCAAAGTGCCTGTCACCTGATCAAATCATTAACGACATAACAGAAAATGCTCCCTTGTAAATAAAGATCAGCATCTCAGCCATCTGTGAGTAGAACTTTTATATCACATCATGCAGAGAGCCATGATTAAACACACCTCCAGCACTGACAAAGAAACTGTGGTCACAGATTAAGAGCATTTTTATAAACTAAGCTTTAAAATCTTAAACGGAAACCTACACCCAAGGCAGGTGCAACAACAGAAGCAGATTTCTTGCTCCGAGGTCAGTGGTGCCTGTTTCATAATTTATTGTCTAACTTCCCCTGTGACCTAAAGAACATTTAATCAATTTTTCACTATATGAAAGAGCATATTTGTGCCCAAAGACTACAGTCAGTATGATAAAAGAAAATGTGGCGACATTTATTCTGATTTGTTTAAAGTCTTGTCGGACATTTTTTGGGCAAGTATCTGAGTTTACAACTTTGAATTTTTTTACATCACATGAAAAATCACTGGATTTTTTAAAAAGAAAAGAAGGAAAACACGACATTGTATTTATTAAATGTTTTCCACATGGAATGTTTTTTCACGCTGCATATGTGTTCATGTCTTTGATATTAAACACTTGGTTGTGCTCCTTGTAGTTTCTGAGATACACGTTGATATTTTCTTATCATACTATATTTAGTCTTTGGGCACATGGGGCTACAGTTTTTCCTACAATACATACAAACATATGGATCAGCAGTCCCATGTGCACAAAGATTACACATAGTATATGAAAATGGCTGTATCTCAGAAACTGCTTTTGAAAAATGTCTTCAGATTTGTGCTCAGGCGAGCTCAGAGAACACTTCTTCAAAGGGAAATTTAAAAAAAATCAGTTGTGGCTTCAAATTGGTTAAACAGGTTTTTAATAACACTTAACTAATATGCCTTTAATTATTTATCCAATAATCAATTTTGATCCACATTTGGAGAGTTAATGACAAAAACATATGTTGTCATCTGCATATAGGGGGTAGCAAATAGTCTCCACGGGGCCACTGTTGGCCATTTGGGTTCCTTAAGCACAATTGCTCTGCTGCAGAGGTCGTTATATGGCTGCTTCTGAGTGAGTTCTGCATCAGTGCTGATGACAGAAAGAAGACCAGATGTTCCTGTCTCTGCTGTCGCTCAGCAGAGGCAGCTGACTATATTAATAACTCTAATATTAACCTATAAGCGTAAGTGTAGTGTTAGGCAACCCCGCACTGCAGCTGTGTTGTATTCACTGAAAGCATCGGCAGCAGAGCTCAAACTGCGTTGTGTCTGAGCCTTACCTGGGAGAGTTAATGCAAAATGTATAATTATGATCGATGATGATTATATTGGGCTGTTTTGGTGCCCTACGTGCAGCATATACAGCGCCGCAGAATCTACAGCAAAGGTGTCAAACTCATTTTAGTTCATGGGCCACATACAGCTCAATTTGATCTCAGATGGGCCGGACCAATAAAACCATCACACATTATCTTATAAGTTCCATCAGCTCTAATATTTTCTCTTTTTTTGTATTAAGAACTACAAGTACATTCTGTAGACATTTGTCCTTTTACAAACAGATGAACAACCTGAGATGTCTTCAGATGAATAAGTGCAATTTCAACAGTATATCTCAGTTTTTCTACTTTTCACTGTCATTACACGTGCATTTATCCACACATTTCCTGATACAAATTCTTCTGAGCTGAAGCTGCTGATTGACAATATTTTGTATTCATTGTTATATCAGGGGACTGTATTTTGGTCAGGTAGTGAAAAAGCCTCTGAAGCTAAATTTTACATGAAGCAGGCAATGCATTGTTTCACTTGCTCCTCTTATTTATTTATTTATTTTATTTTTATTTTATTTTTTATTATTATTTTTATTATTTTTTTTAAATTTATTTATTTATTTATTTTTTAAATTTTATTTTATTTTTTATATTTTATTTTTATTTGTTTATTTATTTATTTATTTATTTATTTTTTTATCACTTGCTCCTCTTAGTCATCTAGTGGGCCAGATAGGACCCTTTGGCGGGCCGGTTCTGCTAGCATCTAAGTGATGCGCACATGTTCGCAATCCGTCCAATAACTGATGAGCTATATCACTGCCCTCCTTGGACCCATGCTGCTATCCTGTTGGTTTCATTCCATCAATTTACATAACAGAAACCGCCTACTTTATGTTGTCAAAGTCTGCTCCAAGATCATTGGTCAGCCCTTGAGCGCCCTCTCTACCTTATGTGAGCAGCAGACCATGAAAATGGCCTGCAGGATCTTGCAGGATCCATCACGTCATGTTTCCGAGGTTTGAGTGGCTCCCCTCAGGGCGGAGACTTCATTGCCCAGGTTGCAGGACGCAGAGGAGGAAGGCAACCTTTGCGCCCATGGCTGTCTATTTCCTCAACTCCCATCGTCTCAGACTACCTCTCCCATGGACTGCACTACCACACTTCAGTGGACTTCTGCAACTATCTCCCCCCTTTTTTTAAACACATAATACTATTTATTCTTTGTGTTGTATGTGGTAACATAATGTGCTACTCTGTGTGCCTTTTAATTGAATTGAATTGAATTGAATTGAATAACCGGAGTATAACTATGCAGGAATCAGGAGCAGCAGGAAAAGGAGCATGATGGCTGTTGATTTAAAAACACCTGTCGTATTCCTCAGTCTGCAACAGAGCATCTGTGGTCAGAATCATCTGTGTAGCAAGTCTGAGCAAGTGACAAGTGACTCATTATCAAGGACTGGTCCATTGATGTCATGAACAAAGCTATGGTCCACTAATTTACAGCTACACTCCAACAGTGACAGTAATTGAAAAGGGTGAGATATTATCCACAATCACCTTCATAATCAAAGTCAAATATTCCCATCTACTTGTTTTAATGATTCACACTTGTGTTCAAACTGCTCAGCTTGAGAACAGGGTCGTAACATCTTTTAATGAGAAAATGAAAAGTTGGCAAATTATCAGTCAGCTGTGGCGATGCCTTCGCTGTGTGTCTGAATTCTGGATTCGAATGGTTGCACAGCAGAGGGTGAACACTGCAATTTTTATTGTCATCTGTGGCGTTCTGAGCTAAATCATATTTTTTTTGGAAAGCTGAGACTATGTTCCCTGACGGCTCCCGGTGAGGTCCGACTCCACTGGAAAAAAACAGCAGGGGGAACTCGAGCCAAATAAGCAACAAGCAAGCTGCCTTTGATGCTGTATCGGCTGGTTTCACAGACGTGGATTAGATCAGCTTGATCCGACACTGAAGAAGGCTTTCAACTGAAAAAGTCTTTAAGTCGAGGCACGTCTGTGAAACTGGCCCTTTAAGTATTTGGAGAAATACTGAGTGCATCATTTGTATCAGATTATTCTTTTCCATGCTCACTCTGCTTGAGTATTATTGTGATTTTTGTGTTTCACATCACTGCTCTACAAATGTTTTCGTGGGGCCATAAAAACCTTAAAGGGCCAGTGTGTAGAATTTAGAGGGAGGAGGGTAGAAATGGAATATAATACGTATGTTTTCTTAAATGTATAATCACCTGAAAATAAGAATTGTTGTGTTTTCCTTACCTTGAAATGAGCCGTTCATATCTACCATAAGTCTGCCATGTTTCCCTGTCATGTTTCTACAGTAGCCCTGAACGGACAAACCAAACACTGGCTCCAGATAGGGCCATTCACTTTTCTGCGTTAGCCATTGTAGTAAGCAGCCCCTTTTTGACGAACGCCGGAAAAATGCCTGATTTTTTTATTATGAAACTGCCTCATTCAGTGTTTTTACCAGTTTAAATCTGTTTGTTTTGGAGAGCAGATCTTGGCTGTTAATTCAGCTCCTGGTTAAAACCTCCTAAAAGTCTGGATCGCAAGTTATCAGAGAGAAAAGTTGAGTTTTAATCACCTGGTCTATTTGTTTTAGAGGGGAGGAGACCTCTGCAGATAATTCAGCTCCCGGTCAAAACCTCCTGAACAATGAACACTGAAGGAATTCTAACCAGGAGCTCATTCTTGGCACATTGGAGCAATTTCAGCTGGTTGCAATCTGTTTTCTCATCACTAGGTGCCACTAAATCCTACACACTGCCCCTATAATTTCACATCAGACTTTATTTATTGCCAACTCTCTTTTCGTCATAACAAAATCTATGATATGTTGCCTGTATTTTCACAGTTGCACTCACACTTCCAGATGCCTGCAGTGTTAAAAACTGCCAGTGTTAATTACTGTTTTTCCTTGTTTTCCCTTGCTTCCCTGAAAAACTGCCAAATGGAAATGATGCACACGATACAGCGAATAATACCATTGCTCAGATATGGCTGATGATCTGTAGAATACTTGGTTATTTCGACTAATTTAACAACCGAGTGACTTCCTGGAAACTGTGCCGCTTTCCTCTGCTACAAGATCCACCTAATCAGATGCCAGGAAGCAGCGGCGGTGCATAAGAAATGCTATGCTATCTCTGTATCTAGGCCTCACATGTTTACTGCACCGTCTGGAGTCCCTCCTGAAAGTGAAAGTGTGTCATCTAATGTATGCAGCCAACAGTCGCTGCTCCTGAGCTGTTCTGGGTATTGGGCATTACATAAACTAAACAGACATGCAGTGTGGAAATGGCCTGCTGTCAGTGTGTGTGTGTGTGTGTGTGTGCCTTGCTCCCTGACAACTGAAGCCCCAGCATCTCCAAAGACTTGCACCATGGGGAGCCTTGTTTTGCATTATCATTAAAGACACATATGGAGTGTGAGGGACTGCAGTGCTGCATGTATGCCACACCAGGATCAAAAACGAAGCCCACGCTGGGCACAGAGATTGCAACGACATGCAGCGTTTCCGTGGACGCATTTGCTGAATTTCAGGATATTTTATGGTGCTGTTTTGTACCGCGTATCTCACAGGGAAGCACCCAAAAGATTAGGATGAGACAGTGCTAGAGACAGCAGCATCACAGCCTTCTGCAGTGCTTCTCATTTTCCTAGGAAGCAAATCGAGTGGTGTCTAGGCAGCATTTGTCAGAATGAGAAGATTTCTGGCAAGTTTTCCATCAGAGCATGTCATCCTGTGCGAGAGAGAAACCAGCTTGTCTCGTGTGGAGTACAAATGTTCCATGCTATTATTTCCAGCAGTGTGGCGCACTTTAAGAGCTGAAACTGAGCAGAATTTTACCTTTTTTAGTGTGATGAAAAGGATTAGATTTTAGCGTCCTTAAAAGCTTTTTATCTTTCATCCAGCGTTCACCAAGCCGTTGTCACAAAGATGTGGCCCACACACACACTCAAGATTCTATGAGACAAACAGCAGAGCATCATCAATGAGTAATTGAGAGCGACTGCAGGGCAGAGCGTCAACACCAGGGGGAACAGAGCGACTTGGCGCGGGCACGACATTTCACCATCTCACTCAGCAGCTGGTGATCAAACCAATCAGATATGGTTGGGAAAACTCGACCCCCTCCTCTTTCTGTTTCTCTTTCTCTTCTCTCATTACCCTCCGAGCATCTTGATTCACGTCTCCATCACAGTTAAATGTGGATGATAGCCTGTTTTCCTCATTGCGGATGCTGATGAGTCACACTTTAATAGATACGGGGTGGTGTACAGTGAGAGCAAAAGTATTTTTAGGATTGTTTTTCATAAATAAAGCCTGCCAACGGTGTTAAGGACATAAAACTCAATGCTGAAAACAAAATGAGCAGCGACACAAATCCAACATTACATTTGTGTTTACTTATTTAACAGTTGACATCAGTTAAACGGGCACATAGACATCAGACATGGTCCAGCAAATACAAAAATATTGTTAATCATATCCTTCACTTTCCTCTAAACAGTTTAAGGCCACTGGAGATACTGACAGCATGAATACACTCGACACAATGTGAAATTCCAGCATAATTATTTGTGCATTTTTACCACTTAAATAACTGAAATGTCTCCACTGGGAATTGTTTACCATTATAAACAGAAGAAAATGTGCATGCGCCTGTAAAACAGCACTGCTTGGTCCAGGTTCAGGTTGAGTGAGAGTTCAATCAGCCACTTTGCAGGTTCAAGTGCTCCAGCAGATCCCTGGAATATCACTACTGTTTACGACACAGGTTGGGTTGATATAAAAGCCCTATATGACCTGCCAGAGAGATATGATCCTCGACTGGCGAATATCAATTTTACTGCAGCTGCGTGGATCAAATTAGCATACAATATAATGGCAGCATAAAAAAGGTTTTACTATGTAGGACATGTCTGGCATAACAGATGGCCGTGGGGGACGATAAATAACCCTTTTAATAACAGGATAGAATATTTATGCCGCACTCACAGGCTAAAGACACAAACTGATCGAAATAGAAAAGCTGTCACTTCTTAAGTGTTCGATACATAAAGCATGAGCGCTGTATTAGGGGGGCAATTTCACCTGTTCCTGGTGAGTTTGATCTCTCGCGGCTGAAACTCACTGAAGCAGCTTTTCCTAGTCTTAAATCATAGCAGGGAAACTCCATGAGAGTCCGCAGGACTGCCAGCGACTGTGAACTCCTAAGGAACAACCTGTTCCCAAACATTTCTGGGCGATGTGGTGCTACTTTATTAAAGGGACAGTTCACCCCAATATCAAACACATTTTTTTCCTCTTGCCTGTAGAGCTAGTTATCAGTCTAGATTGGTTTGGGGTGAAGTGCTGAGTGAAATATCGGCTGTAGAGATGTCTGCCTTCTCTTGAATATTTGGAACTAGATGACACTCAACTTGTGGTGCTCAAAGCAGCCAATAAAATACACTTGAAAAACTCAACAGCAATGTCTCTTTCCAAAAACCATGACTCAGTTATTCAAGATAATCCACAGATCCTTGTTGCGAGCAGTTCTGCCGAGCTACACCCACCACCCATATCACTGCGCAGACTTCTGACGGCCAAGCCTGCTACTGCCAGTTTCATGCTCTATGAATTTGAATGGGGATAAAATGGTTCAGTTGTGTTGCCTCTTCTAGACTTTACGAATGTAACTGGAATCCAATCAAATTTCGATAGCCAAACAATTCATTTTGAGAGGGGTTTAGATGCCCAAAACAGATGTGATGACACTGTTTGGCCGCTCTAAAAATTGGCCTCAAAGCACTCTTTCTTGGGGCCTGGCTCACCTCGCACCACTGAGTCAGCTATTATTAAAGCTCAGCCAAAAAGGACACCATTGTATCTTGCGTTGTCTTGAGCATGAGCCTCTTGCCAGCTTCCTCCTGCGTGGTGATGTGGTTGGCAGGTGTAGCTTGGGAGAAAGAAAGTAGTTCCTACATGAAACTGCACACAAGGTCTGTGGATTATCTGGCGCTTTGAGCATCACATCCCATCTAGTTCTGTCATATTTAAAAGAAGGTAAACATTTCCATCCCCACTCATAACTCATATCACAATAAAATCTAGATTGATAACCAGCACAAGAGGTTTTTCTGATTTTGCGGTGAACTGTCCCTTTAAGATCGAGATCAAGCTTTATCTCCTGAAACCTTCATACAATCCTTCATAGACAGCTGCACCTCCCTCTTTGGAGCAGACTATAATCTTCCAGTCATTTGGTCCATTCCACTTATCAGCAAGCTTTGTCTGCACAATGATATAGCACTCATAGTGCCAGCAAAAGCCTTTATGGATTACTGGGAACTTTAACCCCAAAAATGATGTCTATCTCCCAGTACTGGAGCTTCTTTAGTGCCTTCATCCCACACAGTGCAGCCATCTCATGACACAATGCTCCTCACACAGCAGTGAAATTATAGATATGTTCAGAGCAGTAAGTAAAGCACATCTTGCGCTGTCCCTTTAGGGTTGTACTATGTGAGCTCGTACGCACAGATGTTCCTGCACAGAACTGTGCATTTATTGTATTTGGCAAATCAGGGGGTTGTGATTTAACTCAAGTCCCTGCTGTGGTACTGGCAAAATGGTCTTTTTTTATCTCCCATTCATCTTATAGTGAGTTTACATTCCGAATCAATAGCAAGAAATCTATTTCAGTACGATCGCCCCCTAACAAAGCTCCTTTGAGACCAGCGGGCCAACAGTCTGTGAAGGTTAATCGTGAGGAAGAGGTCACAAATTGCTTCATTCGGTCTCCTCCATTATCTGCTTCTGCTGCCAAAAACTGTACTCTTGACGACTCCAGTTCATAAATCAAACCTCAAGCACACAAGTAACAAGTGCTCATCTGAGGAGGAGAAAGTCCTCTGCTGCACACCTCTGACACCGCAAAGGAGAGGTGGTGAAAAAGAATTGGGAGAGGACCAGAAAATCAATCGGGAAGCCATCTGGCATCGCAGCACTCTGGAGACACCAACAACTGTCGACTCCTCCGCTGTGTTTCCCTTGGTCTGTGTAGCCTGAGGGACTGCCGCACAAGTGACCACAACAACAGAGGGATCTATAGCTGTCTGAACAGAGGCGGCGTGCACAAATCAGTACAGCCCACGAGAGAAATACACGTGCACTCAGGGGAGTACCAGCTATTCCTATGCGTACTGTATTCTCAGCAGGGAAGCGTACATATTAAGTGTGCAGACACTTTGTTACAACTTCAACCACCATTCTCTTTCTGTCTCATTGTGTGACAAAATATACATTCAGCATTACAGCATCTTCCTCAAGGAATACCATATGTTTTTTTACATTTAGGCACTTTCGATGGAGCGTGTTAAGAGGAGCTTATTCTTGCAATTTGCACTTACCAGCATTTAACGAATACTTCACCCACAAAATGACCATTTGGAAATCAATAAGTCACACCGTGTTACCTTGAATTTGTGAAGAAAAGTTAGCTTTCTCACATGCCTCCATTCAAAAATATGTCATAACTTTGGTTTACAAAAACTCTCACACAACCCGTGCAGTGTAATCCAAATCTCACTGATCCAGTCGTATGCTCAGTGCTTCCAAACACATACATTTTTACTAAAAAACCTTAGTCTGGCTTTGAAGGGAGCATAGATAAGTTTCACTTTTGGTTTTAAATCGAAATGTTTGCACACGAAAATGCATGTGTTTGGAAAGTATTGAGCATACAACTGAATAAATGAGACTTGGATTATACTGCATGAGTTCTGTGACAGTTTGTAAATGGATATTTTGATATAGATGTTGTTAAACATAGTCCCCAATCAATCAAAAAAAATAAATAAAAAAATTAGTATGTTCAGCGTCATGAATTTAAGGTATAACCACATCAATGATTTGATACAGAAATGGTCATTTTATAGGGTAAGTATTCCTTTAAGTCAAATAAATCCCCACTTATTAGTGACCGAAACTGAGATATGTCTGTAGTCAAGCTGAAATAACACAGTCATTTAGTCTTAGAAATACATAATTAAACATAGTTGACATCACATGAAGAAAATCCAGAAAATATGGCTATGATTTAGTCTTCTGAAACTGCATATCATTTAAAGAGCACACAGCAAAGGCAAGTGCACTACATTAAAAAAAAAGTTACAAAAACTACTACAAACCCAGCGACCTGACCCGTGTCATTTTACCATAATGTTAAATTTGCATTGCAAAACGACTTCAGTCAAAGCAGAGCAGAATAAGACTGGAGTTGCTCCTGTTATCAGTAGTTAGGTGATTAAGTTGAAGAGGTACTAGGTACTTGCAAAATGCCTGTGATCTAAGGCTTTCTCTAAGCCACTGGTATGTAAGAGTAGAAAGCACTCAAAACGTCCTGAAAAGGGGTCTTAGCAAAATACCTCAAGATTTGTCCCACTTTCTCTCAACAAATAGAGAACACAGTGGAGGAAAGCAACCTGCAGAGAGGAGCGCTGGCCCCCTCTACAGGAGAAGGTGCAGACATTTTAGACTGCCTCGTGATGTGGCTCTGAGAATCACTGTGAGGCTCTGAGTTTGATGACAGAGGTATAAAATAGTTACTTCCACTCAGACAAATGCACACACATTTCAGTGTTTGTCCATGCGTGCGTAAAGTAAAGCAAGTGAGCTAAAGTAATCTCAAAGATTGCACCAGTAGTGGAGTGGGTAAATGAAAAACACGAGAAATGTCAGCATGTACAACTGTGCAGGTTCTGTGGAAGCGTGATGCAGCCCCTCTTTTCTGAATTAATGAGATTATTCTGTCAGAATGCCGAGAATCTTTTGTGCATGAACACATTTCCCAGAATCCTGAGATAACAATCTTATTCATTCAGAAAAACAGGACTATTTTTTTCTCAGCTGAATGCATTACACTTCCGTAAGTTCTCATTAAATCTCCTTGATTACAAAACAATACATATTCCAGTAGACTCCTGTCTCCCAGCAACAGCATCCAAATAAAAATGATTCTCATATATATTCACAAAGTACTTCAGAAATGAAGTACTTTTAAGTATAACTTCCTCTTGGTCCATTAAATCCAGCTGGCACAGGAATGTGCAAAGGTTAGAGCCTGGAAGGGAGCACGGAAGCTTCCTCCTTTGGGCTCCTTTCAGGGTAAGGCAAACATATCAAAAAACACTTAGCGATTCAATCCACCCATATCCCTCCTCAGGATATCGGCCCTGAATAAGAAATGTATTTGCACATATATTCGAGGTTGATACCATTACATCCTCTCTTCAAAGAACCACTTTTGGTGGGAGCTGTCAGAGCAGGGCTGGAGCGAGGGCGCTGGTGTCCCGTTGTCTGTCTTGTCTAACGCCTGGACACACTTCTGGCTTGCCACGTGGTACAGGCTCCCATCCTGTAAAAAAAAAAAAAAAACAAGTGGAGAACAACTTAATGTTAAAAGACCAAAACACAATACTCATGTGCTGGTTAATCTCTCAAATGGCCAACAAGTGGTTACAAAATGTAGCTATCACCATTTTAAGAGCAACAAAGCTCAGTATTGGAACACAGATATTCTGTCTGCCCATCCATTCTGTCTGTCTGAGATTCATTTACATTTAGATGGTGTGGTTTAGCTGCTGACATTAGTGTGGTGTGGCTACACTAGACACATGCTAAACAACCTGCAGCATTGTGTGGTGAAGAGTATATCTAGCTTACTGGTGCTCTTTGATTTACAGTTTAGCATCAGCCACACTATCGCTCATGACATGACTTTGACTGCGGCATGAATTAGATTTTGGGGACTTTCTGATTCAGTTTTCTCAGCTTCAATCGCGTAATAACATTTGAAAGATCTAGATTATTTTAATATCAGTTTACAATGAAATTATTCTGCCCGCAGTACAATGTTTTCTAAATTTTAAGACAATGATATCTAGTGCCAAAATCCTTTTTAATCATCAGATTTCCAAGGAAAACAATAGGCAGAAGAAAGCGAGAAAAGGCACATCTGCATCCTTTAGTAGAGTCTGAGTGTGTAACAGCAAAAGAGAGCGGAAAGATGAGAGTTTGTAGGTGATAGGATGGGTGTCTGCTAATGTTAAGTGTTTGAGAATTTGGTTCGCAGCATATTGTGAGGCATTAGTGATGGTTCAAGAAGGAAAGTAATAAACAATGTGGAATGATGAACAAGAAGTCAGACAAAAATCAAAGGGAAAATATTTAGTGGACTCCAACTTAGCTATCATGTTACAATTCTCTTCTCCTCCCAGACAGCGACTCTAAAAATCACTCCATCCTGCACTTTCACCACCACCCATAGACTGTATGACTAATGGACATACCTACCGTGACATCACCCATTGGTTTGTGGACTGCCATTTTGAAGCCTGGAGTTTGGCATTTCGGACATCGCCATTTTGTTTTTTTTGGAGCAAGTGACCAAATTTGGACAAGAGAAGGACAGCCTGTTGCTCAAGCAGCCCCACCCTTAAATACGCGCAACCTTGGACCTTAATAAAATGTTAATGGGTAAGTTACATAAAAACTCACCCCCTGTACAGTTGTCATGAATGTTGAAATTAGTTAAAGAGACCAAAATTGTTTTTTGTACCACGCTGTAAACACATTCATTATTGCTGTAAAGTTGGGCATTTAAACTTAGGGGCCTGTGGGGATTGACTCTATTCTGAAGTAAGCCTCAAGTGGCCTTTTGATGAACTGCAGTTCTTGGCACATGAAAGATATACAACGCAGGATTTTCCCCAACAAAAACAATGTACAGACTGATAAGGAAGTACTTAAGACCCACTAGAAGGGTGTGGCTGTGTCTTATCTGCAGAGGCTCTGCCCTCTGCCTGTATTTTCTTCACTTCTGTGTTTGGGATGTTTATGGGTGTGTACCTCCACAGTGCACAGGTGAGGTTGGGGCTTTATAAAAACATAGCGACCAGGTACCAGACCGTGAGCAGCAGGTATGCAAAATAATGCAAATACAGTGAGATGAAGTGCAAAACTAGAGAAAATCTGGGGTTGCTTTCATTTTTGCTGGCGAGCAGGTTTACAAACAGTAACTGACAATCCCACATAGTATATCTTTGAATCAAAATTTAATAGACACAGACATTAACAACAGAAATATACTCCTTACCTTTCTAAAGAGAAATTTTTGATCTGCAGGTATAGGCTGCCCTCGTTTTCTACACAGCTGAAGAGTCAGGTAGGTGCTGATGTTGTCACCCACGACACATCCAGCAGGTTCCCTTGTGTTGTAACGGATCTCACCATCCTCTGAGTACTCAAAGAACTGCGGGAGGACCAAGACAATCATGAAATTGTGTCATGACAAATAAAAGCTGAATGGAAACATTCTGTGTGTGGGTGTGGCAGTGTGGGACTCAAACCCTGGCCACTGCAAAGGATATATAAGGCGTACACTCTACCAGGTGAGCTAGAGGTCACCCCAGCTTTTGCAATATTTCAGTGTCTATGTGTGACTCTGGAGAGAAGACATGCAGGAAGAAGGCAAATGGACACACTGTACCAAGAGATCGCTTTTGTGTGTGTGCGCACGTTTGTGTGCACACACATAAACACACCGTGTACCACTGGTGTGTGTGTGCAGACTGCGAATCAAAGTGTGAAGTGATTCTGCAACCTGCAGAGCACTCCAATAAGGCAGACAGCACAAGCACGGCTGAGCCCACTTCCTACAGAGAAGACATGAGTGTGTGTCCACGGAGGGCTGCTGGAATAACAATGGTAAATTTCAGAGAATACTTCCTGGACTACTGTCAGCCATAGAGGATAAATGTGTTAGAAAAAGCACTTTCCTTTGTATCAGCGAGGCCAACATATCATTTTTCAACCTGGAATAGGCTATCTAGTCCACTATTCCCTGATCTGTAAGATAAAAACTACAAACCTTTGTGGTCAACGATGGAGTGAGACGACTGTATTACTTTTGCTATTGATGAATATGATTACTGCTGTCTTAGGGAAATGGAAAACATACAGTATGCTGTGTTTTTATCCATAAATTGTCATGCAGTTAAGTGGGAAAACATAAGCAACTAGATGTGAAACAAAGACATTTTCATGCACATTACAAAACACTGTAGTGACTTTTCACCAGACAATACACCATGAAACATTTAATGGCTGACAGCGTGAAAGACTGACGTCCATTACCTGGTTCTGACCCATGCCGTGACACGGGTACACGATAACCCTTTGGCCCACCACTGTGTGTTCATCTACAGGATTGTAATCAAAACAGTAGTTGGTCTTCCCCCGGTTCTTCAGCTGTAATAAGCAAAAAGTAGGAACGTCAATAGATCTTTTTTTTTTTTTTTTTTACATATTAATAAAACTAGTACAGTGCATGGTCTGGCCTGTGGTATTGCTGCATGAATCTTTCTCAAGAACCACTTCACAAGAGACAACTTCACACTGACGCTGTGCTTCTTATGGTCCTGAGCAACACACCTGTGTCCCAAACAGCTATAGACTTATTATGATAATTAGACATGAAAAATATTATATTATGTTGCTATTCTGACTCACTGTGCCCCGAAATAATGTCAAAATTGGACATGCAACTCATGGGTATATAGTTACTTACTGTGGACTTGTACTTCTGCTTAAGAGGAAAAATATCCTATGTCTACAATTACTTTACCTTTAGGCTACTAAATATGTAGTACAAAGTACAAATCAGGCATTAAAAGGGAAAGCTTTCCTATAAAAATATGTTTTAAGCAATGATTTAAAAACAGACAATGTGCTTGCCAGCCTGATCTCCTCAGGCAGAGAATTGCAGACTCTCGGGGCCTTGTTAGCGAAAGCCGAGCACCTCTAGTTACCAGCCTTGATCTAGGGTCGACCATTGAGGTCAGGCTTGAGGATCTCAGGTCATAACTTTGAGCATAGGTAGTCAGAAGCTCAGCTATATAACTCGGTGCTAAACCATGCTCAGCTTTAAAAGTTATTAAAAGAATCTTGAAATCAATTCTGAAGGTAAACTGGCAACCAGTGGAGGGAGGCGAGAATTGTGGTGAAAAATAAAAAAGTACCAAGTCACGGTTACAAACACTGGTGAAATACACTGAGCAAATGTATTGATCTCCAAAGCGCCAAATTAGTTGCTTGCTTTGACATAATTGCCGCAGTTATAAAGCAGAGCATGGATTATATAGTGGAGGTATTTTTTGTGGTAACATTATTAAGACATGCGCTACTCAGTCCGCACCACCTCAGCCATAAAGTAGAGCATGCATTTGTTAAGGGCTTTTTTTGTTAAGTCTCTTGGATGCACTGCTCAGCTTGATTAAATTCAATCAAACTAGTGAGAAGTGGTAAATTCATACTCCAATTTAAACCAAACAATTAGTGACTCACCATTCCAAACATGCCTGGCCGATCCTCTGGGACATGAATATCGGGGTAAACATTATCCAGATACCACCTGAAGTTCTTACAGCCCAGCTTCTCCCTGAGATTCTTCCGCTCCGTCACGTCCCCGAAGGCTTCCTGGAAACAAAGACAGTAGATGACGTTCTGCCATTTTATTTTAGTTCCATCTTTACACCCTTATGTGTGTACACCTGATGCAGTCGGTGTCAGACAGCTGCAGTGTCAGAGGATGTATTTATAGCATATATTTCTGCTGAAATGCAAAACAATAGCACCATAGTTGTTCCTCTACAAAGTCTCATTCCTATTGATAACATGCCTTCACACGAAGACAAACTAGAATTGCCTCCATGCACCAGTCAAGTTCCTCTCACAGTTTACATCCATGTCTGTGAAAATATGGATGCCTCACGTCCAAAAACAGTCACCAATCGGAGGCATAAAAACAACTCCTCCACCTTAATCAAACAACAGCACAATGGTTGACTGTCTGTGTGCTTCTTAGCAAATGCAAATAATATGTGTTTGCTTACATTATCACCTTTATCAGGGCTTAAAATGCCACATGCACATGTGTGATAGGGCACCTAAAATTTATACCAACTCCCAACTTCACATGCAACAGCCCATGTAACTCAGGGCTGCCAAGTCTCCCGCACTGACTGTGAAACTCACGTAGTTTACACTTTTCACGTCTCATGCCACACGTCCATTTTGTCACCCAGTGAAAAACAAATTTATACCTGATAATGTTGCAGTGCAAAAACACAAAACTGACATGGCACACAGACAAGACAGAGCACTGCAAAACTTTGGTCAAGCCAGGTGCCGCTTGGACTTTGAGAACTGTCAGTTTGTTTGCTGAAATTGTGATCTGACCCTACCACAGCTGTGGTGGAAGTGCCAAGAAAGAACGAAAAATTCACCAACTGGTTCAGGTAACAAAAGTTTTGGTGCATGTCATTTTAAATGTTTCATGCATCAGTGTCTGTACACAGCAAAAAAAGTATTCCGAGCCCTGTTTATGCCGACGTAGTTATGCATACACACCACAGTGAACATGATTAGTGATTTAGAGTGCAGAGAAGAATACAGTCTCCACTTTGATTTGTGAATGAGCATATGCTCGTCACACCTTCCCTGCTGGAGGAAGAGTTCAGCAGCACTACAAGATGATGGATGTTGTCGGTTTGCGCAAACACAGCTTTGATTGGCCTGTCGTCAATTTATTTGCTCAAGAGACGGATTCTGTCGTCAACTGGTACGACCGGTGTAGACCATCAAAGGACACTGAGGGCCACTACAGTATGTGAGGACTAGTAGTCGAGCTACTGAAACAACAATGAGCAAATGTGAGAGTGACTAGCAGTTTGATGACAATCCAGTACAAAGATCAATAAGGGGTCACTAAGGACACTTAAAGAGCAACTAGAGGCCAATGTGATGCACACAAGAGGCCGATGAGGTGCCAATTAAGGGAGAATAAAAAACATTTAGAAAACAAGACACATGCTTACAGATTCGCTCTTTTGTCTGAGTCAGACCTGAAAATCATACGCTGCTGCATTTTCAATCTACTTGCTGTATTACTTATTGACCAAGAGTTGTAAACATAACTTACATGGACTGACAGGTGACTCATTAACTTGACAGTTACAGTGACCTGTCATCCTGCAACCCCAATGTACTGCTTTTTTTGCTCTGGGGAGGATGCACTACCTGAACCTGACTGACTAGAATATTAAAATTAACCGTCAATATATATTAGACTGACTCAGGTTTCCTAGATTGTGGGCTTGTAACCAAATCAGGACTGAAGGTTAAATAAAAATATGCAAATAAACACAATTAATACTACCTGAGTGCCGTCCTGAAGGGACAAAAGGAGAACTTTGTGTGCGTGTCGACTGCTAGCTCTAAGGGATTAAACAGGAATAAGCAATGAATATCTTGAGCAATGTGCTGTTTAAATTTACAACAGGTATTAAAACTCTGTTTATAAAGTCTGCCAAAATCTGCATCTGGGAATTGAAACTCATTAAACTGCCAGAAATGCTAGAAAACAACAGCAAACATAACAACAAATGACAGGTAAGATAAGACTGCCAGCCACTGAAAATCTTACAGTATCATTTGAATGAAACCTCATTTAAAATAATATATCGCAAGACTGTGTATGTATGAGGGTGTGTGTACCTATCAGAATGGGAGCACAAGAGTTAGTTTGGAGGCTTTGGCATATTGAGTTTGCCAAACCACCGCAAGGTTGGCAAGGCTACCTCCTCTCAGGGAGATGAACGCCACCTGATCTGTGTTTAGAGAGCTTCTCCTCTTAACTACACTGTCACACACTGGCCTGGCTCCTCCCACACACACACACACACACACACACACACACACACCAAAGCAGGGCACCCCATGGGTTTGCACTGCTCTCACCCTGTCAAGGACAGGTGGGTGACACCCGCTGGCACCGAGTGACACGGAAAGGTGGTAATCACACACCGGAACGCCCTGACACCCCTGTCACCTTGGGTGTCTGCCGCTCATGTATCCCAAGCGTCACTTAATCAGGGGAGCTTTTACACCACAGCGGGAGGGCAGTGTGTGTGTAGTTTGTGTTAACATGTAATTTTGTGCATGTTTGGCACTCAGAGAGAGTGTGTAAGAAATCAAGTGATTGCAGCTGTGTAAAAAAAAATCTTCACAATACTCCATAAAGGAAACATTCAGTCATAAATACGCTGCAATGCAATGCTTAAAAAACAGTTGTGTTTGATACCACTCGCACAAACTGTACACACATGCACACGCACACCATCTGTGCAGACTCACCAGTCTTGCGTGGGGGTTTCGATGGTAGTAGATCTCCTTGTATTCATCCATCCAGACCTCAGCAGCTCTCACGCTGTTTGCCAGAGCTTTGCTCCGCGAGTACGGGGCCTTTTTAGGGAACACATGACCCACATGGGAGCATGGGTGGATCTCCAGGCTGCCCCCACACTGCCAAATCTAGGAGACAGCAACAACGCCGCCGCCACCACCACGAGGATTTGGTTTAGCCTTTCAGCCATGATTCAATCACTCAACACAAAGCACAGCCTTGTTGTGGAGGAACTGGGAAACAGAAAAGCTGTTTTGTTGTTGAAGGGAAATATTTTTGGATCCCTCCCTTTGGGAAATTGCGGTTATTGAAGAAGAGGGATGTTCAAATTCTTCACTGCAATTAAAGTATTATAATCTTTGGCTTGTTTTCACTGGTTATTTAGTTATAATTCTTTCAGGATGGTTTTCACAGGGAATGAGGAGTCGTCACATGATGCAGCTCTTGGTAATATAAACCAGATCTGGATGACTTTTCAGTGCTGTGTGCGGTGGTGCTAAAATGTGCATATTTCATGTCTATGCGGAGACATTAAGTGAATTGTGCCTATTAAGCATTAAGCTAGGGCCTTGCACATTCAGTATGTACACACATAAATGCTCACCCTAAAGGAGAATTCCAGATTCTCTCCTCCCCAAACCTCCATCCCTGTGTCGTATGTCCCCAGGTAATGGAAGTAGTTCTTGTTCACAGCAAACAGACCACCTGCCATAGTGGGAGACCTGAGGAGAAAACGATTGGACAACTTGAAAACAATTTCCCTGCATCTTATAAATAATAGTTTATCTGGAAGAGACAGGTGATAAATCAGCTTTCGAAGTATTCATGTAGAGACTATTCTGTGAAGTTATCTCACAAGTGTTCACAAAATTGTTTTCTCAGCAGGTCCCAAACACACACCTGATGACATCAATGGGCGAGCGACGGCGTTTCTGTTCATAGTCTGGCACTGTGTGCCAGGTAAAGACTAACCGCCAGTCAAACCCCCCAATCTGGGGTTCACCAGAGTTCCCTAAATACTGAAAGGTGTTCCAGTCGATCACATCAATGACAGGACACACCACGGCCGAGGGCTCCTCTTTGATCCTGGGAGAGAAAGGAGAGAGAAACTGTTGAGGGAGAAGCAGTGCTACAAAGCAAGAAAATTGTTCATCTTTTATGTGCTGCCCTCGCTCTAAAGAGAGCCCAGTTACTGAGCACACTGAGTCTGAGTCAGATAGATAACAGCACTCCTTTAGACGGCTGGTGGAGATTCAGCGCTTCACTCTGTGACACTTCAGTCGTGCTAAAAGACAGTCTTTCAAACCACAAGGCCACACTTTAACAAAATACTCAGTGGCAGAGTCAATTTTTCCTGCTAACCTGTGGAGCAGGGGCTCTAACCAGCCTTCATGACACTCGCAGTGGCAGTCCAGGAAGGTCAGCACATCACCGGTGGTAATGGACGCCCCCAGCAGCCGGGCACGCACCAGCCCCTCCCTCTTGGTGGCCCGGATCAGACGCACCTTCCGCAAACCTGAGATGTACACTTCCAGTGGCTCCTTCAGATGGTCTTCAGGAAATTAAACAAAACAGATCATCCATCAGGTGTCTCGCCACTAGAATAGCACAACAGTACTTGGATGGGTTTGAATAATAAAATGGGCTTTGGGAACTTATCTCAGACAGTAAGCACTCCCTAAATGCTGTTTTGATGGGTTTGTTGATTTATGAGATTGAATACAAACATGTCTGTACTTAAATCTCTAGTCCACACCTAAAATGAGGCAATCTGAAGTAAGAACATAATTCTTTGGTTGATTTGTTCACCACTCTGCACATGTAGCCAATGCTCGGGCAGAGGGAGAGGCAGGCATTGCTTCATTCATATGGTCATGAGCCAAAACGTTTTAGAACCACTCCCTCAAAGTGTCTCCGCTCTTCACACAGTCTGAGTACAGAAGACAAAACAACAAATGACTACAAATTAGAACACGCTCCTGCTTGATTTTACGACTGTCCTTGCAACTTGAGTTTGATGAGTGGCGCTGTGCTTGAAACAATTTATCACACTTCCAAATTACAATCCATGCAATTCATGTCATGTTATTAATTAGCGTTTTGCAAGATGTTTTAGTGGTTTCATATGGAGGGTGAAAGTGTGTCCAGATGTGCGACATTGACATCTGTGAGTCTATCTGGATGCGTATAAGCTTTCCCTGTATCTGCATCTTATGCTACCCACCTGTCACCAACTTCCTGTATCTCTGTTTGACTTTCCTAATTGCCAACATGTCAGTCTGTCCTCCACCCATCCATCTATGTGGCAAACCGCTGATTGTCACCTGTCTGTGCGCCACCTTGTGTGTCTCTCTGACAACCTCTCTGACTGTCAATCACAGCTCACAGCTCCTCTGCCTGTCCTTCAGTCTGTCTGCCTCAGCTCCCCTTCATCAACCCGTGCTTGTACCTCTGTCACTGTAGTCGTCCACCAGCACCACCTCCTTCAGCAGGATGTCGGGCGACGTCTCCAGCACGCTGTGGACCGTCCGCAGCAGGGTGGACCAGGCCTCGTTGTAGAAGGCGATGACCACGGAGGTTGTGGGCAGGGACCTGTAGTCATACTTCAGCTCTCTGCAGCTGCAATGCAAGGAATGTGAATGTTAGGAGACAGGTTGAGAGGGAGGAGGTGAAGCTGGGTAACTGGGTTAAGACTGCACGCTGACATCCTGGAGAGAGCTTACGCCTGGTTACCTCTGTTAATACTCAGCTACCATTAACCAAACAGAAGTGAACACATGTTTAGATGTGGCAAGCAGCCACTGCAAATGACTCACTGCAACTGCAATTAGTGAGCGTTGCTTTTCCAAAAAAAAATTCCACTTAGCCTATATGTAAGCGTGATAGTAGTGTGTCTTTGGTAAAATGGTTGACACCAATCAGCTGGTAACTTACAGTGGGTTCCATCTCTCTGGCAGCCTGCGGTGCAGCGACAGTTTCTCACTGACATAAATGTTAATCTGATGTTTTTTGATGCTTTCCTCCTCCTTCTTCTTCTCCTCTTCGTTCAGATTGAGTTTGACGGCTCTCCCCATTTCACCCAGGGCATTTAAATCCAAGGGGGGCTTCTCATAGACGGGTCTCTTCAGCTCTTCATTATCCACCTCGCGCTCTCCGGGGGCCTCTCGTCGATTTGTCGCGCCCACGTCCCCGGGGCTGTTCCTAAAAAATATTACATATCCCACTAAAGTGGCACCAAAGAGGAAAAAAAGTAGCTTGGGTCGACTCCTTCTTCCGCATAGTGCCATCGTGTCGCTTCCTGCCTGTGTGCAAACTTGTGCTGAAGTTTCATGCCCTGAGGAGCTGCTCTCCGCTGGCACCTACTGCTACAGTGACCCTCTCACCAGCCTCGTCACGTTTCCGTTTGACGACTTCAAGTCTAGTCCGCATTCTTACAAACAAAATAAATATAAAAGTACGGTAAAATAAGTTTTCATTCGGTGTGAGAGACGCCAAACTAACAAACTTTTCAGCTGTGTAAAGTAACGTTACTTGTGAAGCGGAACCTTGAAGTCTTTATCTTGACGGACGTTGGAGCAGGACACTCCTCCTCCTCCTCCTCCTCTCCTCTCCTCTCCTCTCGACGGTGTGCTGGGGAGAAGTGTCAACGGATTAACTAACTCGGATTACGCTAGTTATCTGGGATTAGCTAGCTAAACCCCCCTAACCTGTAGGCTCCCACTGGCAACAAAACAAATCTAGGTCAAGTTAAAAACTCCGTCCACTCTTCCGTTTAGTTTTCAGCGAAAACATTAAATATTTCAATAACGAAAACAAATGTCAACTCCTCCTCAGCGTTATAATGTACTCCAACTACTCGCTAAACCCGTTATCTGCCGCTGTCGATAAGAAGTTTGCGTCTCGGATACTTGAACTCCAGTTGAAGTTGAGCCGACAGTTAAGTGAGCCGAGCTAGCGATGCTACTTCCGGTTTGGGAATGTCAAAGTAAAATTCCGCAGCGTGCCTGGATTATAGGGGAGAGCATGGTGACTGGAGCCTGTGGGGAAGTTTGGCCACCCCTTGTTTTTAGGCCATAAGGTTGATAAATCAAGCTTTCACCAAATCCAGTCAGACAAATGGTGAAAGCGTCTTTTCCTCTGAGAAACTCAGCAAGTGCATACTCTTGTTCTTGTTTAATGAAGTTAATGTGTTAACCTAGGTTCGGGAGCAGGGCCACCTGCCAACCCTCCCTTTCCCTTCCCTTCATCCATCATCCTCCCTACCTCAACCCTACCGACATTCCTTCATCCCCTCTTCCCTTCATCCTTCATCTCCCCTTATTCAGTCTGGTGCCTACCTCTCCCATGTCTCATTCTAGGTACCATCTGGGGGACCTGTAATCAGCTCGGGTGCAAAAAATGTCTGAGACAGAACCCCCTCACTGAAGGCGTTTCTCAATACCAAGTACGCCAAGTTCGGACTTGCGCGCTTGGGAGTTCAGACTTGACAAGTTTGACTCGGGAGTAAACTCCGAAGGATGGCTGCCATTGCTGCTGGTCTGTGAGAAATGCATTCTGGGATACCTGGCTGTCAAAAGTCCACACAAGTCATCTCCCGACGCATCCCTGATGGAACGGGCAGAGCAAGTTCACTTCCAGGCATTTGGACTGTACTTGGCTGGATGCGAACTTTGAATTGGAACAGTACGCAAGTCTGCACGAACACAAGTACAGGCAAGAATGCAGATTGAGAAACGCCTTGAGTCTCCCCCTGCCCAATCTCCAGTTCATCCTCCCAGACCAACCCAACAGAAGACAGCCCTCTTCCACCCTCACCCCCACTTACATCCATTCACCAGTCCTCAACAACTAACACCTCCTGTATTACAGTTAAAAAACATTGTCGAGGCGTGGTCCTTGCTAGAGAGGGTGTTGTCATTGACATAATTTGTGCAATAACTTTACTTATTGCTGTGTTTACTAATGTTAGATATAGCACTTGTTGCTGCAGGAGACACCATGACTGTTCTGCAAGCTGTGGACGCAGTGAGGAGATATTTCCACAGTGGCTTTCTACCAGAAAGGGATCTCTTGGTCAAAGTAATGGTGTTTGTTCCAGATCGCATACTTCTTCTTTTTACTTTCATTATGAACTGCAGCTGCCCAAAAAATACACACAGTTGCATGCAGTATGCACACAATCAGGACATACTACTTTCTCATAACATTATACACTCAACTTTGACCCTCTTGCTTTTATATCCCTCACTGTGAGATAAAACAAACGCTGCTTACCGAGTGCCCAGTCCCTGCTCATGTGATTTATTATAGGTTGCAATATTTAAGGAAAAGATATAAGCTGTTAGTACCACACATAGCTCAGCAACACACTTTTAATTTGAAGGCGGAATAGTTAAACCGGAAGTGTAATGTATGAGCATCTGCAGTTTGACGTAGTTGTAGTAAAGCGCCATCATAGCGGCAGGTAAATCTTTATGAAGGGAAATACTATGACCTGAGATACTTAATCACGAATAGACGCTTTGAGTTGACTCCTAGTGAGTGTTTCCTAAATATGAGATACAGAGAGTTGATGTATTGACCTCTTCCTTGTTCCCAACATGCAGTAACAGCCTAGGTGGGCCATGTGACTCATATTCTCCATTACTGTCCCACCCTTTAAACTTATCGCTGAGCTGATGATAATAATAACACGACCCTAAAGCTCTTTATCTCCGAGCCCTCTTCACTGACCCTGGGAGAACTCAGCACCCAAGTTTAGAAATCATTCACCACGGCGGTGGTCTCATTTCATACGCAGCCAGTTGTCACTCATATGAAACTGATATGAAAACTCTTGACACCAAAGATGAAATCTGACACAAAATGTATGTAAAAGCAAATTAAAATGCTAAATAATTAAGGCGACCGTTCAAGGCGAGAAGGTAATTCGAGTAGCATACTTTTTTGATCGAGTACTCATATTGTGAAAACCACAAAGAGACACTGGAAGGCAACAAGTCAGCCGGAGTGTTGTAATATATCACGGTAGACTGGGCCTGACGGTGTCTGACAGAGACACAATATTAATGTTAATGCATGAGGGCGTTTTCATTTAGGACCGGATGATGGATAACATTTTCCATGCAACAGATACTGTATTTGGTGCAAATATATTAATGGGAAAATCAAACAATGGTGAACTGCAGAGCATGTGCACCTTTGGGTGAAGGTATGATCCTGCCATCTCTATTGTAACTCCATTTATAGACAGGTACATGTCTGACATGCAAAAATAAATAAGAAAATAAATAAAATAAGTAGCCACTCAAGACTTTAGGACAGGAATGCCACTGATCATCAAAATATTACGTGTATTGCCTTTATCTCTGATAAATAAATTGGTTGTCAAAAAAAGAAGAAGCAATTTGAAGAACTGATTATGTGATGGAGAGCTTTTAATTGAACCAAGATCTCCACTAACTTTTCTCTGACACAAGAGGAAATCAGTTGTTCCTGTTTGTCGACCTCATGTCAGCTGTGTGTGTTGAGGACTCTGCTTGAATGTGTGCTTTCTTCAAGAGTTTTTCACCCAAAGCTGTCATTAAGCAATTTAAGGCATCAGTGGATATGAGTGGCATGAGGCAGGACAGGCTCTACCAGTTTCCTGTTATGTGATGACCTGTACAATTTTAAATGGAGTCCAGTACAACCAGTTTTACAAATTCCATGTGTGATATAGAGATAATAGGGAATATTCAGTGCTGGAGGAAGTGGACTCGTGTGGATTTGGAGAAGAAGTTGCAGCAGGTCACACAGGGACAGCTGCAGCATCAAGAGGATACAGTAGGCAACAATTAGAGCAGGTACTATTTATAGCATAAATACAAATCTGTACAGTGTGATTCAGTTTGTCTGCGGCCAAACTAAAACAATGAGTCCTCTGAATAAATCATCACAAATGCAGAGTGCTTTTATGTTCTTCTTCTTTTCTTTTGGTGTCCTCCTTTCTCTGGCTCATTATGCAGGCGAGGCCTCACTCTGACCTTGTGAATAAAGTTCCTATTTTTCCTGCTTTCTCTCTCAATCCCACCTCAACCATCAAGTTGTAAGAACCCTACTGCCCCCACCTCTCACCTCCATCAGATGAGGACATAGATTCCCAGAAAAGATCAAAACATTCACCTGTATACCAAAATATACAGGTTTGCTAAAACATCAGTGCAGTTTCACACTGTTTAGTCTCAGCTGTTTCCACCATCACCAGTTAATATTCCTCTCCTCACCTTAACCCTGTGGTCAGTACATAGACTATAACATGCCATTACTAGTCAGTGTTATTTGCTTTCCAACCAGTAGGTGGTGCCAAATGATTGTGCATGCTGTTATCCCTGTCTGCGTAGAATGAGGACAAGGATGCTTGGCAGATTTTCAGTGAAGGCCAGTCTTTTGCAAATTCACTCATGTTTAACATTGTTATTCAAAGCTCCTCACAGTTAAAAGGCACAAGTAATTCACCTCCTGCAACTTTTCTCTTTTGTTGTATGAGGCATTCTTACACCAGCAAGCTGAAAATAAGATAAAAGCTTTTGCTGTTGCATTACTGACAGTTTAACTGTACAATATATGTGTGCATACATGGATGGATCACTGAGAGCACAGGCCCAGGGGCCCAAAGTGTCAGGGCCCCCCTGGCCTTCACCTACAAAATGTCACTCTACCACATACCAACCAGAAAAAGACGATGACAAAGGAGAGATGCAAAGCAAATACAAAAAGATGCAAAAATAACTATAAAAGGGGGCAAAACAATGACGAAGAGACACAGTATTACTACAAAGAGACACAAAAAACACAAAGAGAGGAAAAGGAACTACAAAGAGACATAAAAGACCTGGAAGAGATGACAAGGAACAGCAAAGAGACACAAAATAACTATAAAAATGGGCAAAACAATGACGAAGAGACACAAAATTACTACAAAAAGACACAGAAAAACCTCAAAGAGATGACAAGGAACCACAAAGAGACATAAAATAACTACAAAAAGGGGCAAAACAATGATGAAGAGACAAAATTACAACAAAGAGCCACAAAAAGACCTGGAAGAGATGACAAGGAACTGCAAAGAGACATAAAAAGACCTCAAAGAGATGACAAGGAACTGCAAAGAGACACAAAATAACTATACAAAAGGGGCAAAATAATGACGAAGAGACACAAAATTACGACAAAGAGACACAAAAAGACCTCAAAGAGACGAAAAGAAACTGTAAAGAGACATAAAATAGCTATAAAAAGAGGCAAACAATGATGAAGAGCCCCAAATTACTACAAAAAGACACAAAAAGACCTCAAAGAGATGACAAGAAACTGCAGAGACACAAAATAACTATACAAAAGGGGCAAAACAATTATGTAGAGACACAAAATTATGACAAAGAGACACAAAAAGACCACAAAGACACGAAAAGGAACTGCAAAGAGACACAGAAAGACCTGGAAGAGATGACAAGTAACTGCAAAGAGACATAAAAAGACCTCAAAGAGATGACAAGGAACTGCAAAGAGACATAAAGTAACTATAAAAAGAGACAAACAATGACAAAGAGACACAAAATTACTACAAAGAGACAAAAAGACCTCAAAGAGATGACAAGGAACTGCAAAGAGACATAAAATAACTATAAAAAGAGGCAAACAATGACGAAGAGACACAAAATTACTACAAAGAGACATAAAATGACCTCAAAGAGAGGACAAGGAAGGCAAATATATCCAAATAACTATAGAAAGGGGGCAAAACAATTATGTAGAGACACAAAATTATGACAAAGAGACACAAAAAGACCACAAAGAGAAGAAAAGGAACTGCAAAGAGACACAAAAGACCTGGAAGAGATGACAAGTAACTGCAAAGAGACATAAAAAGACCTCAAAGAGATGACAAGGAACTGCAAAGAGACACAAAATAACTATACAAAGGGGCAAAACAATGATGTAGAGACACAAAATTATGACAGAGACACAAAAAGACCTCAAAGAGATGACAAGGAACTGCAAAGAGACATAAAATAACTATAAAAAGAGGCTAAACAATGATGAAGAGACACAAAATTACGACAGAGACACAAAAAGACCTCAAAGAGAGGACAAGGAAGGCAAAGAGATAAAAAATAACTTTAAAATGGGCAAAACAATGACAAGACATAAAATTAGTACAATGGCACACAAAAAGACCACAAAGAGATGACAAGGAACTGCAAAGAAACACTAAGTAACGACAAAAAGGACAAAACAATGAGGAAGAGACACAAAATTAGTACAAAGTGACACAAAAAGACCTCAAAGAAAGGACAAGGAACTGCGAAGAGACACTAAATAACTATAAAAAGGGGCAAAACAGTGACGTAGACACCAAATTACTACAGAGACACAAAAAGACCTCAAAGAGATGACAAGGAACTGCAAAGACACACTAAATAACAACGAAAAGGGCAAAACAATGATATAGACACACAAAATTACTACAGGGACACAAAAGACCGCAAAGAGAGAACAGTAACAACACAAAATAACTATAAAAAGGGGCAAAACAATGACGAGGAGACACAAAAAGATGTCAAAGAGATGACAAGGAACCACATAAAGATACAACATATGCACAAGACCAGAAAAAAAAGCATAACGACTTCGAAGAGCCCCAAAACAAGAAAAAGAGCCCAAACCACCGCAACGTCTCTGTGTGTCTTTTGTTTCCTTGTAGGAGAGGTGGAGGGGCCTTGTACATATCTGTGCCCAGAGGCTCATTGTCTCATAATGTGCCCATGTGTGCAAAGCTTTTTAGAAACAAAGCAAAACGACAATGTCCTTTTGTGGTTAGTTTTTTATTCTCTCAATCATCCCAACAGCTTTAATCATCATCGAAACGTCCATCCCATTCCAGTCACCCTCTTCTTCATATCAAGTAATCCTCCCCATCATCCCTTTATGCATTATCAGTAGTTTTAAAGGTGCTTCGTGATGGCATTGTCCCACTCTGGTCCCTTTAACCAAACATTATGTACAAAAGTAACACAAAACAGGAGTCAGCTTAACATGTTGACTTGTATGAATATCTCATATTCATGAGCTCAAGGGAGCACAGACATTGCTCAGTGATAAGCAGTCGCCGGCAAATACAGCTGCGATTCAACAAACATCGACAAGAGTTACACTGCATTTCTTGGTCATTGAATCCCAGTAGCAACACCAACAGGGAAAAGAAAAAAAAAACACGAGTGTTTCTTATGCTGCTTCAAGTACAGTTTACACACAGGAGTCTTCACAAACAGTCTGGCAATGCCAAGTTAAAGGATTAAATTAAACAGGCACTCCCTTTAAGGCTTTTTGTGTCTAAATAAAATCAAGTGTATCAAGCCAGTGTTGTTTTTAGCATTTCAACACATCTCTAAATACAATTGACATCCGCTGGCACATTTCATTTCGGCACAAACGAGTTCTTTAAGGATGACAACCTTTCAAAGGCACAGTGACAGATGAGTTTAGAGGGTATTCTTAATTTTACACAACAGGGAAGAATAGATTACAACATTCCTGTCAACTCACTCAGCCCTCGGGGGCAAATTGCACTTAGTCCAAATGCTTAATGAATGCTTCAAGTCTTGTTCAGGCAGCATTATGCCGTGAAGCGGGCTTCACGGACATGACATGGAATTGAGAGGCAGTCTAGTGTGACTGCGGTGCTCTCTTCCTGTTTTCCTCTCACATGATGGAGCATGTTAGGAAGTAGCTGGTTTGGGGCAAAATGCTGCTGAGCTCACATTCCTGGCACGTCTTCTCTGAGCAGCCTGTCTTTTATTTATTTATTTTTTTTTTTTTTGACAACCCAACAAACAAGAATAAGGATTTAACAATAATAATTAATATTAATTGCACATCAAGGTAACATTTTTAGTGCAGCATGATTTTGCATGTTTTCTAGGAAATGCTTCAACTCTCTTTGAAAGGCACTTCTTCACACTCTGGACTGTCGAATCAGTTTCACTGCTTTCCAGTTGTTGCATTAGATTAAAAAAAAAAAAAAAACACACAAGACAATAATGACACTTCGGATGTGCACTGGACTCCGGTCTGGTTGCAGAGGCACTTGGATGAAAGCAACACGAAAGCAGAAGTCTCAAGTTCACGCTGAACAAACCTTGCCTTGCAATTCTCATTCACTCTGCTGGGATCGGCACTTATTCAGTCATTCAGCTGGGTATAAAAGCAGTGAATTGGGTGATTCATTGGCTTAAAGTGACTGTTTCACCACCTTTCATTTGCTCGCCATTCCCATTCAAATGGAGAGCAGTTTTGGAGAGAAGACATCCACTGTAGTAATTGCACTGTGGTAAAAAAAGAAGGTCACTTGAGGTTCTCTGCTACCTTCTCTCTTCCTCCTCCTACCACTCAAACTTCCACTGCTGATTCTTGTCTCCCGGGGAACACCGCCTCATCTGGGTGTCTGTGCGGCCCTCTGATGTGCGGTAGGCTGTCATGCACATGTCCGAATGAGGGTGGTAGATGGTCCCGTCCTGAAAGGATATAAATAGGAAGTTTATATTTGACGTAGGATGAGAATGTGTGTGAAATGTAGTCTTGTGGAATCAGCGTGTGAACCCCTACCATTCTGAACTCCCAGGTGATGCTGGCAGGTCTGAGCTCCCCATCATTGGGGCAGTGTCTCATACCGATGGAGGTCTGTCCCTCGGGTACTTCCGCACACAGCTCTGTCACCGAGTTGAAACGGATCTCCTTTTGTGATGTGTATTCAAAGTACTGGAGCAGAAGAGAGACCTGATTATGTGACTGTTTGCTCTGTACATGCAGCATGAATCTTTTTTTGGAAAGAAACCCAAATGCAAAAGCAGCAGTGACTGAGAGTGAAACACTGCTCTGCCTCCTTTCCAATTGTTTTGGCACATCTCCCGTTCTACCTTAATCTCTCTGCTTTATTAAGAAAGCTTTTCAACGAGCACAATAGTGCAGTTTGGCATGTTTTTTTCCTAATAGGATTACAGGATGTTTTTCTCTTAATGCTGCAGTGGGATCAAGTCCTGCCTAAGCCACCATTGCATGGTGTGTCTGCATGTGTGTCGAGGGAGCTCATCAGTAAAGACAGGGCCGTGGCCCTCTCAATCAACCAGACGTAAACATAAACCCAACTCTCCCCTCTCTGGTGTCATTTCAACATCCTGGCCCCTCGGGACAAAAGATCCAACAGTCCCTGGGCTCCCTGTTAAACAGAGGGTCAGGTAATCAATCTTTATACTTCCCCATCCGTCTCTTTACATCTCATACATCTTTCAGGTGCATTAGGGCCCATAATGGTAGTTTCTAATAAAAGACTCACTCAAGGCCCCTGTGTCTGGCTTCAAACTTATTTACCCAGGCTGTGCCATTCATTCTGCCGGCGAGGCTCATGTATCTTTTAAATGGAACGTGGTTCTTATATGGGCCAGGGAAGGGGGAGCAGGAGGGAGGCAGTGAAGTGCCCTCGTGGTTTTTGTTACAGCGGAGAGCCATTCAAACATTGATTTTCAGTCACACATGGTGCTTTTTGTGGCGGGGGACACATGATGCGGTGCATCAGTGGGGTAATCAGAGATATTGAGCAGGTTGGAGATTCACAGAAAGAAGCTCTGCCTCTTGTCTGACTGATTAAAAATACATCCTCGCAGACAAATAATATGCTGGTTACTAAAGCATCCATCACTGGAGCTGGCAGACATTCAGTTTAAAGGTACCCGTGATTTACCTGCACAGTGTTTTTTGGGTATATGTGAATACGATTCCAAACTTAGTTTTTCCCTTCATTAAATTCAAGTCATGCTGGACGGACCAGCAGAGAGCAATTTTCTAGTGTGAATCAACTGTGGCAGCTCGCTTTAGGGGTTAGCAGAAAGCGTTGACATTTCAAGATACATCTCCCACTGGGGCCAAGGGAGGTTGTATGATTGTGACAAGAGAGAATACGTGCATGAGAGGGAGGGAGAAAAAGACAGAATAAATGATGTGTGAAACGCCCAACTTACCTGGTTGCCTCCCTGGCCGTGACAGCCGAAAAGAGAGAGGTGGGCACCAGTGGGACTGTGCTCTGGGGAGTTGTAGTCCAGACACTCGGACTGTATCCCTGAGCTACGCACCTGGTGGAAAGAGAACAATATGTATCAATGAAAATTCAAATGCAGTGCTTTATTGATTCTTGTGAGGAGCTTCTGTTGTTGGTTTTATTTCTTTTCAGGCAGGACAAACTGCAAGGTCACACACACAACAGCACCACAGACGCTGGTAGACTCAGTCCTCTGATTAAATCAAAGTCTCCAAAATACAACGTTGAAACAAAAGCAGACTGCTGCCTGCCGTTTGCTTATTTTCTACATAAACACACACCTGTTAAGCAATCAATATGAAATAGACCATTTTCCCTTACTTTCCTATCAAACTGCCAATATTTCTACTTCAGAGAAAATATCCTATTTTCAGGTTATGTTATTGTGTGTTAGTAGGCATGCAGGCAAATTTTATATAGTAATACCATTTCAGATGTTTGGACTTCTTTACATATAACATGTGACTTCACTGCTGTCACGTGGCAACATGGCAAGGTGTTCGATTTTTGGATGATAAGGCCTTAAGAAATCCGTTGGTAACACTTTACTTGAAGGTATCTACATAAGAGTGACATGACACTGTCATAACTACAACATGACACGGTCATGAACCTGTCATGAACATTATGTACGTGTCATAAACGTCTATGACTGCTGTCATTAAGTGTCATTCGGTTTTTGTAATGACAAGTTGACATTGTTTGGTTGTCTTGATTATGACAACTTGACATTAATCAAAGTGATATTACCAGAAGATGTCTTTGTCATAACAACTCGACATTAACAAGAAATGCACCTCTTTTTGTGTTTATGACAAGCTGACATAATGATTATTATTGCTATGACAAAGACATCTTCTGGTAATGTCATCCTGGTTAATGTCAAGTTGTCACAATAAGGACATCCCAAACAGATTTAATGTCAACTTGCCATGACAAAGACAACTTCTGGTAATGTCACTTTGATTAATGTCAAGTTGTCATAATCAAGAAAACCCAAACAATGTCAACTTGTCATTACAATAACTGAATGACACTTAATGACAGCAGTTCTAAACGTTTATGACACGTACATAATGTTTATGACAGGTTCATGACCGTGTCAGGTCATAGTTATGACAGTGTCATGTCACTCTTATGTAGATACCTTCAAGTAAAGTGTTACCAATCCTTTTCTTCTTTCTTCACACACAGTGGTTAAATCTTTGTTGCTGAAACTGAATCACTTTAAAACCCTGGATTTCACTGGTTTTGAGTCCAGTCCAAATGGCTTTCAGAGCCTTTGTTTGTCTTCATCCAGCCTTCTCACTTTCGACAGGATTTTCCCATATCCTGCCCCAGCCTGACACCCAGTCACAGGCTCAAGAAATGGAATTAGGAAAGAAGACTGCAATGCCATTTCTTTTTTTCGCTAATAAAGGTTAGTGCAAGATCTTTGATTGGTGTGAATGAAACACTGCTGCATCACCTGATTGTAACAGGACAAACAATGGAACACAGATATGGACAGCAGACACTCACAGCCCCGTGCCAGCCCCCTCTGTCCTCAGGCACATGTAGGTCAGGGTAGATGTTCTTCAGATACCAGTCAAAACTGTTGCATTTCAGCCTCTCCCTCAGCAGCAGCCGCTCTGAGATATCCCCATAGGTCTCCTGGAAAGTAAGCACGCAATGATAAGTCACCTTAACCTGCAAGAGAGGATGTTAAACACCTGACAACATCACTTCATCACCACCTTTTGACTGTGATAACATTCATTATAATAGACACACTGTTCTTTTGTGGCACATGTAATATTGTCTAAGAAAACAACTGTAACAGTTGCACTGCAAAATTAAATATTTACATCCTGGATATGATGGGATTACCAGGAAAACAACTAGCAGGTTATTAGTCGCACCTTATGTCCATATATGTCAGATAGCAGTGTTTGCTGAGGTGGAGGACTCCCTAACTTGTGCAATTCAAAGTCCAGAACATTTACACACCTTTGCACTGCCTGAGGGTGGAATGTAACGACAGCGTCTCACAAATACACTAACTATTTCTGTCACAAATTGGTTGTCAAATACCGACGATGTTGCGTTGGTAGTCGGACCGAATCACCAACCCAAAGCATCAGATTTCTTCAAAATTGTATACTGAACCTTTAAATCATTCTGCTATAAATCTTCATATCCAGGATACAAATAGTAATTAAAAATGAATGTTGGGTTCTTGTAAAAACAAGTAGGCACAGCAACTCAGAACGTGATTATAAAAATAAATCTGGAAGACACTGTGAAGTAGTCGTCAATCTGTTTGAACATCTTTAAAAACTTGAATATCAAATTAATACTACTTACTAAATGTACTTTAAGAAAAAGAATTGAGCACTGTTTCAAAACTAGCTTATTATCCATGGCTCCGCAGTTTGTTAACATAATGTGGCAGCAGCATATAATACTTGGAGCTGGTGATCTGCTCCTACAGTGCTGTGTTCAATCTCCCCCTGACCAGGTAATTTATTGTTTGATCAAAGATCCCCGACATTAATAATGTACCTTTTTCAGATAGGTGAAACTGAGATACATGAATTTTTGATGGTGCCCAATACTCAGAACCTGAGAGGCACGAGGCACACTTACCACATGCGCATTCGTGCACGTCCTCTCGTACATATGCCTGACCCAGTCAGACAGACAGCGTTTCATCGTATGTTGACACCACGGGGGAATCATATCATATAAAACATCTAAACCTGGCAGCAGAGGTGAGCCATTCACTGCAGCTTATTGATATGGTGCTATGAGGTGTAACATGGCATCACTGCAGGGCTTAATTCAGTCGAAGTTGAATGAAAACAGTAATATAACAGGGCTCTAGACCAAAAATCTGTCTGACCTGCCCCTGGGCGAAAAAAATTAAGGTGTGTGTTTGTGTGAAACAGTGCACTGTATTAAAACATATCAATAATTCAAAATGAGAACCAGAACAATCATGTATTCAGAAGTCAGACTGAAAGACACCCGCAGCTCACAGGAACAAGTAATAGTCTCTCTATTGTTAAATATAACATTGAGTAAAAGAAATAAAGTTTTAACAGCTTGTGTGTTCTATCCTGCAAATGAGAGCGCTCGCTTGTTTGGGTGTGTGTGTGTGGGGAGGTAACCACTTCCACACCCATCTCCTACACCCACATTTTACATGTATTATTGCAGTGCCAAAAAGCGCTGAATGAAAATGTTTGTCTACTACAGCTTATGTAAAAAGTTAGTCCTGAGCCCTCTGTAGCAAGACAGAGCTGAGTGCCTACAGTTGAGAATCCGTTTGTCCAAATATTATTCCGACAGTATTATAAGGTCAGCTTCTTGCATTCCCCCTGACAGCATCACGGCAGCACATCTAGCTGGACATACTGTTTAAAAACTTTGCACCTTTGATTGGCAACCGTCCTACCTTTTTGGCTGGGGGATTCCTGTTGTAGAAGTGTTGTTTATAAGAGTCCATCCAAACCTCCGCAGCTCGTACGGTATTCTGGAGGAAGTTGGGCCGCGCGTAAGGGGCCTTTTTAGGGAACACGTGGCCCACATGAGAGCAGGGGTGAATCTCCAGGCTGCCCCCACACTGCCACACCTGGGAGGGTTAAACACATGGCAGACGTTGCACAGGACATCCTTTTTAGCTTCCTTTAGCCTTATATCCTTCATGAGATACAGTTTTTATAAATCCACTATAAGATTAAATAATGATAAATACAGAACAACAGAAACCAGTAATGAACTCTAATTTATGGCAGTGTTATTAATCTTTCATTGTAGGCTCCTACAATGATTTACACTATGACAGACAACCAGCTGTAACAAGGATTAGGTTAATATTAACCACATAGTACATTGTCTAAATGATATCTCACACAACTGGTGAACTTTGGCACTTAAATTTGGTATTTATTACTTTGTCTTTGACTTTCCTGCCAATAAACTAGCAGGTAGCAAGTAGTAAATGTTTTGACAAGAGTCGTTTGCAGTGTGTCTGCTTGATGGGTGTTGACTGTGATGATTGATGCAATGCTAGAAATCCTTCCTGAATGACAAACAAAGCTCGTCACCTTGAAGCTATGAAAATTCAACCCCTGCCTCTTGAGTCATGAGGCTGCATTTGAAAACAGCCTGGATTTATGGTAGAAATTTGCATTGTGTAATTGCTTGATCTTCTACCAAGGAAAAACAAAAAGGTAAAACAAGAACAGCCTTTAAAGAATGAAAGGTTGTGATCATGATATTTCTTAATACTTGGCTGAGATATGTTCCAATAGCACAAGGCAAAATTATGATCATACATCCATAGCCAAACAGCCATTATATTACAGCCCCTTCCATCTTAATTCACTGGGCATTTTACCCCACACCATTTTTTTTTTTTTTTGCACTCAGGGTTGAAAACCAATTCACTAAACATAAATTATGTATGCCAAAAAGTCCCAGCGAGACGCATTTTTATTTCCACATGCATAACACATCGCTCAAGGGAACAGCCTATTCGTCTTCACAACGAAACCACATACACACTATAAATCATGCACAAACAATTTACATTGCCTACCCTTGCGTGCTCCTGCGACAAACTCACACATAGCCTAAAATCTGGGCCAATTTGATTGACGCAAACAAGTGAAAAACGACACCAACGTCACAACAAGGTATCAGCCAATATCAGGGTGCAGTTTCAGATGGCTGACTGTGATCTGACACTGACATGTGCCTCTCTCACACCAACAACCCACTGACTGTCAGCTGTCAGATAAATGAATCAAATGATCAGGGGCATACCCTTTGACAAAAACAATTCTCTTCAAGCCAATCAGCATCAGTGATGTTTCTGCCTACTCCTACAGTAACAAAAAAGCAGAGTCAGTGGATGTTCTGTCTGTGACTAAGAGCTTTTGGTAACAAAGTAAGCTAGATTAGTCACTCTTTCCCAAACATAAAAGCCGTACTCTGGTCTCATATTGCTTCGTGGCACTGTAATGGCAAAGCAGTTCTCCTTGAGTGAGGACCACAGAGTCACTGAACTCACCCTGAAGGACAGCTCCAGGTTTTCTCCTCCCCACACCTCCATGCCCATGTCATATGTGCCCAGATGCTCAAAGTAGGCCTTGCTCACAGCAAATAATCCACCTGCCATTGTTGGAGACCTGGGAGAAACAGTGAAAATACAGTGACGTTATAATGGTAATGTTCAATTTCCTTCCACAGACATAATTTAGCTCTTTGTTTAATTAAAAGTTAATTCACTCACTTGTCTAATACACCACCTTTAAAAGACGTAAACCACCTCATTTAAAAAAAGCCTTTAAAGAGTAACTATATATAACTCTCATGGTCATCCTGCTCCACATGAAGTGCAACAGACTTAGACCGTTCTGCATTCCAAACTGCATACTTTTTCTCTTTCCTTTCCATAAAGCTGCCCTTACAGAGTGCATACTGTTGAGAGAAATACATATCCAGCTGGGACACATAACATTATCATAAAGCAATCATCATGCGCCTTGACCTTTGACAGATCCTTATGTTATCACCTAACGCTACCTTGGAGATTCAACAAAACGGCATTTGCCAGAGTCAGAGGTGAACACGGAGCTCCTGACAATGTGTGCTAGCTACTTCCTGACTGGGTGAGCGAGTGCAAAGATCTGTCTCGGGATGCCGAGGAAGAGCCTTGACTGTGTTGACTGACAGCAGTGCCCGTTAGAGGGTGTAGCGGGTACAAAATGTACACTTACAATGTATTATTCTTCAGGAAACATTACACACGAGCTCACTGATAACGGGGCTGTATTCAGAGCTTAAAGGATATTTAGGGTTGGCAAACAGTAATGTGAACCCCCCTCACTCATCTATTGCATACAGTCTGAAAAAGAGGGAGTTCTGGTAGAATTTGAGGGCACAGTTACCCTTCAAGACCTCAGGAAACTGCATTAACTTTGAGGGCAAAGCCTAATTGTATCTTTTCATTAACAAATCCCATGGGAAGTTTAAAACCAGCAACCAGTTTGCATTAGTAGTGATGCAACAAAACTCTGCTACAACTGAAGGAGGGTGATCAGTACACAGGAAGACTTCTATCAATGAGATAAACCTTAGAACAGTGAAGCTGAAGTACATTCATGCCTGGTTTCCTGTTAATCTCTGATATTAAACAAACATTCCATTGGCACATCAGATTGTTTGGCCTGCCGGGCTCTGAGAATCATATTTATAACTGGCAGACACACACAGAGCGTTCGACAAACAAAAATCGGTATACTGAGTGACTTGAAGACATCTGGAAATAGGAAACACGAGATCACAACTCCGGAAGCCAAGTGCAACTACCCAAAAAAGCTCAAAGAGCACCTCCAATTCACTTGTGCCTGAACTCAAAGCTTTGGAGAGAGACTTACAACTTAAAATGAGCTGCAGAGAAGAAGAGAGAATTACGTGGTGGTCAAAGAAGAGTCCAAAAAACAAGAAAATACTTTCTGTGCCCAGGAGAAGGCCAAGATCTCTGAGGGAGACAACGTCCTCCAACAAGTCAGATGTGACTTGGAAGAGAAGCTCCAAACAGACAAATTAAAAAGTCTGGATATGCTCGAAGCTTTATTGGAGCCTTGGAGAGGGAGGACAGAGCCTTGATTAGTCGCATAGAGAAACTTCCAATGAGCTGAAAAGAGAATAACTTTACTTTCAAAGGAAGCACAGAGAAAGTCACTGCAATGCAGCAAGACGATGACATTCAGAAGCCCCATATAGTTGCTCAAGAAGAAAACGATGTCCACACCCAGGAGGAGCTCGAGATCTCTTCTGGGGGGACAATGCAACATTTGAATTGGAAGAGAAGCTTCAAACAGCGAGCTCAGAGTGTCTGGATAGATCTGGACCAAAACTGGGAGCTTTGGAGTGATAACAAGGCCTTGACCAGTGAGGTGAAACAGCTTAAAATGCATTTTGAGCATATGGCTGAAAAGTACACAGCAGAGAGGTAAGAAGAGGAGGCCCTGCAGATATAAATCAAGAGCTTAACAACAAGCTCCAAGTTTGCTTTGTTCAAAACGAAAAAATTATGTCGGTATCAGTTTCATTTTTGGTCTCCAGTACAATATACGATCTCTCTTCTGGCACCAGTGGTGGTTTTAAGAGACACACCAACACCAATTTACACTAAAAGCAACTACCTGCCTTACATACCCTTCCTGCTGCGGGTAATTAGGTGGAAAATACAACTTACTATCAATTAATCAGTAATACATACACTCATCTTAATCAGGTGCTTGAGCCTTCCTCACACTTCTGCCCCCCTGCTGAGGAGGCAACCAGGAAGAGGTGAGTGCTGCCATTGTCTGAATCAGCTGTGTGAGTTGGATTTGACAACAGCAGATGACACAGTGTAGAACAACACAAAATACCATGCCCCAAACTGTGAACACTGCTAATCGAGGTTTCATTTTACACAGGCAGGATGGCCTGTCTCTCTGTGCTTCCTCAACCATCCAAAAAGTGATATTGTTAGTATGAATTGTATTATGTTTTAGCTGTTATTCTCATAGATATTTCATTTTGTTGCTATTAACTTTATGATTATTTTTGTGGCTTCTGTCAGCAGTCAGCGAGCTGTCATCTGCAGTTCAGTTGATGTGACTTATCTTTAGGACTGTGGGACAGAACAGGCAGAAAAGCATGCTGGCTTGGATGCAGTAAGACATCTTGGTATTTTTGGCACAGTGCATTTGACACATTAAAAACAGTATGGTAGTATGGGTATTGGAATGCACTGAAGATTTTGTGTGAAGTTTCTCTTTATATAAGTATGAGCTGGTTAAAACCAACATATTTAAACAGATTCTCCTAATTACGTTGCTTTATTGATCCTACTGTTTGAGAGTTCAGTCTAACATTGTCAGGGTATAACAGCAGTGAAAATGTAGGAAGTAATTAATACAGTAATACAACACGTGCAGTGACAAATTAGCAGCGAGAGGTGTATTACATTTTTGAGAGCAGAGCTCTACACTGGTACGTGCCAATCTGATAAAGTGATCTCCCCCTGAGAGCAGACTTTGTGAAGTACCATACTGTCACCTGATGGGGTCAATGCGAGACTTGCGCCTCTTGCGTTCCACTTCGGGGACCGAGTGCCACTGAAAGGTGAGTCTCCAGTCAAAACCTCCGATCATTGGCTCGTCTGTTTGCATGTAAAACTCAAAGGTGTTCCAGTCGATGGTGTCGATCACTGGGCACACAATGGTACTGGCATTCTCCCCGATTCTAGACACAAAGCATGGCCGGTAACGTTCAGAGAACAGGAAGAGAGTAATTTTTTATTCAGTCGTACAAATACAAAAGATTCTCAGAGAGCTCTTAATCATCTAATTTAGTAAACCTACCTTTCCAGCAGAGGCTCGATCCAGCCAGGGACACACTCACAGTGGCAGTCAAGAAACGTCAGTACGTCACCAGTGGCATAAGTGGCACCGATGAGACGTGCCCGGACCAGTCCCTCCCTTTTGTTGGTGCGGATGAGACGCACGCGTTCCAGATTACTGATGTATTCGGCTAGTTTGGATTTCAGGTAGCCTATTTTTACAACACAAACACACACAATTATCACATGTAACATTAAATTGATGTTATTTCTTTATCTTACATGGAGCTTATTATTCTATAAAGCTGCCTTAATTGCTTGTCAGCCACTAGAGGACAGGAAAATGCCAAAACCAGCTGAGAGATACACAAGCTACTGCCAAATCAGTGGCTTATAAAGCTTGTTGAGCCTAACAGATAGCTTAAATAGGATCAAAGGTTGTAGAGTGGAGTGATTATTGTCTTTAGAAATACCAGGAACTCCTTTTTAGTTACATATTTGTGTTGCGACATGAATGAATTACTGCTTTTTAAATACATTTCACAGTGACGTAACCTTAAACATGAGGTGAGTGGCATAAGCAATGCTTGGTATGCTAGACCCTGTTCAGTCACATTAGAAACCTTAGAGGCAGTCCTCCAGTCACTGTCTGTCTGTCTGTCTGCAGTAACCGTTCTGGTTCGGGAGTGGCGTGTCAGGCATTCCATTTGGTCAGGGTGGTCAGGGGAGAGGAAATGATGTCATGGCAGCTCAGTGCACACTGAAGTAATCATTATGGTGTAATGTCTCCTATACACACAGACTAGACTCCCTGGGACCGAATACTAATTCCATTAAGACAGGCAGACATCAAGCGACTCCTATATCTGGTTTCTGAGACAAAGTAGTATCATTCACAGGGGTTGCTGGTGGAGACCATGAGATGCAGCTGAAAGCCAGGAAAAGCTAGTAAGTTGACCTTTGAGTGGAAACGATTCAAACTGAATTGCATACCTGTGTCATATAGAGGCTAACACTGTGCAGCTACATTCAAGACTCAAGAATGATAGGCAGTGCTTCATGTTTTGCCTTCTTGTTTTTAAAATTAAAAGAAAATGGCCTGGAAATAAGAGCCTGCTATCAAAGGGAAACCTCATATTAACACACACACACACACACACACACACACACACACACACACACACACACTGAGACAATTAGAAGCTGGAGCAGGGAAGCAGGGGGGCTGACATGGAGTAAGACAAATAATTAGCAATTACGCTGCCAAGAATTTGCTCTTTTCTATCAATGATTGCAGCAGTTTTACAAAACCCCTTGCGTTTTAACCTTTAAAGGGACAGTTCACCCGAAAATTAAAAACTCGTATTTGTCCTCTTACATGTAGTGCTATTTATCAGTCTAGATCATTTTGGTGTGAGTTGCAGAGTGTTGTAGATATCAGCTGTAGAGATGTCTGCCTTCTTTCCAGTATAGTGGAACTTGATGGTACTCAGCTTGTGGCACTTAAAGTAGAGCTGCTGCCATAACCACATTACTGCAATACCACACTACTGATAAGCCAATGGCAGGTGATGACAAGCAGCTGCCACTACCGCTTTGTTTAGGTTTTTTAGTGTAATTACGCTTTGCTACTCACACAAGCAGTGTGACAAGATGCTGAGTGTCTATTCTGCACTGAGCGCTGCACGTTTGCCATTTTTTGTAGTCGCTAAGAGTGGAAACTTTAACAATCACAGTGGACGAGGGGCAGGACAAATACCACAAAGACTAACTGTCACATTGCTGAACAACAATGGAGGAGAAATTAATGCTGAACCCACAAAACCGATGGGTTCATCCTCACTATGTGCATGCTTCAGCTGTCCCTTCATCTAGAAGAAGAGCAAGAACAAGTAGGTACCTAGTGCTGAAATTTTTACCTCCAGATATTCTGGATGTGTGCCTTATTGTGCCTCATTGCCCTTCCGTGTAGTGTGCATCTAATGCTAGCTCACCTAGCACCCTGAGGTAGCTAATGTTAAAGCTCAGTCCAGGAAGATGCCATTAATGTTTACATCTCGCGCTGTCACAAGAATGAGCTGAAAATGTATTTTAGATTTTGGGGTGAATTGCTCCTTTAAAAAATACCCAAAAACAAAGTAAACCACTTCCAGTATGCCTGGAGGTAACTTTACACATTATTTCATCATTAAAGGAATGTGTCCAAACCACTTCTGAGCATGTTTTTCTAATTGCTTTCAGAATATATCCAGAGGCATTATTTATTCACTGCTCCGCAGATAGCATCTTTTATCTTAATATAGCAGAGTCCTACTTGACTTGTTCTCTCGCTCACTGTCAGTGTGAAGAAATCAAAGCACAATTGAAATTTAGTTTGTCCGCTTTACTAAACTAGGCCAATGCTGTCAGGCCTCTTTGTTTCAGAGCTTGAAAGACTTTTTCTGTCAGTCTGTCTACAGACAAAAAACAGCGCATTGGTTTATGTGTCAGTGTAGTGTGTCGGACCTCGGTCACTGTAGTCATCGACGAGGATGATCTCTTTCAACAGGATGGCAGGTGTGGTCTCCAGGACGCTGTGAATGGTCCGCAGCAGGGTGGACCAGGCCTCGTTGTAGAAGGCTATGATCACAGAGGTTGTGGGTAAACGCCGGTACTCAAACTTCTTACTTCGGCATCTGAGGTATGATTGCGTGGGTGGGTTGTTGAGTTGTGGGAAGACAGACAGAGTTGACATAAGCAACAGTACACGTATACAGTGCATATTTATAAAAAAGAAAAACAAAAGCATCCTAAATGAACTCATACAAGCAAGACATGATTTTTTTTTCCATTCGGTCAGAGCAGCTTCAACAACTATTGTGGCAGGAGGAGGTATCTGGTCTTAATCCAGATGGCAGTCATTAAAAGAAATATGGATGGGGGTGGGGAGGGTATCACACCAGTGAGCAACATACCACAGCAGTGCTCTGGGAGAGACCACAGAAACTTGAGCAAACAGAGACGAAAAGAGCAGAACAGAGAGAGGGGACAGGGGCAGCACTGGATGAAAATCAAAGCGAAAAACTATAAACTAATAACTCGAGGGGAAGAGAACAAAAGAGGGCACGAGAGAGAGAGAGAGAAAACATGAGAAAGGGCAAACTGGCTCTATTATGTATGAATCAGTGGCGTACGACACAGAGAGTGTAACCACTGCCACAGGCTAGATGACTTCTGATAATTTTGTAGCCAACGGCTAAACCCACAGCAGTGACACTGGTGTGTGGTTTGGGATCAGAATAAATGTGTTACGCCCTAGCATTAGTCATGACTAATCAAACAAGATAGTTTTCCTTCCTTCATGAGCAGCAGTCCAAAGTCTGCCACAAAACCTGCTCCCTGGAGGAAACTGATGTCATTGTGCAGGGTTCAATATTAATGGGCTTTTTTCTCTTTTTACTTGCCTGGTCAAGCAAGCGGGTCGGAAATCCACTTACCCGAAGTCAATTTTTAAAAGGCTTTATACAAATTGTTTTATTTATCTATACTTATCACATAACAACAAAGACTTAAGTGAATTGTTATTCTACTGCGCATGTGCAACTCTCAACAGAGATGAGAAGGAAGCTAAATGGCTCACGTCCTGCTGCTTCTATCATCAGCTGTGGAAAAAACACCAGCCCTCATTTATCAACCCATCTCACAAACCAGTGCAAGCATTAAAGTCGTTTTACAACAGGGTTCGCGTGTGATTCATGAAATGTTCTTATCTCGCCAGTCACAACATAGGAATAATTGGGTGTTGATAAATGTGGTGGCTGAAAACAATTGTCATTTAAATATCCCGCCCCGATATATTCTCGGTTTAGAGGCCTCACCCCTAGAGTTAACAACATGGAGAGACAAAACACGGCCAAGAAGAGAAACTTCACTAAGCTAGAAATGGAAACGCTGACGTCCCAGGTCTAATTTCACCAACTGGTTCTGGTCAGGTTGTGGCAAAGTTTACTTATTTCTTTTTAATGATGTTTCAATGATGAATGACATAGGTTTGTCAGTGTTTAAAAAAGAAGTTTCAAATAGAGCTGGGCACAAGCGATGTTCATCCTTCAGTCAGCCTGGAGCCAGTCCCACAGAGCCAGGCAGCTGCGAGCTGTAATAGAGAGTGCACGTCGATGTGGTGACTATACATTTGTAAGATGATTAATATGTGGCTGTAAATACCTAGATGTCAGTCAGAATATGGTCTAATAATTCTCCAGCTCAGGCAGATTTACTATGCTGCACTGCCAGCCCAACATGATTCAAACTTGCATACACGAGGTGAGACAGCCTCCACTCATTTCCACATTGATAAATGCCGAGCTTTGTGTGGAAATAACTACACCCAGTTTTCTGTCGTCCCTTTGTTTAAAGGCCTTTAAAGACACAATTGGTGACTTACTTAAAAACACCTTCTTGTCATACTTGCTGAAACTGTCACCACATCCACAAGGAAGCACGTGAGACAGATAGTCTCAGGTTTCACCACCCACTCATTGTGCATCTAATGACATTTGCTAGAATCTACCGCGGTGCTCGAACACAGCCGTCAATCATGTCAATCACTGCTCGTGAACTGCGGTCAAATTGCCAACCTAGGCAGCTCTGATTAAATATGAATCCAGATTCTTTACTGCATTGCCTATTTCTCCTCCTCAAATGCTTTTAGAAACATTTTTTAGTGCACTGTTTAGCTGTAAAATGAGAGAGTTTTTAGCTTGACTGCTTCCAAGATAGCGACCGAGACACTCTCTTTTATAAGTTCCTTGTCAGCTGATGACATTTGCATACACTGCATAACATTCCAACAGGACTGCACAAACAGACCCATACAGAATGTTAATGTTGTCAAGTCTGAAACAGTCTATGAAACATGTAATCTCTCATGCAGTTTAAGTTAAACTAGCCCGCGACTCATGCGCAACACAAGCCTCTAAGTTCATGAAAAGAACATGTTGATGCAAAAATAGCACAGAGCACCACTATGTCTTGAGTCATGCACCTCAGTCATGGTATGGGCGGACGGACACTGAAGCATGTAAGCTCCATGACACCAAAACTGCACTTCATCCCTGCTACAGCTGTAACTCACTCCTCTCTGTGTCTTTTCAATTGTGCACTTGTTAAAAATGTCACTCTGCACAGTGCGGTGGACCTGTTTCAAAACATCTACATAATGTCGCCGCGGAATGCCATTATGCATATGCTCTGATAAAGATATCTCTTGTTTGAACACTATCCTTGTGTAAGCACACAGGGTCTGACTTTCAACCTTCCTGGCAGTTTCCTCAGCCCACTGAGAAGATCAAAGCATCTTATCAGTCTACCTTTGGATGTGCAGACGTCTCGCTGGTAAAATGCTTTAATTCAGTTTCACCAGGGCAAGATTAATTTCTCTGTGTCTGTAATTTTAAGTCCAATTTGGAAGATTTAGCATGACATGTTTAATGCCAGCAATTTGGGAAAATATATCCTTAGATGTAATCATAGGACTGCTAAAGAGAGGCCGTGCTTAACTGGGACACTCCAGGGCATTTATAACAAACACATGGTTTTTACACAAATGATGATTCCCACCACACCGATGGATACCACATCTGGGTTTCATTAGAGCCAGTCAGGGACGAGGCGAAGGCGGAAGTAGGAACTATTAATAAAAGACATCATACTTTGTGTGTCATCACAGGGGCTGAGCTGAGAATAGCTGTGGACAACAACTGTGGATGGAATAAATCCATTCAGGCAGAGAGCTGCTTACACCAGCCTCAATAAGCCCTGCAATGCATCCCGAGAGCTTTCATCCTTGTTTCTGACTGTCAGTGGAAAACTGATCCCAGTAAAGAGCTCAACTTAATCTCTATTGAGTAATTTATCCCTGACACAGTTGTAGTATGGCTATCAGCTCCATGCAGCTTCCAAAACCAGAGACACATATATGTTAGAACTTCAAACAAAACAACAATCAACAGAGGAAGATTTTGTGATTTTCTGGAAAACAATTTGTCAACTTTCTGTTCATTTGTGTGATGCCTTTTCGGTCTACTCACTCACGCATCCTGTGGTCCTGGATGTGCCGATGAAGTGAAATCTTATCACTGACATAGATATTGATAGCATAGCGCTCCACACTGTCCTGCTCCAGCTTCTTTTCCTCAGGGCTGAGGTTGAGGTGAGTGGCCCGACCCCACTCCCCTGGTGCATTGTTGTCTGGTGATGGCTTAATGTACAGGGGCCTAGCCAGCTGTCCATCAGCCCCATTCTCCTCTATGGAGAGTTGTCTCACCAGGACATGGGGGTCTTCGTCTTCTTCCTCCAAAGAGGAAGCGGAGGGGAAAGAGGAGCGCGCTAACAGAAGGTAGCCTAGCCACAGCACCCAGAGCAGGAAGCCAGCCTTGGCCAGCACACCAAGTTTTCGAGAGCAACGCCCCCTCATGACAGAAAGCCCAAGGAGGCACCGTGACTGGCTGAGCTTCGGGGTGCCCTACGGGACACAAACGTCTGGAGAAGAGAAAGAGACACAGAATGATATAAAACCTGATCATTCAGATGTTCTATACAACATGGAAGAAACATAAAATGGAGAGAAAAGAAGGAGAGTTGTGAGAAAAATCCAACCGTTGCACCAAGTTCCTACCACTGACAGGAGGAGATTTACAAGATTGAACTCTTTAATCACAGCTCTCCCTATAAGAATGAGGTTTAATCAAGAAACACACCCATTTACAATGAAGTGAAGTTAGTCACCTAAACACTTATACCCAAGTAAGACAGTGCTTGCCTCTAAATTTGCAAGTGCCCCGAGGACACAGCTCCGACAGAGCAGGCCCGTAGTAATCAACACCGACATCATAAATATAATCGCATGCTCAGGGCTGCATTAAGATGCTCATCAAACACAAATTGCAAAGATGGAAGAGGCTAAATTATGGCTTTCAGTACAGTAATGTGCTGACTAAATTAGGACTGTGATACACTCCAATGAGAGATGTGTTAACCAGATGAACTTCATTACAGTGCTGCAGTTTCAGTCACACTGCAGCACAGTATAAATAAGGAGTTTTACCCAAACTGTGCACCGCTACCAGGAAAACCTTAAAGGTCCAGTGATTAGAATTTAGGGGGATATATATTGGCAGAAATGGAATATAATAAGAATGTTTTCTTTAGTGTATAATCGTGAAAAAATAGCTCTGACGGCGGAAACGTGAATAGCCCTACTAGTCATGTTTCCGCGTCGGCAGCTATAGTTAGTAGCCCCTCCATGACAAGCCCAACAGCATCAGAAAAACAGATTTTTAACAGAAAACTGCTTTATTCTGTGTTTTCACCAATTTAAAATCACCCCGTCAGCTAGTTTTGGAAAGGAACAGACCTCTGTGGATAATTCTGTTCCTGGTGAAAACGTCTTGAACATCTGGATCTAAAGTTATCAGAGGAAAAAGGTGAGCATACATTAGCAGGTGATGAGCTAGCGGCTCGTCTGAATCAAGCTAAACAGTGCTTTGTACAGTGTTTTCAACGGTTTCAATTACCTGATCTGTATGTTTCGGAGAGAAAGAGACCCCTGTGGATAAATCAGCACCCCGTAAAAACCTCCAGAACAATGAACACTGAAGGAAACCTAACCGGGAGAGGTTTTAGATAATTGCAGTTTGCAGTCCTTATGTTAAATTCCACTTAATCCTACACACTGCTCCTTTAAATCTGGTCCACAAGATCAGCCCCCCCCCCCCCCCCCCCCCCCGCCCCAAACATGTCACTTTTAGCTACAGCTAGGATGTACAACTTGTTCTCCAGCATTCCCAGCCCTTGTATGATATCTTAACATGATAAGTAACACATATTTTACAACCAGAATGACAGTAATAAAACAGTCAGGCCTCAGCTAGCCATTTTGTTTACAATTAGATTAAGAATCGGGTGATTTGAAGTTCATTTTCGGGTTTCCATTTCCTTTCCACTGAGCCCCCCCAAAAAAAGTAGTATGCCAAAAACCTGGGCGGAATATTTGCACAAGGATGAATCCCTTTTTTGCTGATTTAGAAATAGGATTAGCCAGGGTTTATAGGTACACAAAGATGGCAATTTAGACATCTGTGTCTGACAGATCAGCTTTGCACGCCAGGATTTGAAGAGGGTTGCCGTTTAAATAAAAAAATACACCACTTAGCTGCGTTGACACTGAACTGAATGTAATCACATAATTGTGTTGCATTAATATTAGAGTAGGGTGCCATTTACAGTTATGCCAGCCAGTGCCAGCCAGGCTTAGCAGCAATACTGAAGTGCGTGTGCGCACACGCACACGCACACGCACACGCACACGCACGCACACACACACACACACACACACACACACCAACAGTGCTTTTCCTTCCTCACATCATCAGCACAATGATTTCCTAATTCTGCAAAATTGTGGTTAATTCTGGGAAGAGTGTGGTTTTACACAGCTTTAGAGGAAACACTCCAATAAAGGTGCGCGTGCAAAGTGCTGTGAGAGTCTATACATTCATGGTACAGAGCCAGGGGAAACTCCATTTCCACTGCAAGTCCTTCAAGGCAGCAGCAAAGCCCTTTCACTCCAGTCTGGGCCGTGGCCAGAGGCATCAGGAGTCCTGAGGTTACAAAATGGAGACGCTTGCAGACAAAACCCCCTTTTATTGGCTGTCCATCACACCTTCCACTCTCTCTGAATCTGATAGCCTTACTGGGGAGCCGTTTGGAACAAGCAGTTGGTTACAGAAGCCTAAGATGCGGCTTAAAATCCTGCCCCACTTCTTTTTGGCTAAGAGGGAATGAAACAAAAAAAATGGACGAGGGATAGGATTTGTATTTGCTTCCCAAGCTGCAATCTGTGGTGCATGTTTTGCCCTGACATGCTAAAAGGACTATAAAAAGAAAGAGCAATGAAAAAATGGACGATTTATGTTACAGTGATACAGAAGAAACAAACTAGGCATGATGCTGGAACCGCTTGATTCTCAGATTTCAGGTTAACTATGTGGCACAGGAGAGAGACTCCGGTGTTCTCCATGGTTAGTCAAGACTGAACAGCACACTGTACAATATCTGTCTCATTTCCTCATCAGCCTGTTGAGAGAGAGAGAGGGACAAATATCCAACAAGCACCAGTGGAACAGGTTACACAAACAGCAGTCAAAAAGCAAAGCATCGTTCCCCACTAACCGGTTGGCCCCTTTCAGTCTGCAGGAGACCCACAAGACAGGATCACTGACTCCTCTCAGCAACACAAACATCTCTCGGCTGCTTACATTACGTGTACACAACACTGACAGCAACTGTTTTAAAGTAGCCAAGCTGTGATGAAGAATGACAGGCTTAATTTAAAAGCTGGATGGAGATTTTTTGCACCACAATGACGCACATCCAAATAAATCCAAACAGGCTTAAACTAAAAAACAGCTACACTATGACAAGTTCCTTTTATCTTAATGGGATGCCAAAAAAAGCTCCATTTGAAAGCAGAAGTAAAAGCCAATGTTCTCATTATGTGTATTGAATGACTGTCATCCTATGGCTCTCCATCTTTTCTCTTTAGGACATAATATCAGATGTGTGAGGGAAGAGGTTTCACAGGTGTTGAGAGAGATTAGAGACAAGTATTGAGTCCCTGTCACGAGTACACACATACACACACAGTTAAGCAACAGGTCTCTTTAACTGTCAGATAAACCAGTGTTGGGATTAAAATCAGTTTAAGTCGACAGGAGGGTGGGAGCTCTCAATCAATGATGCATTAAATATGCAGATTAACGCAGCAGTGACTCAAGAATAATGACAAATCTCGACTTTCAAAGAGGCATTCACAACAAACGGATATTAGCAGCCACATATCACCAACTGTTGTTTTAAAGTTAGCATTAACTTCGTTGTCAAACATCTACGCTGACAAAATGCGTGACTTTACTGGTAAACAAGAGAGGAAGTCAACTTAACGACAACGCTAACAAACAAACTACACTTTGAACATGACGTACGCGATCGTCAGAAAAGCACATTTCGCTCGACAAAGTACGACGTTAGCTTGTTTTAGCTCACCTTCGACACAAGTTACATGTCTCAGAGTTTCCTCGATGTAGCTGAGGCCGTTGTTAGTCAGCCTGACTGCGGTCGTCTTCCACTCAAACCTCTGGCTTGCAGATGTCAGCATACCCACATCCTCTCCTCCACGTTGGGCTTCAGACCTGTGTCAAAGCAGCCGTTTGAACAGTAGAGGTTCCGGTGGGACCTTTCACAATAACAGCACCGCGGGGACCGATTAGCGTTAAACGGGCACTACAGGGTACAACGGCATCAGCAAATGCAAATATATTAATATAAAATCCATACATTACTTTAATTTAAGCGAGTAAGGTCTTTTACATATAAAATAATCTCTGCCCCAACTTTTTCGCTATTTAAATACACATAAAAATGCCAGCCAACTATTTAATGCCCCTTATCTGGTGTGTAGTGTACTATTTAAATTAGTGTATTACTTCCGTTTGCGGTTTCCTCACATTAACTTCCCCATCCAACAAAAATACAGCATTTTAAAAAATTAAAATAGATAGAAAAACTTTATCGTGCCTTACTTCCGGTGTGCGTGGCATCATCTCCGGTTAACTTGACGCAGAACTCAATGCTAACCACGGTTAGCTGTCATTCGTTTCTGCTGCGATTTGCCCCAGGCTACGTAGATTTGCCACACTAAACGTATTTATTAATCTACCCAGCCAGTGTGTGGACTCTGAACTGAATGGCTCAGGAAAACTGGGAGACTAAAGGAGTGTTGAACAAGGTGTGGTGAATCTGAAAACTTCCAGACCTGAGTTTTTTTATAAGTGTTAAGATCATATCAAATCAAATCAGGTCAGGTCAGATAAGCTTAATTTTCTTTAAGGAAATTTGTCTTGGACACAGCTGCATGGCATTCAAACATGACAATACATTACCACAGGACAAACCGTGCACAGTGTACACCATGATATCACTTGACATGGAACAAATATTAAGGAGAACTAGTCCATACCCATTGTTGGCTTTGTCACCTTCTACCTATGCCAATCCTCAATGCCTATGTGCAGTTTCACATAGATTGACCACGTCAGTGAGTAGAAAAAACGTGGGACAGACAGAATAACTGACTGACAGAATGACACACTGACAGTTTCCGTGATTATGCACAGCATACCATACCATGACTTAGTCATACCAAGAGTCAGAAAAAAAACAACATTGGGCCACAGGGGGAGCCACAGCGATCGGTGCATTTTAGCCATTTTTAAGCATTTTTCTGTTGTTATAGCGCCACCCAGTTGCCAATTAGAGTTAAATTCCTCCAGTCACCTTGAGGCGTCCTGTTCTACATATCTATCAAGTTTAGTAAAAATCATAGGGCGGTTAGGCCTAGATAAGAAATTAGCTCTCTAGTGCCCCCATTTTGTTTGATGGGGTCAATAATGGAGGGGTCCCCTCAGATTATGTGTGGTCATATGCCTACAAAGTTGCGTGGTGATCGGTGAAACCCTTGAGATGTTATACACCTTTATGTGATGAGCCACGCCCTCCGCAATATTCATTGCCTTATAGAAGCTCAGTTTTAGTAAGTTTTCCAACTTTTGCCAAGAGGGAACTTTAGATATTGGTCCCTAGATTATGTTCACTGAGTTTCATGCAGATCAGTCAAACTTCCTAGGAAGAGCTCGATTTTAAGTGTTTTTCAAAAAATTCAAAATGGCGGAAAATCTATATAACTGGAGGTTATGTGTCCTTGAGGCAGATTTGTTCCTCATGAGGAGAGGCATCTCTGTGCAAAGTTTCATGTCTCTATGACATACGGGGCATGACATATGCCCATTCAAAGTTTGCCATTTCAGTCGGTTGCTATAGTGCCCCCCTTTGGCCAATTGATGTAATATTGCTTCATACGCGTCCTCCCATGACCCTCTACCACTGTGCCAAATTTCACATGGATTGACCAAGTCAGTGAGGAGAAAAACGTGGAACAGACACACAGACAGACACACACAAAGTTTTTGTCATTATATAGTAAGATATAGCAAGATAGTAAGATTAAGAAAAGCTGAAAGCAGAAAGCAAAGTGTATGTGTGTGTGTGTGTGTGTGTGTGTGTGTGATGGTTTGCCCTAAACAGCTCACCTTGTTACCTTGTCACCTTGCCCATCCACCACTTAAGTTCATTAAACTGACAGAGATTTCCATGGATGGGCTTAGAAAGGGATCTGTAATTTATTCAATTAAAGATATTGAGTCATCTGTATCATATTCATGAGCTACCTTTAGTCTGTTTGTAAAGGGTGGTCACAACTGTTGGATTGTCAAAAACACAATACATGTGTAGAGTAAACAAGTTAAATGGACACGTCAGCAACTTTTAATTTGGCAGGCACAATCCTAAATATTAATTTATACAGAACATATATCCCATAGGTTATTTGACAGATCGATTTGTGTGATGCATCAGATAAATTGAACATAAGACTTTTCCCTTGTTAAGACTTAGTTTTGGATGAGGGATCGCGGTTGCATCATGTAGCTTTGAGCTTGAATTTGGGATAGATTTGACAAAATTTAAAGTCACAAAGTGTCGTCAATCCTGTCTTGATGTTCACAAGAATGTTGAAAGGATCTATTCGTCCACTGCATGAATGGACAATGTGCCACACACACACACACACACACACACACACACACACACACACGCACACACACACACACACACTCGTACTCAAACAGCCCTTCCCTCTGTGTGTTTGCCATGTAAGCATGGTTTGTTTTCCTATAGTCTCTAGGTCCTGCTCAAGCCGGACCACACTTGCCTAGAGTGCGCAGTCCGCTGGTGCAGCCTGTTGTTAGGCAGACACCTGCACCTCTTGGTAACTTGCCAATGTCTTTTATTCCTCCCCCTCTTTCCTTCTCCTCTCCTCCTCCTTTTCTTCTCCCCAGTTGAAACCAATTGACACCTCTCTCTGTGAGGCTGATTTGCCCCCATCCGGAACTGAAAAGGGTCCCGTTTCCGTGATAGGGATCTGGAGCTTTCACAGCTACAAGGGGGGCTCTTGTACAGGTCTTGCGTTTCAACCTTTTCCCCTCATTCAAACTGTTAATTAGTGTACAGATTTAACATGCCGTGCTTGCTCTTTATTCCTAAATAAGTGGGGGGGGGGGAAGTAAATCAATTTAGGATCAAGTATTGTTTTACTCTCTCCATTGTGAGGAGATTTGTGCATTAAAGAAGCTTTCCTACTAACCTACAGTACATGTGGCCAAAGGCTGAAGCTTAACCCAATTGGATCAGTTGTCAAAAAATTTGTCCTACTAAGCTGTTCTAAATTTAAACAAAAGTCACCTATTTTTTAAGAGGTTTTATTAAAATCTGGAGCAATTCCAGTGTTTTGACCCTTTTTTAAATAGGTTTGTAGAGGCTCTTGATTTGTTGGTCAGCAGCCGACTAAGCCTATTGCTCTCCCTTATGATAATCTGGAGTTGGACTCAGCCCAGCAGCTGCAGAGCTTATGATTGAGATCTCTCTCATTTGATGGATTTGAAGAACATGAGTCAAACGGATTTGAAGAACTGCATCAGTCAGTGTTTGACCTGGTGCCACAGGCAGTCAGATCAGATGAGAGGAGTTCAAGTAAAGAGCGCCATCTAGTGCCTAAATTAAATACATCATGTTTAATTAAACCACACAGCACAGGAGTAATGCTTTGCTACTTCAGTGGAAATAATCTGATTCAAACTGATGGCCGAACAGAGCAACCACAAAGGGGTGGTGTCCTAAAATAGCTCTGTGGTTAAATCCCTCTGGAGCCAATTTGGACTCAAACTGACCGGCAGAATTGTGTCCTGCTCTCTGTCCTGAGTCACCCCTACTCCCTCTCCTGCAATATATGATAACAAATTAAATACTACAGCTAAGCGAAACATCTGCTCCTCTTTTTTAGTGCACAATAACTCAGGGCCCTCTAATCTAGTTGGATGAAGGGTTCATATCTTTAGTTGGAGAACACATGTAAGACTGATACACCACTTTGTGAGACAGTAGTTTTGCTTCAACACTGACGAATGCTGGTTTATTTGAGCAAATCATCAAACCTCTAAAATTAGAAGCAAAGAGTTGTCATGCACGCTGAGTTTGTCAAAGCACTAATAAAGTACAAGACATACAGTGATGCAGGCAATGTGTGTCCTCGCTACGACTCTATTCAATTACAGCTCTATTCACATCTGAACTGACTTAACTGTTGGGCCAATGACTTCATTAGCTGGTTGTCCTTTGCGCTTGATGTTCATTTACTCTGTTCATGCAATAAATCATAGTGAATAGAGGTCACATTGTGGGACCAGGCTCCTTTAATTTAATGGAGATGGATTCTGGCTCCCTCTCTCCCTTAGCTTATTAGCTCCCCATAGAGCAGAAGACACGATGACCTTCAGCCATAAGGACTGAATACGGTTATCAATTAGTGGTTCTGATAGTGAAGGTTAGGCCTCTTATATGACCTTGGTCATGATAAGAATCAATGGCCTATGATTACATTGACCAGTCAGAGCTCACTCCTCACACCATGTGTTCCTAATCTGGTGGGTGTGTATATCCATGCATCATTACGCTCATAGTGCTGGTTAATATTTTACATTTTATACCTCAGAGAGGTAAGCGAGTCTGCAGTCTGTTTGGGAAGTGGGTGCATATATACTGTATATATGAGTGGCTCAACTGAGACACAGATGGAGAGGGAGAAAGTAAGATAGTGACAAAGAAAATGTTCTGGACAAACAAGAAAAAGAAAAAACACATTTGATATTTTTGGCCAGAAGGACACAATAGATAATGGACAGTGTAGAAGAAAAATAACTATCCATTCTGCTCAGACTCTGTTGTCAATCTGACACTCTTCACCTTGTAAGGAGAGTTCTGCGCAGCGTTTACAGTGTGTTGAATGGTCAGAGATAAGACGACTGGCACGCCCCTTTCCATTCTTTGCCAGGGGCTGTTGCTGCGTGTGTGTGTGAGAAAGAGAAAGTGAGACATTTCAATCAATCTGGGCTGGTGATGCTCTATGCAAGACAGGGTTTTTTTTTTTTGGAAAATGTTGTTTTTACAGAATTTGGCTGCAGAATACAGGTCGATTAAAGCCATTAATATGTGTCATTTCTTCATATATTTAACATCCATGATTAGATTAGATGTTCAGAAACTCATCATTAAGTATTATTTATTGATAACGCAACACTCAGAAACTCATTTGATCTGCTTCATCAGGACTTTGATTGATGCTGGCCTGACAAAATAAGCAAACAACCATCGGCGCATTAGTATTACTTCTAGAAGCCCTTCCTTCCCTTCACAATATGACACAGCAACATTTAATTCAGATCCGCCCTGTCACTTGACAGTGACAAATAGTGAAGGGAGTGTCCTCCTAATCAGTCAACAGAATATTAAAGTTGTTAATATCAGACAATATGTCAACAGTTAGTAGAACAAACTGAGGTCATCAGCCACGTAGTGTGCACAGCAGCTACAGGAAGAGATCAGTCTTTTTGTTATTGCCCCTCAAACATCACAAGGATCTGATATAAAAACTGACAAACTGACATTGTCTTACCATCAGAGGTGCTTTCTCCTGGTCTTCTTCACTGCAGATTGTGTCCTGTGCTGAGCTATGCACAAGAAACCTCTGTGCAAATATATAATATTGAAATTTATACTATATATATATTTCACCTTTTTTTAAGTTCATGTCTCATAAGGCTCCTGGTGCTTGGTCAGAGGTACGGGGCCTGAGACTGAAGCCCCCTGTGCATTAAGGTGCCACTGCAAACAACCCAACAACTGCAATCACATACTGATTCTGACATAACAGAACTGTAATTGGACAGAAATATGCGACATGCTTTTCCAGCTGAGCCCTACTTTAAACCACTCAGAAATGCTCAGACAAAACAACACAGACAGAAATCTCTCAAATGAAATAACCCAAAGTGTGGCAAAACATTTTGTGCTCATGTCAGACCCTGTTGCTCATACTGGGAAACAGACTGGCAAAGTCATGGATGCAAAGGGCCTACTGGTGGTGACATCATCCCAGGGGTGCAAAGTGTCTTCACCTGCAAAATGTCACTCAAATTAACAAGTAGTGACCAGAAAGAAACACAAAGCAGCAACAAAGACATGCAAAGGAATGACAGAGAGACACAAAATGAAGAAAAAAGACAAAAATGTACCTCAAAGAGACATAAAACAACTACAAAGAGAAACAAAACTACCAAAAAAGACACAAATATACCCCTTAAAAACACATGAAGACCTAATATAGACACAAACCAATTACAAAGAAACACAAAACAACCACAAGGACACACAAAACCACAAAAAGATGATGAAAGCCACAAAGAGATGCAAAACAACAGCAACAAAAATAGGCAAAGTCAGCACAAAGTTGGTGCGTCATATGTAGGAAAGGTGGTGGGGCCCTTTGCATGTTTCTAAGGAGGGGCTCGTTGTCATAATAATACGCCCACAGACAAAGTGTTTTTGGAGTCTTTACCTAAAAAGGGTAATTTTGACATAAAGTACACTGAGGTGGGGTTATATTTGAGAGTTGAATCTATTGTGGAAGTACATGTGTAAAAAGAAGTACATAAATAATATAGACTCCTCATAAAACTTTAAATTTGAACTAACTAAATCAATAGTCAGTGTTGCAAGTACCTCTACAAAGTTGAGTCATACTGGGATGTGCCGACATTTTAGATGCTTTATATTTCCATCAAATACCTGCCGGTAAGTTCCAACTCTCCATCCCAGTTCTTCATTGTTGCCGTGAGTGATTTTGGTCTTTTTGGAGTGCTATTAGTTGTCTCATGACTTCAAAGTGCAGTTTGACAGGCTGCTAATTAGCACCTTAGCCGTGTTTATAATAGGCCCATTTTACTGAAGACATTTTGACATGTCACAGTTAGAGAAGCGTAGGTGTAAACAGTGACTTTAATGACGACTGAGCTCCTTTTAGTTACTTTTGTTTCCTGGTATTGTGCACTGTGCTTTAACAACAAGTCAATGACAGGCCAAAATGTGTGCTGCAAAGGAGACCCACCATGATGCAGAATATCAGCGTGGATTTTCCTGAAAGTAGTGAATAAATACTTAAAAGAAAAACCTGACATCATTTTTTTTGTTTTGTTTTGTGTGTCACTGTGCTTTTTCTGCTCTTAAGGTCAGCGTTCTTCCAGCATGCTAAGAGTCTGATCATTGTGTTGTTCTCTTAAGTGGTTGCAAGCCAGGGCTGGCTGTGTGTGTGTTTATCATTTTTGTTGTATGTGTGCATGTTGGATGAACATTACCAAGGTTGCAGGACAATGCGCAATCCACTTGTTTATGCAGCTGAAGTAGACCCGGAGCAGAACGTATCATCAGCATTACAGAGCGAGGGAGGAGAAGGACGAGAGGGGGGGGTGAGCAGGAGAGGGGAGGAGAGAGAGAGAAAGAGAGGGAGAGGAGAAGCTTGTGGTGTTGGTGGTGGTGGTGGTGGGGGGGGTTGTTGTCTATGTGCCAGTCAGCCCACTCAGCAGTCAGTCCTCGCCAGCCAGGGGGCCCAATGGGAGTGTCTAAAAGATACACACACACACACACACACATCCACCTCCTCACTTTTCTCCAATCTCTCATCCAGCACCAGACTCCCCAGGCCTGTCCCTCCGTCGTCCAGGCAACGCATCACATTCAGTCCAGTGAGCATCTAACTTGTTTGTTTCACTTCTGATTCACAATTGGAGGGGATAGGGTGGCAAGAAAGACATGGAGAGAGACAGAGAGAGAGAGACGAGGGGGGACAGAAAGGGGTGAGAATAAAAACAGAGGAGAGGAGGGTGGCATGCAAACGAAGCTGCTTCGCCAGCACAAAGTTCTGTGCCAGGCAGAATGCCAGGTCTGCCCCTTTGAAACGGGATCTGTTCAAAAATGAGCACAACTGTCAAATTGCTATAATTGGCTCCTTCTTAAATGAGTGTGACAGCTGCTGATGGTTTCTTCCAGGGAGGTGGGTTGTGATGAAGAATCTTCGCCTTTCTCGCTCTTTTTCATTTGGGACATCATTTGGGGTAGCAAACACCCGAAGGACTGGTAGACTGGAAGAGTGAGCTGTTCACATATCGGCCTCATTTGTAGGGAAACAGTGTAATATTTGTAATTAGAGACAAGACAGATAATCATCATAGGGAATTATCGCACAGCTGGCAAAGATAGAAGTGCATGTCTAGACTTTAAATAAAGATGGTATTTGCTATTGCTTAGCCTTCAAAGGAACTCCCACATCAGGCAGATAAGTATCCTCCCTTATCTGATCGTCTTTATTGCAGTTCAAAATATTTACATCATGAGTGGGTTTAGCTGTGAAATGCGGCCTGATAGAAGTCGTTTTTTCAGAGGTAGTTGATAAAACAAATGGATTGCGTCGGCAATGTCAAACCAATCAGCAGTTAAGTGCAGTGGAAGAGAGATTTTCAGTCATGGCGTAAACACAGAAATACAATTCCCTCCATCCCAGCTGTGAGCACAAGCACACACACACATGTAGGTAAACAGAAACACATCAGACACTATCAATCCAGCTGTATGAATCACAGCCATGCAGCACAGGGACCCACTGATGGGGGCCCCTGCTGAGCTTGAGGGCCCCTTGTCTCCCTCTGTTTGCTCCTGATAACACTGCTGGAATTGTTCCTCAGCGCCCTTCACATTAATCAAAAGCCCTGGGACAATACAATTGTTCAGAGCTGGTCCCCACACTGGTGCTTTCACGGCCGCTGGACTCATAAAAACATCCTCACCCCACCAGCGGCAGTATAATGTACATCATCAGCGGCTGCAGCACCAAAGTCCTGCTTCCAAATGAGCGACTGGCAACTGCTGGCCGCCACATGATTCAGGTTTTTTAATATCCTCCTTTCTGCTCCATTTGTGACTGCCATCACACTGCAGCTTCTTCAGGTTTATCAGGTTTAGATTTTAGTGGATCCTGGAAATATCTTGCACCTTTGTCTACCACATGTTTAACCAGTGTGCATGCTTTATTTTTAACAGTATGACTTCACATCTTTTCATTTTTGTGCAAGGTTGAATGTACTGCGAGGTGAATATTTTCATGGGGCTGGTGACATAGGTGTAGATCTCAGGGTGGATGCAGAGGACATGTCCACCTCAATATTAAGAACATGTCCATTTGTCCCCCTCAATAAAAACATCAAAGTAGCATAGGACTTTTATTTTGACAAAATTAAAGACATTTACACCATAAATTGATGCAGGAAAGGCACAAAGTGGTGGCATAAAATTCACCACAGTGCAGGAAATTAAAGCTCCTTTCCCACTGCAAAAAAAAAAAACAGCTAAAGCACGCTGACATCTGGCTTTTGTATTTAATGGGAAAGTTTACAATTGTCATTCACTCCTGGGACAAATAACTGTGAAGTAGTCATGGGTATTTATCGACTCAAGCTCCGGTTGGCTATGATCAGCAGTGATGGAAATATGACACCCGGGTGGACGTGCTAATTTTAGCCACTTTTGCAACGACAAAACATCGTCCATCTCCGTCCAAGCACCACTCGAACATCGTTACAAATTTATTCAGCACCAAGTTTGAGAGAGACAACAGCAAAACTATATCAAAACATCAATTTACAGACTCTCACACAACTCATGCAATAAAATCCTAGCCTTATTTAAGCAGTTAAACATCCTCCACACTTCTATTTCACTTTTAGGAATCAATACAAATAAACAAGTTAGCTAACACAATATTTCCAACAGGATGAGCTCAGATCTTTTCTTTTTCACAAGGTTGGATGCACTGCAAAGTAAATATTTCCATGAGGCTGGCGATAGATTTCATGAGGGACGCATGGGGACACATTCCCCTCAATATTTAGAACATGTGCATTTGAAATTAAAAGCACCTTTCCCACTGCACAAAAAAAAAACACTAAAGCACGCTGACGTCTGGCTTTGGTATTTAATGGGAAAGGTTACTATCAACATTCACTCCTGGGACAAATGACCCCAAACTGTGGCTTCAGCTCTGATCTGGTGGGCATGCATGATGCAATGATAGGCCACCGCAGTTTTCTCGTCTATCTCAGTCCAAGCAGCACTCGCACATCATTCCAAATTTAATCTGCATTTAGTTTGAGAGGGAGGCAAGTAAAAGATAAAAAACAAGACGTAACCACCGTAACATTTTCAGTGTTCTCCATGCTGCTTTCTACCGTTTACCGACCTGTTTTCCAGCCTGTCTCTGACATTGAACGTGACACATCAGTAAAAAACAAACCAAAAAAAAACAAAAAAGGCATACACACACTTATTTTGGTGTTAAAAGCGTTTAAGTGTTTTATGCTCAAAATGTTCTGGTGGAGGACCTCATACCCCATGTTTCATATGTGTACCCCTTCCAGTATTGAAACAAAACCTACGCCCCAAACTAAAAATGTGTTGATAAGGAAGGTAAAGTTGTGTCTTGATAGTAAATTAAAAGAAAAAAACCTTACTTTCACCCTTCGGATCTTTTGGAACCTTAGCACATTAAATTCACATTTCACTGATGTATTACAATCATTATCACTTGCAGTGGTAAAGCCGGCTCTGTTGAAAACACATTATCCAAGGCTGTCAGGAAATGCAGCCATATATCACTTTAGTCTTTGTCTTCTTAACCCATTTTAAAGCTCTGGCACTTTAAGGAACACCCTCATAATTGGCCTCACATCATCTCTGAGTGAATCTGACAGGCTGTCAACATTTGCGCGTTCCCCGTCGCATCTGGTGTGATTTCTCTCATTGGATGTACATCGCAGGCCCCCCCCCCCCTTTTTTTTTTTTTTTACAGCAAAGCACGGATGTGCAAGAATGCTTGATTCATATCGTCCTGCAGGGGACCTCTTTACCCTTTAAAGTTTTGTGGGAATTCAGAATGAATGAATAAACCATAATGACAGTGTGCTGGTGGGAGCTATGGGAGCTGAAAGTGAACACCTGTCACTGTCAGCAGTCTGCAGCTTCCTGCCATGGACTGGCTGATTCACAGAAGGTCACCTTGTGTCTGGAGGACCCGAGCGGGGGACTGGCAGCTGATAACTCAGCACTGGACTATACTCCCACTGAGGATAGAGAGGGGGACACTTATCATAACTGACCCCTATCTGCTGTCAACTGGAGATTCATTTCTCATCTTTTGAAGCTCGTATCACTCCCTCTGTCCTCTGTTTCTCCTCGTCTGTCCCGTCTCCCTCTCTCCGCCTCGGTCACATTTGCTACCTCGGGAATTTTCTGTCTGTTTTTCACACTTATCTCGAGCAGGGACTGACTCTTTTTAGCAGTCTGATTTCCTTTCTCATCTGCTTCAGTTTTTTTTACTTCATCTCTGTCTTCTTCTCTGTTTCTCACTTTTTTAATTGCTTCGCCAGCTTTTTTCTAACACACACACTTTCCTTGTTTTGGTCTCCGCCATGTTTTTCTCCATGACTCTCCCTGCCTGTGTCTGAATGATAACTTTCCAACTGTCTGTTTTTATATGAGTAGCTCTTTTTTCTGAACACCTCACTTGTATAACGATTGAGAGCCTTTCCTTTACCTGGCTGTCTCTTTATCTGTCTGCCTCTGTCTATCCTTATACACACATTCCCTGCTCTGCACACCATGAGCCCTGGAGCTGGAACAGTGGTACTCATAGAGGCTGACATGAAGAGAGAGAGAGGAGGAGGGGCATCCACTCCAACACATAAAGATGAGAGGGAATCTTTCCCTCTGATCCAGTTTATTCCCATCAGTGAATGCATTTCTGCTGTGCGTATGACATCCAAAAGACAAGCTTAGATTTGTATTTACTTTGCATAAATTGCTCCTGCATGGGAAGTGAACTTCAAGTCTATTTATTTTCTCTGCAGAAAGACATTCCCCTGAAAAGTGGCGTGGTTTTTAATCTGTTCCCCGTAACTACAGGGAGCATAGAATCGATTCCACCTCAGGTGTCAACACAGTGATGGAATATGGGATTTCATTAAAATCAGAAGCAAATTCCCCCAAACTACAGGCCATCAGCTTGGTGAGGCTTAGCATATGTTGACGTTTGTATTATCAAAGTCACACTTCGGCAGCTTACAAGTGCTTCCAGGGGCAACACAAAAATGTCTGACTGCCTGTTCCTGCGACACGGCTCAGTGGGTTTTACAGGAAATCTGTGATCCGAATCTCTCCATCAGCTCCATGAACATTTCAAGGGCAACTCCCAGTGCAAGGACCCACACACATACACACATGCAGACATAGCACCACACATGGACATACAGAAACAGTATATGCATGAGGCAGATTAAATTGTGCAAACATGTATTGAGAATTTACTTTCGCAGAAACCATATCCCCGTTTGACTGAGGGTGGATCATATAAGGTTCCACGTCAGCATTTGTTAACTCCCTGAGAACACAGCCAAGCTGGCAATGCAGTTTGTGTTTGGCACATGTTCTAATCATTTGCACGACTTTCCTCCTGGCATATTAATGCACCTGAAATTTGGGGATGATTTGCTTTCTTTCAAGCTCATCTCTCATTGCTTTGAAAGCTCACATCAAAGAGAGCTGAGCATTTTTAAAGCTGACAAATGCTGGCATTGAACCTCATATGACCTACCTACAGTATGAACTGTAGCAGTGTTTATAATTCTCATTAAAGGAGTACTTCACCCTCAAAATGACCATTAATAGATCAATTAGTCATGCCGTATTACCTTGAATTTGCAAATTGTTTTTTCTCGCATGCCTCCATGGAAAACGGCGAACATATTGATTTTTTGATTGACTGGGGACCATAACTACAGTGAAACTGTATCAAAACATCCGTTTACAAACTCACACAGCTCATGCAGTATAATCTCAGTTGCTCAGTACTTCCGAAACACATACATTTTCACTGAAAAACCTTTGAAATAATAATGTTTCAGCAAAGATGCATGTGTTTGTGAAGTACTGAGCATATGACTGGATACATGGGACTTAGATTATACTGCATGATTTGTGTGAGAGTTTTTAAATGTATGTTTTGATATAGTTTCACTGTTTAATGTGGTCCCCAATCAATCAATAAATCTGTAAGTTTGGTGTTTTCAGTTGAGGCATGCAAGAAATACAAAAGTTTCTTTATGAATTCAAGGTACCGCAGCATGACTAATTGATTCACGAATGGTCATTTTGTGAGTGAAGTATTCCTTTAAGTTACTATCTGTTTCCATTATGTTTCCATTTTGTCTGTCCCCTGTAGGTAGAAGCAAAATCTATACCTCACAATTTAAGAAGGGACACATTATAAAACTGGTAACGACTGTTTTGTGTGCTGACGCTGCAATGGGTGAAAATGTGTCTTATTAATTCCTCCTGTCAAACTGCTTATTCCATTTCAGCGCGCCTGGGAGTGCAGCCTTGCATGCATTTGGGATTTTTTTTGGCTGGGTTTGCACTGCTACAGGTAAACAGACTCACACTGAAAAAGGACATGAACACGGGGAGAACAAAAACAGAAACGGTGGAAACTGGAAATGTCCTGTTCCTGGATTTAAACACCACATCGCTGGTTGGTGTAAATATTTATAGAAATGTCATAGTGTTTTCTGGGTATCAACAACCTCAGTGACCTCCACGGCCAGATAATCAGACATAATTCAGAACATTTTTTTTTTAGCTGAACACTTGGGCAAAGTTGTTTCTATTGACTGATGTGTCACTGTCACTTGCCCGGTCTGAAACTCTGTGAAAAGTGGCAGCTGTCTCTGAAGTGCAGCCTCGCTCAGTTTTAATAAATCATCCCCAGTCACTCTATTCTCCACTCTCTATCCCCTGCCTCTCCAGCTTCGTCCCTTTCACTACTTATCTAAGCCTGCTGCCTCTCCCTTCTCGCCACTCTCTCTATCTCTGTTCTCATTCCCTCCCTTTACTTTACCCCTCTCTGCTTGTCTGTCTTTATCTCTCCCAGCTGCCAATCTCTTCGTCCCTCTCTCACCATCTCCAGCTCCCCCGCTTTAATACTTAGCTTCCTCTTCCCCCTCTTTCACTCTCTCTCTCTCCTTTCCGGTCTCTCTTTAGAAACTCTTATCATTGGTTGCTCAAAAAGAGCCACTTCCTCTGTCAACTCCTCAGGGAGTGCTGGTACATTGAGCTTGTTCTAAAAGCTCAGGGTCCTTGGATGAAGTCAGGTATTGTGGATTCCTCAGTTTTGCAGAGTGATGGCAGAGATATGGTGTAATTAATGGAGGACTTTTGTAAAACACCATCTCTTCTGTATGTTTTAACTCCTCTTATTGCCCGTGTGCTCCTAGTCCCTCCAGCTTTGGCCTTCTTGCCCTTTATCATAAACACATACGTGCATATACACCTAACATTGATCATCTCTTTACAATGTTATGTTCTGGTGGGAAACATTGGGCCTTGGCATTCATATGGATGCTACTTGACATGCACCACCCACCTAACCAAGTACAAAGGCACTCCCCAATGCGCCATGAAACAGTGCACTGCTAATGAGTGGCCCAAGGAAGTGACAAAGAGCTCAAGGTGGCAACCTGACCTCGAAATTCTCCAGATCCCAATCAGCATCCATGGGACATGCTGGTACCCAACCTTGCAGCCCACAGGACTCAAAGGACCCTCCACCAATGCCCCGGTGCCAGACACCACAGGAACCCCCCAGGAATTCTGTGTCCATACTTAGACTGGTCAGAGGTCCCACCATGAATCAGACTTGGGGCCTCACTGCCATCAGGGAGGAGTGCCATTGCCATGACGGAGTGTACTTGGTCTGTAACGGTGTTTTGGACCGCAGATCATATCAAGTGGAATCCACATGAATGCCAGGACCTACAGTTGCATTGTAACGAGATGATCAATGTTATTCACTTCACCTGTCAGTGTTTTAATGTTGAGGCTGATTGGTGTGTATGTGAGTGTGAATGGATATATATAAGCCACTGGAACTGACCGAGGAATTGATTACGCTGCCATACACTCCATCTCGTAAATGAGCCTGATGTATATTGGCAATCCTTCATCACAGTGAGCAAGCCTGACTTTATGAGGCCTCGGTGTCCACTCCTTGTCTTTGACTACATTTAATATGCTGTAATTGATTATGAGCATCCAACCATACTATTGTTTATTCCCTTGTCTATACCCGCACGTCAGTATGAAGTGCTGCATGTACATAACAGTCGATTAGCCCAAATGTGAGATGTGAAACTTGTCATATAAATATAACTTTTCTCACTTTATCTCACCCTCTCAAATTTTATTTCCTCTTATTCAGAGCACAAAACTGACAATGTTTCACTACATGTCATTATCAAACAAACGTCAATCCTTTCACCTGTTGCCGTGACTTTTAGCCCGAGGGTTCCTGCAATGTCATGCACTGCAGACATATTCAATCTAACACAAAGTGATGAGACACCTGTGACATGACGACTTCGCTCTCGGCTCCCTCCCACTCCCGGCCCTGCTTCAGTCTCTTTCTTCATCTCCCCTGCTGTGAACTGAATAAATTCCTTGACTTGATATTGTTGCTGTAGCATTACCATACCAACTAGGCCGTTGGGGGGTGGAGTTAAAGCCGCAGTAGCAAGGGGGATATCTCTCTTTCCCTCAATGTGTAACTGCTGATTGCAGACACAAAGTGCACTGGTGTGGAAAAATATGCGGCACAGAAAATCCTTGTTTAGGAGCAATCTGTTAGATCTCAGACTGATCTGTCCTGCTCACCTCTCTAGGTGTAGGGTGCAAATGTTTCGTTTAGCTAATGAGGTAATATACAGTATCAAGGGATAACAGCAGGTAAAGCTTGCTGTAAAAGCATTTAATTAAAGGAATCATTTTAAATTTTGGAGAAACCGCTTCCTTGCTGAGAGTTACATAAGAAGACTTATACCACTCTCAGGCTTGTAGGGTATTAAAAGCTAATACAAGCAGCTGGTTAGCTTAGCTTAGCAAGGGAAATAGCTAGCCTGGCTCTGTCCAAAGGTAATAAAATGTGCTTATACTGTAGTTATCTCTACAGCTCATGAACAAACACATTATATCTTCTGTGTAAAATCTGAGAAGATAGAGAACACTCTCATGCCTGTACGATATTAGAAGCTAGTGCGACCATCTGGTTAGCTCAGCAAACAATTCCTGCTTACCAACACCTCTGCTTATGAATAAACATGCTATATGTCATTTTCACAATCTCTACGAAAATTTAAGCATATAATGAGCTCTGCCATCTTAGTTTTTAATGACCGTATTTGGATGAGAGGGTGGGGCTGTAAAGGATAGGCTACACATTGACAATGTGGCCGTGGTTGCGACTTGCCACGCCCTAAAGCATACCCCACTTTATCGTCTATTTTACTCTAAAACCAAAGGAGCATCATGCTGTACTGAAGAAGACTTAAAGCTCCAGTAGGCAACATTGTTTTGGTATAACTGAGTAAAAATTTTATAATATCCTCTAAGCATAATGTTAATCAAGTGGTCTGAGACAAACAATAGGTTTCTGCACCTCACCATGGCTCTGTGTTCAGCCTCTAAAGAATCAGTATCATGCCGATGTGCATCAACCAATCAAAGGTCAGCTCAGACCACTGCGTTCCTATTGGCTGTTCTACTGCATATGCGCGTTCCCGTGCCACCGGCAGAAGGGGAGAGCAAGCGGCAATGGTGAACAGTGCACCAGGTAAAATAGCTATTCCAGCATTGGCTACAACTGCCTACACGGCTAAACAACCCCAAAAAAGGAAGACAGAATTCGGTTCCCCGGAGCCCCGGAGGGAGGGGAAGGGTGAGGTGGGGCCGGGCCAGGCCGGAGGGCGCGAGGGTCAGCCATGGGAGCAGAGCCAAGGGCTCTCCGTGGAGAGGGAAAGCCGAGGCTCGGGAGTATGTGCGGGTCCGCGAGAGAGGGATGGGGAGGGCTGCTGCGCGGAGAGGGAGAGCCGAGCCTCGGGGGTATATATGCGGGGCCACGAGGGAGGGATGGGGCGGGATGGGGCAGGCTGCTGTGTGGTGAGGGTGAGCCGAGGCTCGGGAGTATGTGCGGGGCCGCGAGGGAGGGATGGGGAGGGCTGCTGCGCGGTGAGGGAGAGCCGAGGCTCCCAGAGAGGGAGAAATAGAACCAAGTAGGATAAAATACTCGCATGCTCGTCTGGTAGGAGGGACTCAGGGCGGAGACAAATGAAACCTAACTCAGATGAGACTCAAAAATCAACCGTTTTCAGGCTTTCTACCTACTGCAGCTTCAAAACTAGCAACTGAGACCATAAACTTGTTTGGAAAATGTTTGCTGAGGTAATAAATCAAATGAATTGTTACCTCAAGGCTGGATTACTGTAACTCTCTATTATCAGGTAGCTCTAGTAAGTCCTTAAAAACTCTCCAGCTAATTCAGAATGCAGCAGCACGTGTACTAACAGGAACTAAGAAACGAGATCATATTTCTCCTGTTTTAGCTTCTCCGCACTGGCTCCCTGTAAAATCCAGAATTGAATTTAAAATCCTACTGTTAACTTATAAAGCTCTAAATGGTCAAGCTCCATCATATCTTAGAGAGCTCATAGTGCCATATTATCCCACCAGAACACTGCGCTCTGAGAACGCAGGGTTACTCGTGGTCCCTAAAGTCTCCAAAAGTAGATCAGGAGCCAGAGCCTTCAGCTATCAGGCTCCTCTCCTGTGGAATCATCTTCCTGTTACGGTCCAGGAGGCAGACACCGTCTCCACATTTAAGACTAGACTTAAGACTTTCCTCTTTGATAAAGCTTATAGTCAGGGCTGGCTCAGGCTTGCCCTGTACCAGCCCCTAGTTAGGCTGACTTAGGCCTAGTCTGCCGGAGGACCCCCCTATAATACACCAGGCACCTTCTCTCCTTCTCTCTCTCTCTCTGTCGTATCCTATTACTGCATCTTGCTAACTCGGCCATTCTGGATGTCACTAACTCGGCTTCTTCTCCGGAGCCTTTGTGCTCCACTGTCTCTCAGATTAACTCATATCGCAGCGGTGCCTGGATAGTGTGACGTGTGTGGTTGTGCTGCTGCCGTGGTCCTGCCAGATGCCTCCTGCTGCTGCTGCCATCATTAGTCATTAGTCATACTTCTACTGTTATTATACACATATGATTATTATCACACATGTATGCTGCCAGATACTAATATATACTTTCAACATATTGTACCACAGTAGCCAGAACTATAACGACAATATTATTACTTTCATTAATGTTGTTGTAAGCTACTGTCATTACCGTCTGTCCTGCATCTCTCTCTCTCTCTCTGTCTCTCCTTCTGTCTCATTGTGTCATACGGATTACTGTTAATTTATTATGCTGATCTGTTCTGTACGACATCTATTGCACGTCTGTCCGTCCTGGAAGAGGGATCCCTCCTCAGTTGCTCTTCCTGAGGTTTCTACTGTTTTTTTTCCCCGTTAAAGGGTTTTTTTTGGGGAGTTTTTCCTTATCCGCTGCGAGGGTCCAAAGGACAGAGGGATGTTGTATACTGTAAAGCCCTGTGAGGCAAATTGTGATTTGTGATATTGGGCTTTATAAATAAAATTGAATTGAATTGAATTGAATGAGAAGTATGGCCATTTTCTCATAGACGACAGTTCTTTTTTTTTGCAACCACCGGAGTCACCCCCCTGCTGGCCATTAGAAAGAATGCAGGTTTAAGGCACTTAACATCCAACTTCTGTTATATAGTCAATGGTCGCTGGGCTGAGACTACAGGAAGTCACTGCTCCTGGCTAAGAAATAGTCCAGCACATAACCCTTACGCTCTGGTTTTTGATGATATTAGATATTAGATGATGATTTTTTCAGTGAGGTAGAATGGACCTGTTTGGTGCGACTTTTGCAGTGATGCGGGAGCTGCGCTGGACCGTCATGGTGAAGAGGGAGCTGAGTCGGATGGTGAAGCTTTTCGATTTACTAGTCCATCTACGTCCCAACCCTCACCTATGGTCATGAGCTCTGGGTAGTGACCAAAAGAATGAGATCGCGGATACAAGAGGCTGAAATGAGTTTCCTCCGTGGGGTGGCTGGGCTCAGCCTTAGAGATAGGGTAAGTAGCTCGGACATCCAAGAGAGAGCTCGGAGTAGAGCCGCTGCTCCTTCGCGTTGAAAAGGGGTCAGTTGAGGTGGTACACCCACATCTGATCATGATGCCTCTTGGGTGTCTCCTGTTAGAGGTGTTCCAAGCATGTCCCACTGGTAGGAGGCCCTGGGGCAGACCCAGAGCACACTGGAGGGATTACATATCTCATGCGGCCTGGGAACGCCTTGGGGTCCCCCAGGAGGAGCTTGAAAGCGATGCTGGGGAGAGGGATGTCTGGGGTGCTGTGCTTGGCCGGCTGCCCCCGCAACCTGGCCTCGGATAAGCGGATGAAAATAGACAGATAGATGGATGGATTAATGGATGGATGTTGATTCGTGAGCTTTAAACGTGCTGGTTGGCAGATTTTGTTAGCTTTGAACAAAGTCAGGCTGGCTGCCCCCCTACCCCCCAATTTCTTTAAGCAGGGCTGTTAACCAGCTTCTGGCTTTATATTTGTATTTAGTGTATAGACATGAAACTGTATCAATCGTCTCATCTAACTACAGGCAAGAAAGCAATAAGTGTATTTAGAAGAACTTCAAACAATTTCTTTAATTTAGTCTTCAAACCAAAAGGGGACCACTGAGATGCTTTGCATTCGAAATATCAAACATCCAAACCAAGCAGAGGAGGAAACTTTAATCTTAAAAGAAGTTCCCCTGAAGTGGTTGTGGTTAATCTTGCAGAGGCCACGAAAAGATGTACACAGATCATAAACATGCCATTTCAGAGTTATTTCACTTGAAGCCTACCTTAAGATCAGGTCATGGAACACTCCAGGAGGTACGCAGGTCACAAAAACATTTGGCGGCGCTCTGGGCTATATACTGGTAAATAAATAATATTGCTTCTGAGACATCTGCACCAACACGGGGTAAACACAGTCAGCTAATATCAGCTCACACAGCATTCAGCACACAGCCTCCTTTCAATCCCTCTGGTAAACAATCTTGGTGGGGGGAGATTGAAAACAGCGAGCACCCGCACCCGGATTTACATTCCAATCAAGTGACACCCCTGTCAGAAAATGGCTTCATTTTCTCCATTCTAAAGCACACACACACACTCTCTCTCACACACTCCATTATTACAAAGATGCACACACATGTAGAAAAAGCACACCTGATGTGCACAAACACAACCACTTCTGCTCACCCCACTATCTCTCCACTCTTTTCTGTCTTCCCCCAACACACATAGTAATTTTTGGCCAAGTCTGAGCTGCTGGAGCGACAATGCAAGGTGAACGGTCACATTTAGTGACTGGAGGCATTGTACTGCATCCCTGTCCTCTTTCCTGCTCCCTCTACCTCCCTCATCTCTCCTCTTGTTATTGAGATGAGAACAAAGACAAAGGCTATCTCGTGTCACCCTCCAATCTCTTCATCTATGCTATTCGTTTGAAACCTGGGAGGAAGATGAGGAAGCATTTAAACAGGGCTCAGACAGCCCACGCAAGCCTCCACAGCACCTGCCTGCCTCGCCCAGAGGTACATCACGGTTGACCTTGTCAGAAGCTATTGCTTCACAAGGATGTTTGCTCCCTGGGAAAAGTCGGAAGTGCTGCTTCATTTGATGCAAGACAAGGCTCATTAAAAGACCTTTACGGCTTGCCTTGTGTTTATAGTTTCAAAAGAATAATAATTCTCAATGGTGCTAACTTTGCTTCAAATGTCACAGTGCAAATGTGACACGGGACTTGTTCTCTCAGGGCTGCAGCTATACGCTTGATAAGACATGACCTGAAACAAGTGTTGAATCTTAACTGGGAGCACCAAGCAGATGACGTTATAGTCAAAAACAAATCCTTGAATCAAGCTTTCATCATTTCAAATACAACAGGAGTAACATTTTTCTCTTAAGCACTTTATTGCCTTTAAACTGCGGGAGAGGACAATATATTGATTTTGAAAACTACACTTGACAGCGACAGTGATGAGGCACAAGCTAGCTGTAAAGTGAGGAGCGGGGTCGGCAGATCCATGGTTAGTGGAATCCATCTGTCCTGGGAGCTCAGTCCATCAGCAGTGGGCAGGGAGACGGGCAGAGAGGAAGACAGGCTGCTCCACTGGCTGCAACACAAGACACGAGCGGGGAGGAGAGGCAGGACCCATGTCCTGTGTTGCAGCCCCTGGCCCAGCCAACAGGTCACCTTCAGCTCGGGCCGGCAACAGCTGATCCACTGTGAAGAGGAAGACACAGAGGAAGGAAATGAGGGGGAGAGGGAGGGGGCAGAAAGAGAGATAAAGTCAATTACAATAGATTCTTGTGTGAGAGACAGAGGGAGCAGACGGGGGAAAATGAGAGGGGGAAAAAAGTGACAGAGAGTAGTGGGACCAGAGAACGAGAAAGGGAGTGTGGAGGAAAATGAACGAGAGGGGTAATAGAATGAAGGAAAATACTAATGGGGAGCGAATGAGAGCGAGAAAGAGAGCCCCAAAAGGGCGATGCACCTCCACAGACACCACATTCATCACCTGGCCAATGAAAATAGCCTTTTTCACCTTGCGGAGAGGGGGTTGGTCTTCCCAGCTACATCTCATATCCACCTTGCTTGACACCCAGAGAAAAAGGCTCCTCTGGCCCAAATTGCCTGACTAGAAGGTTAATGACTACTAGTGCCACGGGTCCACAGAAAAAGATCTGTCTGAAATGTCCTTACATAGAAGCCCCGTGGCAAAATTGGAGCGTGTCATTGGGAATAAATGTAATCATTAATATGGTTGTGCATTGCGTATTGGAAAGCAATCAGATCAGTTGGGGTGATTTGGGTGTAGGAAATCAAAAATGTGCAAGCAAACTGGTGTTTGTGCCGTCCATGGGTCTCGTGGGGAATCAGTTAGTCGTCAGAGAGGCAGAAGGCGTGCAATCAATTCCCAAACCGCCCCCAAGTTATTCTCTCCCACTTTCTGCTCATCTCTCTCGGGGAGTCTGCCATGTAACTGGCATTAAAAGGTCAAAGTCGTGTGAACTCAAAGCCGCGCGTATCACAAACAAAGGTCTGAAAATGTCATGGATTCACAGACATGTCCTCGTATCTGCACAAGGAACATCAACAGGCAAGACAACAAAAATAATCAACAGCCCTTTTTTGTCTGTGACATTTCCCCCAAATTTCTGATGTGCTGTATTCCCGTCTGGATCATTCTCAAATCCCCGAGTCCTTTCAGACATGCTTACATCAGCCTCACTGGTTAAACCAGACTTCTGCTTTTGTGATGCAGTACGGTTAGGCAATTACATGACTATCTTTCGCTCGCCTAGATCCTTGTATGAAAATGGGTCCAACCTAGATTTCAGACTACAGGGATATGAACTCAGAGGACAGATGAAAGGAGCTGAAGGACGAAGGAAAAAGAAAAAGAAAGTAGAGGAGAGCCAGGGGTAAAATTCAATTCATTTAACCCTTTTCTGTTATTCTGAATATAAAGCTTTTAAAAGAGAATACATATTTTGAAAAATAAATTAAAATACAGGTAGGACTTTGATTAGGTTTGGGGTCAGAGTGATGCCTTTGGATGCTTTCAATGTAATATAACAATGTCGAATAGAATTGAACAGATATTCTATCAGAGAGGAAAGAAAAGGGCTGCCTAACACTTGGGAATGATGCTTTTGAAGTTTGTCAGGAAAAGCTGATCTCCTACATCATGCGCATGAGGCAATATGGGGCATTGGCTCCTTTTGTAATCGAAGTCACAGTGCATATCTCTTTTCATACAGGACATTTGACCAAAACTGACAAATAATGGATGGTGTGCCACTGGAAACTGCTCAAGGCAACTTGACCGTGGTGAAAAAGAGGCCACCCAGATTGTATATTTAATCCTTTACGTGAGTTGCCTTTCATTACCGCAGCAACAATGGCTTTTTGACTGAGCTGAAATGACTTTGCCAGGTGAAAATTGCCGCAGTCACAGTGTGCAATTAATAGGACTTGTAATTGAAGTATTGATGTTGAGTAGTAAGTCCCACTTATTCTCCGTAATCGGGACAATGATCACACAGAGTGTAATGGAAACGTGCCGTGCGTCCCTTCTACGGAAACCTTATCATTTAAACAGATCCTCCCCTATTCAAAGATTCACACAATGGGCAACTCAACAATGGTGCATTGTGGCAGCTCCAACAATGGTGTAGCTCCTCCGATCAGTTTGTGATATGGAGGCAGATTTTAGTTTGCCAGCAGATCATAAGGAAGCGGTTACACATTTTATCCTACATTCACAAGGAAATGGTTGGAGGAAAAGTCAAAAGCAAAAAAAAAATCAGCTTACCAGATTCACACATTTGCATAATGCCAGTGCCCCTGTCTTGCCCCAACTTCATCTGCAGTTTATGTTTATTAATACCACTGTTGTATAAACATGTTCATAATGAGACAGTCTACAGAGTCAAAGGCCTAAGTGAAAAAAAATACAGCTGTCAAATTACTCACGGCAATTACTCAGGCTGTTCATTATCACATAAGGCAAAACACGTCGCTGGCTCCATCCATAATTTAACAGCGACGACTGCATAAAACTTTGTTCATTTGCATGTGGATCCATACATGTGCATTAAATGCGTCTGTATGCTTGAGGTCGCTCAGCCTTGAAGATTGGCTCTGCAACAATCCGTTAGCTGTCTGGGATTTGACTTAAGAGGGAAAAGAAAGGTCTGGCAGCCACTTTGGGTGTGAGGCTCTGTGCCCATTCATTTATTCTTTAAGCAAGGCCGCAGGGAGCTAACAAACAAACAAGCAGGCACCATAAGATTTTACACCCTAGTTGTAGACATAACTCTGAACTTTTAAGCCTAATATCCAACCGGCAACTTTTAATAATGACTTTAAATGGCAGTTGTATGAATCAGATCATGGGCCAGACATTTAGGTAAATCCAAGGTTTGGTATCTGTCAAATACAGCAGTTAAACTTCCCCATCATACCTATTCAAAACAGACATGCAAAGAGGCTTACTGTTAGCCACCTCACCGTGAAAGTTGTGTACTCAAATAAAGCCTTTCAAAGCTTTTCAGGGCATGTCTTTGGACGCTAACCTTCAATCATTTTCTTACGAAAAGCACATAATAGAGGAAAGCTTTACTATTCCTCACTATTCCTCTCCTTGTTATTCCCCAGGGATACCCAACCTTTTACAAAGACCTTAGCTGGTCCCTCCACTGGGTCCCTCTCTCTTGGTGTCTTGTGAAAGAGCCACTGTTCTCTTGGGTCCTGGATGCTGGGATCATCCTGATCCAAACAAACACTGTTTGTAGAACCAACATCTTTGTTCCCCCTCAACCTGATTATGCATGGTGTAGCAAAGTACCAGCAGCTCTGCTTCCCAAGCGCACACAGTGGCCAGTGCATATGTTCAGAATCTATAAGCTCACTCTGCTTCACTCAGAGACACACAAACACACATTCCCTCATTGCCTGAAAATGGACTTTGATGCTGAGATCTATAAAGAATTATGCTCCAGGGCACTGGCTATAAAAAAACTGTGGTAAAGGATGTAACAAGGTCGAATAACCAGATCACCTCCTTTTGAGTTTTCACATGTTTCACCATCAAGAAGTACAGTACGTGCTTCTGTTGAAAACAACCTGGGAAAAAAATGAAATCTCTCTCTTGGCCTGCACAATCCAGTAACAGTTGAGTGGTTCTCTTCACAAATAATCTCCACGGAGGGTGTAATCACTTCAAATGTTGACTATAAAATTATATTGATTTCGCACAGTGTCTCTCTGAAACTGCATTTCTGATCCCGCTGATTGTGAACGAAGCAGAAAGGGAAGTCCTTGAAGTGATGTTTATACAAATGTTCGTTAACTCCCAAAGACGCAGCAAAGCACTTGAGCAAGGGATGCTGTGACCTTGGTTGTCTCTTCCTCTGTGCGCCTGCATCAGACCATTCATCCACACCGTGATTCGAAGAATGGCCTGTGATAAGTGCATCACAAGCAGGGGGTGCTTGAGGAGTGCTTGCGCTCTAAATGATGCATTACAATAATAAATGCTTCCATAACTAAGAAGCAGAAGTCTGGAATACAAACATGCACACACGTACTCGAGCATACATGTTTGCACTGAGACACAGGAGCAAAGACAGAAGGACTGGATGCTTAAAAGTAGTAAGTCAGCGAAGGATTAGCAAGACTGCACTAACTAACAAGATGTTTATGCACAAATGGCTAAAACAAATGCAGCCAGTTATCAGTACACAGCATAAAATCTGACTCACAGAATGACCTTCTCGCTATTAATTATTAATTCAAGTGGATAATTACACTCATTATAGAGTATAGACTATTAAACTCAGCAATGTTCCAGCTGGAGATGTGTGAAGTCAGGGAGTTCTGCAGGGGGATGACCTCAGATAAGAGCCTGCAGACAAATGCATATCTGCGACTCCCATCAGTATGCAGGAGAAAACTGACTGAAGTGGACCCTTGCGTTGTTCAAGCTGCATGACAGCGAGAAGTCATCACAAAGATGTACAACACACACAGCTGACTGTAATCGAGCACACTTAAGCACACACATTCACACACACATGCAGCATTACAGTGCATTGTGCCCTTTTTCTCCTGAGCTTTCTCAGCACTATTGGAGTTGGTGTTGCGTTTCAGAAGTGATAGCTGGCTCGATGGCTGCTGGGATTGGCTTTTCCCCGCAGATGCTGACAGGACATTTTGGGACGTCTCTGCTCCTCTGTGAGGTCCACCATATAGGTGAAAGAGGAGTCCTGCTGGCACCAGTGAAACCACAGCACAATGGAGGCAAGTGTGGTGGCTCAGTGTGGTGGTGCATGAATACAATCAGAGCTGCAGGTTCCATCATGTGTGAGTCAGCGCAAGGCACGGCAATCTTAGGGTCCCACTGGTAAGTCTAAAAATGTGCATAACTCATTGTGGACTCAAAAGCAAAAGCATCCATTGGATTTCTAATGTGTGAGGAATATATTTCCTCACATCTCCAGGCCGCCTTCAAAGACTTCCTAACACAACAATACTGCCTGATAGTTAGATGATTGATCTCCACGGGCTTCAGGGTTCCTGTGCCCTGCAGGAAATTAGGTTCATTTCTAACTGCACAGACCAGTGGAGAACTATTCCTCAAGTCTTTGATCATGCATTTTCATCATCTCATCACAACAACATTCATTTGTGCCAATTTACTGCGAGACCTCAGACTCAGTAAATAATAGTGAGCCTACCTTTCCATCACTGTCCTCCCGGCTCTTTTTCATTTCAGCAGCACGCGGCAGCAGGGAAGACGGGATGAGGATGTGGTCGCACTTTGAGCATCAGCCTCTCTGTCTGCCTGTCTGTCTGACTCTCTCTTTCTCTCTCTCTCGGAATCGCGAGTCAATTTAGTCCTGGTAGTGAGGGAAAATCCGTTTATCCGCGGACTACACTTACGAGGAGCTGCACCGCTTGGCTATTTCAATCTTGTGAGGAAGCGCCTGCCTGACAGCGCCTGATAAAGTGAAGATTTACTCGCGGACAAAGTGAGGAGCAATCCCTCACACTTTAGCTTACTCTATCAGTTTCTGTGCGCTCTATACTGGCCCGGTGATTTAATATCTCTTCAGTGTCTGGTGGCAGCCACCCCTCCTCCCTCCCACAATAAACGGACACACGCACACGCACACACATGCATTACAAAGAAGGAAGTATAACCTATAAAAACAATATTTTAGAAGACTATAAATAAGGAAATGAGACCATAAATGATGGAATTGGACTGTAAATAAGCATGAAATCATAACTCACTATCAAAAGAGGAATATTAGACTATTTGTGGTGTGTATTAATGTCCTATATAGTGTGCCAAAGTTCCAAAAAGCAACATAATAAGATGGAAAATGATCACTTTACAATTGAAAGGATGGCTCTAGAGGCTATTTCTGTTTTAATTCAGGTTCACGTGGGGCTATGATAAATTATAATGGGCTATAATTGTCTGCCTTTGACTAAAAATGCAGCATTTGCCTTAAATAAATGCGACTAACCTGCCGTTAAGGAGGGTGGATATTCCCGGAAAAGATGTGCGTAAAACGCACCGGTCCGGCGATCAGTCCTTGGGCACCCTGAGACGAGCAGAGCAGGAGCTGTGTGTGTGTATTGTCACCAGTGCTGACTGAAGTCCTCTATTGTGTCGAGCAAAACCTCCTCGGAACTTATGTCTTGTCATCCCCGTGTCACCGGGCGTGTGTCTGACCGGGTTGCTTCATTTGATATCCGTACCCCAGAGGGTACCCGCGGTGCGCACTCAGTAGGCTCTCCCTCCCAGCTGCTTCAAAATATCCAATTTCACATTGTAGCTTTTTTTTCCCCTTCCTCCTCCCAGCAGAATTCCCTCTGATCCCCGATGCAATAATTTCTCTGGATCCTGCAGGGGTTTTTGAGACTCAAGCGATTCCTCGAGTCCTTGTCGGATGGCATAGGTTAATGTGTGCTCTGGACTCAAGAAACCTGGCTGGTTAGTGCGCAGGATACAGCCATAATGATGTCAATATAGACCACTGTCGTCTAACATTGGTAATTCTTACTGTCCAATAAGATCTAAGGAATGATGACATCAAAGGATATCTGTTCAATGGAGATAGGTTGCAGTAAATTAATAACTTATCTCGGAAATGCAGTCAGGAGTTGGTGAGAATTTAACTTTGACTGTAACATTACTGAAAGATAAATTACCACATGCACTGGCTCCAGACTGGGGCTGATGGTAACCTAATTCCTGACACCTGAGCCTTAAACAAGCCTTTTAAAAGTTAACCTTAAATCAGATTATGCAAAGTAAAGCGTTTTTTTATCTATTATTTTATTGTTAATTAAAAAAAAATCCTATTAAAGTTGAGATTATATTTTAAGGACTAACCAGTAAGTGGATGACAATGATCTGTCACAGTAATACCAGTAAGCTACCACACAATACAGTCGCACCGCAGTGTGCGTCTGATTTACTCAAACTCCCACAATGCACCGCGAGCTACGTCAGACTCTTGCGACGCAACGTGCATTTTCAGTTACTCAGCGACCTCTCAGCTTTTTCTAGATTTAATTTAACACCTTTACAACATTTATCAACCGCCACAGCTTTAATAATGTGTGTGTGAACGTCTTTCAACCTCCATTTCCACCCCGTTAGCCACTTTAACGTTTCCGGAAGAAGTTTAAACGCGGTGTTTCCGTGGAGCTCCAGTTCTTCACGAGCCGCAGCAGTGCCGTGTGGAAATGAAGACTCTTGAGGAAGGAACAGCCAGCTTTCTGTTGAACGCGTCCGTGCTGTATAAAGAAAAATGCCCGGAGCTATCACGGTTCTTACTGTAAGAAACTTTGTTTGAAACTTTGTTTAAAACCCTATATGAATGTGACTAACAGCTGAGTCCTCACTGTCTGTGTTGTATTGTTGTAATAGCAACATGGCGGCGCTAGGTGGAAGAGCTCGACTAGTGTTAGCCGTTGACTTCCTGCCAGCGTGATGATAGCTGTGTTTATGGACTGATGGTGGTGACATCACACTGAAATCTTTATTTTCTGACATTAGTTTGTGCCACAGTGGTGTCTAAATGCTTCAGGTAGTCCAAATGAAAAATACATTATTTAAATTCATTCTGTAGCTGATAGTATAAAGTGCCACTGAAAAATAATGGCTGCTTTACTTAGAACAGTGACACACAGTATAGCAAAGCACAGCTGTTACAGGCCTAGTCAGTAATTTTCAGACCATATACAACAATCAGCCAAAACATTAAAACCACTGACAGGTGAAGTGAACAACATTGATCATCCTGTTACAATGCAATGTTTTGTGGGGAAACCTTGGGTTCTGACATTCACATGGACGCCACCTGACATGCTCCACCCACTTAAACACCAGTGCAGACCAAGTACCCCCCATTATGGTAACGGCATTCCCCAGTAGCTGTGGCCCCCATACTACACCACAAAAACTGCTCAGGAATGGTCCAAGGAACGAGGAGGACAAAGAGCTCAAGGCGTCAACCTGGCCTCCAAATTCCCCAAATCCCAATCTGATCAAACATCTGTGGGACATGCTAATACTCCACCTTACAACCGACAGGACTCAAAAGATCTGGAACTAACGCCCTGGTGCCAAACACTATAGAACACCACCCAGAGGTCCTGTGTCCATGCCTTGACAGGTCAGAGCCAAATATGGTCTAAGGAGGACTCACCGTGGATTGGGGTACCTCTGGGGTACCAGCACATCCCTCAATCAGGTTGATCCCTTGAGCTCTTTGTCCTTTTCCTCGGGTCATCCCTGAGCAGTTTTTGTGGTGTGGCAGGGTGCATTGTCCTGCTGAAGGGGCACTGCCATCGATAAGTGCCTTTGCCATGAGGGGGTTTATTTTGTCTTCAAATGTGTTCGGGTGGGTGGAGCGTGTCAAGTAGCATCCACATGAATGCCAGGACCCAAGGTTTCCCAGCAGAACATTGCACTGTAAGATGATCAACTGTATTCACTTCACCCAGCAGTGGTTTTAATGTTTTGGCTCATCAGTGTATAGGGTGTGAATCACTAGAAGCCCCCCAATACGATATTAGGTTCGTTCGAGATGAGCCAGTCCTGCGCAGATTCGATCACCGGCGATCGGCGCACAATGCATGCCTGTTAGTTTTGTGTCCGACTTCATCCCGACTTGCTCTGACGTATTACAAAAGTGGACGGCGATAAAGCCGCGGAGACCAAGGCGGCCGCAGTTTTTAGAGCCAGGCGCTGCAGTTGCTCTCCACCGACTGCACCGCCTGGCTCTCACCTGATCTAACAGCTGATTGGTTCAGATGTCGACTCAACAATATGAAGTTTTAGATAAACTACTCATTTTTGTTGAATTCTAGAGATTAAGATTGTATTAGTCTGACCTGAAGGTTTATTCTGTGAACAGAAAACATGTTGTGTAACTGATGGTGAAAACAAATTGATAAATGGGTCTGATCACTTTTTTAATGAACTGACATCATTCCAGACAGGATGTAAGTGTGTCTGTGACTTCCTGTACGGACTGAAGGCTGCTGGAAACTGTCGGGAAACTGTCCGACTTCACTGCGGCTTTTTGTCACCGCCCCCCGCTGCGGTCGCCTGCTCTCGTCTACTTTCCAGGCGAGGCGCAGTTCATCTCGAACGAGCCTACTGTCACGATACAGTGTTAATCAAATTTTAAATGTTTTGCGATATACTGAGGGATAACGTATATTGCGATTTATTACTGTTTTTCAACTGCAAATATGTAAAGGAAAACTTTGGCAACATCTGTTTTTATCTAATAAGAAAAAGTTTTCAGTCTGTCAACTCACTTCAGTCATTTTTATAGCAGTGATATGTTTTTAGTGGACTGCAAAAGTAATCGATTTTACTTTTCTAGTATACTACCAGAAGCTTAATGTGTATTTGCAATATTAATAATTTACATTTAAAAAATCGATACTTGGCGTCTGTGTATTGATACAGTATTGTCATGCAAAATATTGCGATACTATTCTGTATCGATTTATTCCTGTACATCTAAAATATACTAGTGCCCAATCAATAAGGGGTCTTTGAAACTGATTCCAGTTTTAGATGGGAAAATTCACAGATTACGGATATGGTGGCCGATATACTGAATATTTGACCTAGAATGGAAGAGGACCTTTCCTATGTGGATTGTGCACTAACGTTTGCACCAATATGACCATGCAAAATGTACTTAGAAGGCTGCTTTCTTAAATATATAACTTTATTAAAGAATGTACAACATTATTATACACTGTCAACAGATTCTAAAAAAATGCTAGATCCCTGACTTATCTTTGCTTTGCAAGTATTTCCAGACAGCTACATCACCATCTTTAAAGTTTACTGTTGCTTTCCAGTTCCTCTGTAGGTGCTATACTTTTACAGCAATGTCTATACATTAAATTGACCGGTTTGACTTAGAGACGAAAAATCAGCTTTTCTTGTGGTCATAATGGCACTAAGGGCTTGTTTTACTGGTGTGTAAACAAATAAAAATAACTGTTATCAGAGCTTTATCTGTATTAGAAAGCATCCGTAACTGATTTCATTGATATCTGGTGCTGCTATATTGTGCCTTACAATACCTGTCCATCAATTTAAGAGTGATAAGCAGTAAACTTTGGTGGTATGACTCTGCTGTGATTGTTCTTGTAACATAAAACCTCTGTTCAAAGGGCTGAATATATACATTTGTTAGAGAATTGTCTGTGGTTGTTTGCAACGCTGCTCATCTTACCGCATATCTGTGCATTTTAAATTCGAATATGATTATTTGTCATGCTCATAGCTTCTCTCCTTTTGTAAATTTGCCAATATGAGGATGTGTCACATCCATCTTGTTGACAGCTCATCAGTTACTGATGTGCATTCACTGTTTGGTTTATCATTGTGTTTGTACCTCCAAAAAAAAAAAGACAACTTAGCCTATGAGTAAGATTTGGCTGGTGCCTTAAGTGATGACACACTATCAAGATATTGTTGTTTGTTTGAGCAGTGAATTGTTGTTCTTATTGTGAGGGATGACTGTTTGTGTAGCTTCAGTGGCTCTTCGTATTACACGTGCTAATTGTGTCCTGTGGTTGCTCATGTGCAGGTCGTAGGAATTTGTGCACTCGAATTGTTGTGTGATTTTAAGGGGAATTATGAATTATCACTTTGCACGACTCAAATATGAAATAATTCGTCCAGCGGCATGACTCATATTAGAAAATGTATAATAATTATGATAAAATCCTCCTTGTGGGCCACACAAGAGAGGAGGTAAGTTAGAAATATGTTTGTAATTAATCTTAATTATGATTTTGCAAGGGCATAGGCCTCCAAGGTTAAAGGTTCAGTTTGTAGGCTTTAGTGGCATCTAGTGGTGAGATGGCAGAACTGAAAAATCTCTTGTGTGCCAAGAGTGTAGGAGAACTACAGTGGCCGACGTGAAAACATGAACAGCCCTATCTAGAGCCAGTGTTTGACATGTTGGTCTTAGGCTACTGTAGAACAACATGGCAGACTCCATGTAAGAGGACCAGCACTGTATGTTGATATATATGGGTCATTCTAAGGTGACAAAAACACAACTTCCAATCGATGCCCCTAAATCCTACACACTGGACCTCTGAGTGATGGAGATACATGCACAAGAAAACATCAGTCAATACACATTTAGTACTAAGACACTACCTCAGTTGTCCTTGGACAAAACCCGAACTACGTTTTAGTGGAGATCAGAGTTATCAACGGGATTAAAGTTGGTCTTTGCATCTCTGGCTCTTGGAGATCTTGAGAGTCAAAGGTGGTTCGGGTCAGTGGTCTGGTTTAGTGGCCATGTAGGACAGAAGGTGTCTTCTTCTTGTCTTAGTTGTTGCTGTTTGCAGAATATTGTAAATATCCCTAAAGTCTTGTTAGTCAGCATTCCTGGGGGAATGAAGAAAGCTTGTCCTTGGAGTTTGAATGTTGTGTTGTCTGAATTGGAGACATGCAGATTCTTTCCCCTAAAATGGTGTCGCATTCGTGCAGCATGTGTGAGCTATTTCAACTGACGCATACAGCTTGACTTGACTGTCAATTCAGCCTTATGCATTTGCAAAGTGAAGTAGATTTCACAGGCGAGGTCACAACAGCACCTTGCTAACAAGCAGAACAATACCAGGAAAACACAGTGCCGCAAGCAAAGACAATCCCTCTAATCATTGGATAGGAGAGCCAGACAGTCAGTCGGTAAAGCTCGCCTCTTCTCTTGTATCTTCTGCAAGATTGTCAAAAGGACCCATACAGAGAACCTCTATGTCTTCTTCAACTGTCTTTATCTAATTAGCCTCCGGTCGTCAGGTTTATTTATCCGTATTACAATTAAGTACAACAGTAATTAATGCAAGTTTCTAAATTGCTTCATTATTTACAGCTCACTGACTCAGTTTAGTTGCCTCTGCCAACATAGGAATTATTAGTTGCTATTATTAATTATTAGTATTTCCTCTGATGGTGTATCCCACATAGTGGTGATTGTCTTATTGTGTGGAAACTGAAAGTAATTTCAGGAGAAATCCTCTTAAGCCTTAGTCTGGGTGTGTATGTGTGTGTGTTTATGCCTGAAAGAAAGAGAAATAGATTGTGTGTGTGAGCCCTGCACGCTCACAGGTGTTCATTCTGTGCGCTCAGATTTTCTCTGTCATAGATTATATGGGTATTAATGCATTTAAAGTGTGTGTGTAGACTTTTGTGGCTCGTGTTTGAATTGGGTTCCAGCCATGTCCCTGTATCCTCCGGCTTGTTTTCACTTTCACCTGAGCCAGGAAATCTGCGGGCACAACCATGAATGGAAACAAAAACAGAGGTTTTAATGGTGAAACCCCAAAGTCCGGGTCGTTTTACGGATGTGCGAGCCCGCTGCTATTTTGATGCATTGATCTGTTCCACAGATTCCCTGGCTATGATGAGCTGCGGTTGTAGGGAACATTTTGACCACATTTCACTATGACCGCCGGCTGTCAAGCAGAAAAGACACGAACCTGAATGTTTGGACCACTAGTTGAAAGATCTGGTTGGTTTCATGCCAAAGAGCCTGGCAAAGAAGACACAATTAGCAGCCACAGCCAAAACTCACTCTTAAGTATGATGAGCTAATTGACGAATAAATGTGATCTTCAGCCAGAGTGATAATATGCAATATATATCAGGAGAAGAATTACTGTTAAGATCGAGGTCTTGGAAACATTTGGTCATTTAACTGAAGGGAAATGAAAATGTTTTTGTCAGCATCCACTCAAATAGCTGGCATATGTGGTGGTCAGTGTGCATTGATGATGTATTCAGTCCTAATGAACCACAACTGTCTTGCAGTATTCTTCTGGGGGTTTCCAGTGTCTTCGCTTTCTCCAGTTATGGCTCTCGTCATGCGTCACTGGAGTGTTTTGTGTCGTGGGTGTACTCATACACATTACTACACATATTTGTTGGAGATCGTGTTACTCGCCTTCTGCCACCGTCTTCACCTTCTGTCAGGCTGATGATGACTGAATGTGCTTGTGTGAGTGTGTGTGTTTGCATCATGGTTACACTTAGGTTTAAGTGTTTTTGTGGTTTTTGGTTTCAGCAAAAATGTCACAGTGTTGACTTTTACTAAAGGCTCTCATTGAATTATGTCAGTCGACTATTAGTGGTCTGTGTGTGTGTATTTCTAGGAGCGTATTTAGTGAACATGACTACCTGTTTCATGTGTGTGTTTTTGTCCTTGGATGCAAACTGACGTCACTTTTATTGTGGCTCATGTTGCTGGACTAGTGAAGCTGTTTTCCAGTAAGTTCATAATCATGGTTGTGTGTGTGTGTGTGTGTGTGTGTGTGTGTGGTAACCGGAGCCTCACTGAGTGTTCTGATAACCAAAATATGCAGGATGTCTGCTGGACAAACAGTGTCACAGTGACTTGGCTTTGAAATAGCCTCAAGTGCTTTTGCTCTGCATCAGGTATTATGTTGTTTTTCTCCTCCCAGAGACCAGCATTTTGTCTTTGTTGATACTGATATATCTGTGATAATTGAATATCAGCCAATGGCTTTGGAGCTCTGATATATCAGTGAAGCTCAAGTTTGCTTCGGCACAGCGTTGCTGCGATGCTTACAATTAGGGCTGTATAGCAGCAAGAATCTGGCTATACGTTACATATAATGAATCTTGGGTTATGATTCCATATATTGTAGTTTTTTAAAATTAAATTAACCTTTTATGGATCTGCTGCTAGTATAACCAGGCTTGTTTTTAGCATGGGAGCTAACTAGCTAACGGGGACAGCATGCTGTTTTGCGTTATCACCACAAACACCACCAACTGGGAGGAAACCACGGCTACCTAACCTGCTTACCGGAGGCTGATCCATCGCAGCAGGACCAGTCTTTGGGCCTGTGCTGGTAAATCTCATTTCCAGTGTGTAACCATACAAGTCTGCTTTCCGCTGTGGGCTCCACTGAGTCTATCCCTGTGTGCAACTGTGCAGAAATACCAGGTTTAAACAGAATGGACATGCAAAGAAAAAAAAAAAGGCAGCGCAGCTTTCAAATGTTGATTTAGAATTGAATTTCAGCTTATTAATGAAGTTTCGAAGCTTCAAACCATTTGGTACAGCCCTCGTAAGCAAGGAAATATATTTTATTTAATATATTTTTCAATCTAATTTTAGGAAAACTTTATATAGTATATAGTATAAAGAACACAACACCATATGCATAAAAGAGTCACACGAGTAGAATAAATTTGTATTTATCTCAGTCTCATCAGTAACATCCAACATCGTAGCACTACTTTTTGTGCAATCTGGGCAAAGGAATTATCATATGTTTATATCAGTTGGAAAAAAGTAAAAGTGTGCGCAGTATTCTTTAGGTAAACAAAACAAGAAAATATGAAGTTGTAAACAATTAAAAACTAATACAGTGTTTTCGAAAATCAATACAGTATCACAGAACGTAATGCAGAGATACTAAAGTGGACAGATATTTTCTTGCACCCCTGCCATTGATTGTATAAAATAATCTTCGTAGCCACCATGATGTCACACACTGGTTTGTGGACTGAAGTTTGGCATGGTGGCTATTGTCATCTTTTTTTGGTGCCAAAAGTGACTGTATTTGGGCGAGAGGGTGAAGCTGTGAAGGAGCAAGGGGTAGATCTGACTCATAGACTGTGGTGACACAGACAGCCTGTCACTCAAGCAGCTAGACCTTAATTATATATAACTATCAGCCTGAATAAAATGTGAATGGGTGATTTATATAAAAATTCACCTTCCATAAAGTTATCATGAATGTTGAAATTAGCCAGATAGACCAAAACTGTTCTTTGTACCAGGCTGCAAGCGTGTTTATTTCTGCTGTAAAGTTGGGAATTTTAACACAGGGGTCAATGAGGATTTGCCTCACCTCTGGAGCCGGCCTCAAGTGGCCATTGGAGGAACTGCAGTTTTTGGGACTTCCACGTTAGCTTAATTTCTCAACCCTGGAGGTTGCCGCTTGATCCCTACTCACAATGACGATGTTTAGCAGGTATAATGTTTATAATGTGTACAATCTGAGTTTAATGCGTTAGAGAGTTAATATTAGCTAATTTGCATCAAACACAAAGTACAGTTGATGACGATGGGAATGTCATTTGTTTTGCAGCTATGTTGTTATAAATCAAAGCAAAAATTCAAATGAACTGACGTTTGCCCTAAATGATTTAAAATCATTTATTTATTCACTCATTCATTCACAGTCATTTAAATTTTTATCAAACTGGGTCACTACATTCTTCCACCCCACTGTCAGCACCTTTCAAGAGCTCTTAGCCGTCACCCCCCTTATATAACTACTTGCTTTCATCTCTCCTCGTACTGTATCTCTTGTTTTACGGCTCCTCTCAGCAGGAGCCAGCAGACGTCTCTGCCTGTACAAGTGAGCTCTAGACTGGGAGGCACCTGCTGGCCTCTTGCTCTGTCACATCCTGCTGATAAATGGGAACCCTGCTGGTCTTTGCTGTAGATAGAGGGATACAGTATCTAGAGTGTTCACTAATTGACGCTGACCACACCGCTACCTGAACCTGGCTGTTGTGTCTAAATATCTATGACTTACAAACATCAGTGAGGGTTTTTCAGACTATGCCAGCAGTTGCACTGTTTTCCCTGATGGTAGCAATAAAAATGTTCATAGTGCTTTTCATTTGATGCACTTTGCCTCAGCCAGCACTTCTGTCTCTAATTACATTGTAGCCAACACAACCCCCCCCCCCCCCCCCCCCCCCCATATCTTCTTAGGCCCCATATCTCCAGTGTTCATCACCACAACTAAGTGTGCACTTAAAAGGATGCATGACAAGTATGATAATAAGATTACTGCAGTGGAAGAGGTCTTTGCGGTGTGCCATTTCTGAGAGTTGGCTCATCAGGGGAGCAGCAGGAAGAGAGACTGTGGGAAAACAAAATTCCCAAAGAATCCAGCTACTCTACACTCGAGTCATCAGTGGTCTGTTCATAGCATAGACTGTGGATGTAGCCTCTGGGACTAAAAAGTGAAGCCAAAACAGAAGTGCCATATGCATCCATTCTTTCTAGTGGCCAACAGGAAGCAACTCTGAGAAAATGACCCTACTTTTCACTTTATTTAGTGCCTCAGTAAACATTTCCCTAATGGGTTGATGGTCTCAATCGCTAGTTTCAAGTCTTCATCATCAAGTTATGGTTCCATTTAGAGTAAAATAGATGATAAAGCAGGGTATACTTGGGTGTGCCTATCTCATGATTGACAAGTCGCTACCACAGTGGTGTCCTCGGGTTCTCAGTCAGATCCATCCCTCGCTCCTCTAGAGCTCCACCCTCGCATCCAAATATAGTCAATTCCGGCTCCAAAAAACTGGTGACGGCCAAAAAACATAATAAGAATAAGAATAACTCTATTCATCCCCAAGGGGAAATTCAATTATCTGTCAGCTCATCTATTATATGTCAATAATAATGTCTATGTAACTCAAGGCTATAAGACGGCAGTCCACAAACCAACTGGTGACATCACAGTGGGTTCAACCTTGATTTATAGCCTTGACAGAGAATTTGCTTTTTTACTTCTGCAAAGTAATAAAGAAGATTTTACGTAGTCAGGATGTTTATGTCAGCTTTGTCAAGGTCACCAATGATCACTGATTATCAATAGTGAAGCAGCCGCCTCAGAAACTGAATTCAAAGCCTACTAACTTTCTGAAGAGGACATTTACACGAGATAAGAATGATGAAAAAAGGCTTTCACAGCAACTAACAAAAGTGTTTTTCGGGTATTGTTCAAGACCTGTGAGTCATTGTCTGTCCTCCACAGAGTCACACTCCACCACGCCATCCGGATCAACTTCTCTTCATTTCCAGTACTTTCTGACAGGGCTTCTATATAATCTGACAGTTTAATCCAGTTGCTGATTATTAAATTGGGGGGGGGATCAAGGGACAGTGACTCAGGCTGTGGGATGAGTGATGGCAGATATGTTGCAAATCTCTCCCCACCCTGCGCTGCATCCAGCGTCATCCAGCAATATAAAGCACCAACACACATATGGGGCGGCTAAGAATGCAAGTGGAGAGCGTCAACAAACCGCTGCCACCAGACGCAGCAGCAGCCAGCGGGTCAACTCCAGATTAAAGTTGACCCCACGCCCCCTCCTCCTCTCCACAAACAGCCAGCCGCGTTCCTGCCTCTCCCCGCCACACGTGCAGCTGGACAGTAAATTTCCCTTCATAGATTTAAGCCCAGGGCTAATTTTAGCAGGACTTAGCCACAGCTTAGTTAAAATGTTTTCACAAATGTCATTGCAGGCGTTCCAAAGTTAGAGACAGCCTAGCAGTCGCAGAGGTAGCCATGTGGGGGGTGTGGGTTGCCCTATATTGTTTGGGAGAGACCTGTTTGATTTTCCGATTGCCTGTTTTCCAATGTGCTCAATGGAAAGACAAACTCTTTTTCCAAAGTGGTGTTTCCATCTTGTAATGAGTTTATTTGCATGGTTTTATTTTAACAGAATTATTAACTGCCAGTTTTTTTCACTAAATTAATTAAGTAGAAAACTCTGTGGAATATCCTTTCCCTGTCACTCCACATTGTTCCGGTGTGAAAGGAGCTGTTATAATGCAAATTGAGAAGGACATTTTGAAATAATTAATCTGCATGTTGAATCACTTATAAATGTTTTCTTCAGGATTTTAGAGAACCAAAAACTTTATCTGTTCAAGAGAGGCTGTCATTATTGGAGACTGACTTCATAATTAACTTGCACTAATGGTTTTTAGTATTATCTCAGTTAGTGATTAATTTTACTCTTATCTGGTATAAGTATCTCTTCAAAATTTCTGATCTTGGGTCCTGTGTGTTTTTCCCTAGGCAGCGGCATGTGAAAGAAAGAGGTAAGTTGAGAGACCTGCACATCCTTGACGAATCTTACGTTAATGACAATTTTTGCTCTATTTTCATATTTCCATGATTCCATCAGTGATGCCCTAAAGTGTAATAGCCACAAAGAGCTGAGCGCAGTAGTAAGTAGGACTTTGTCACCGGCTTGCCAAGGTTGTTAAACCTCAATAAACCCTCAGCCAAACACACTGAGTCAGCCAGCTGTCTGTAGCAGACTGCCTGGTGGGATCAAACACACACACACACACACACACTAGGTCCATGCCAGCCAAAACCACATCAATAGGTAGCTGTGCCATTTAGTGTTCAGACTTTCTCTCTCCTCTTCTCAGCACCATCGAAGCACTCCAGTCTGCTGCAGAGCGCCTCGATGTGTCAGTACTGTTATCAGTGGCTGCAGCCTGGCAATCATCGGTTGCGGATGCGGCCAAAGCAGCGTCCATCAGCACGGGTGCAGAGTGTCCTGCGCAGGAAGGCCAGGGGCAAACGACTCAGCCTAGCGCAGAGAAATCTGCTGCAACGCTTCCAAAAGTCCTCCTCCGTACTGGTGAGAAGACAAAACACTACAACCCCGCAGACCTGGTTATGTATTGTACTGCACTGCAGCATATTGTCCTTGCAGATAAAACACCAGGGGCATATGCTGAATTGTGTCCTCAGCTATAGTGGTGTTGAGCTAGGGGAAGGTATGGGCAGCGCGGTAGTTTTATAGCCTGGCAGATGCTGATATTAGTATTTAGGAATGAAACCTGCTGGAAAAGTTGTCACAGTTTCTAATCTAAATGTTAATTATGTCCCTTTTTTGTAATTCTGGTATTTCTGTGATAAGCCACTGTTGACTAATAATACTGCTCCTCTGATGTCTCGGTTGAGCTTACTGGTCATAAACACATTTTTGTCAGCCAACATCAGCCACACTGAAGAGCCCTTGAGCTAAACACTTGTTCTATAGCTGGGATTGACCTCTGACCTATGAAGGAGAAGAGGCATAAAAGAATTTCCCTGGGGTGATCAAAACTGTATCACGTCATTATTTATTATAACATAACAAGCCTTGCATTGTCTCTTAACATATTGCCTCCAGCCGTTGTTGCCATTTAGATTTATGAAGTCATTTGTATTCATTCCACAGAAAGTGCCTGGTTTCATTACGGCGCTCAACTCATCATTACGGTCGTTACAGTGGTCCCATTAAGCTTAACTGTAAGAGAACTAATGTTGCCAGACAGTGCTTTGTCAACACTCATCCTGTTCCCTCCCACAGCCCCTAAACTGTTACAGTGGTCCTTTTCAACTGTCCTCTTAATGGATGGCACCAGGCAGAGACAGAATGGAGGGCTTATTTTGGCAAGCACCCACCCCCTCCACTGTTAAGCCCATTTAGATGAGGAAACCGGTGGTGGAGCTTGTGGTAACAGGGTCATTCCCCCCCCCCCTACATCAGAGAGCTGTGATAGAAGAGAACCACTGAAGAGCCCCTCTGGTGATCCGACATCAGCCCTAATGAAGAGCAGCTCTAGTGGAAATGCTGCTGCCTCATTAAAATCTGGTTGGGTTCATTTAATATGCAGGTATTCACCACGCAAGGCACTCTGAACCCACTCTATCTCAGTATATATCAGTTGACTGTGAGGGCAAAGAGGAAGACAGATGGAGAGAGAGCAGCAATAATAAGAGCAGTGAGAGAAGTGGAGGAGAATAACACAGGAGAGTGGAACAGACAAGGTGAATAAAAGCACAGGGGTGAAAGGCAGATAGATTACAGAGGTGAACAGGAGAAGTCAAATGATGGACTGCGAGAGGAAAAAAGTTGTCGTCTAGTAACATAATTTTGTATGAACTAGTGGCTGTGTGCTCTTCCCTTTTCTACTTCTATGGACTGTGGTCAGACCCAGGGTCAGATAGAAAAGTCATCTGGAGGAAGTGATATGAGAGAGTCTGTCTGAGTCTGTGTGTCTGTGTGTCTGTACATCCCATTCTCATGAACGCAATGCCTCAGCAATGCCTGAAAGGGAATTTCCTCAAATTTGGCACAAACGTCCACCTAAATGATTTGAGGGAATCTGTCTGAGTCTGTCTGTCTGTGCGTCTGTACATCCCATTCTTATAAATGCAATGCCTCAAAAGGAATTCCTCAAATTTGGCACCAACGTCCACCTGAATGATTTGAAGGAATCTGCCTGAGTCTGTCTGTGTGTCTGTACATCCCATTCTTATAAACGCAATGCCTCAAAAGGAATTCCTCACATTTGGCACGAACGTCCACCTGAATGATTTGAAGGAATCTGTCTGAGTCTGTCTGTGTGTCTGTACATCCCATTCTTATGAACACGATACCTCAGTAATGCCTTAAAAGGAATTCCTCACATTTGGCACAAACGTCCACCTAAATGGTTTGAGGGAATCTGTCTGAGTCTGTCTGTTTGTGCATCTGTACGTCCCGTTCTTGTGAACACGATACCTCAGCAATGCCTTAAAGGGAATTTCCTCAAATGTGGCACAAATGTGAATTCATACCCTAATTGTGACAAAATTTCACACAAATGTCAAATAGAATATAATGATAATGTGATGGTCAAAGGTCAACTTTACTGTGACATCATAATGGTCTGTAAAAACAACTTTCTGGCTGTTATTTAACACCATACTTCAGGAACAGTAGAAGAAACATTTGGTCGGATACTGAGTGACACCAATCTTGGTTACCCCCCTTCAAACTGAACGGTGGTGACTGTATCAATCATCTGTGCTGCTGGGTTGAAGATGTGTGTGAAGCGTTCGCATTTTCAAATTTGTACCTTCTTTGCAGCAACATCCATATTTGAAGAATTGTCTACTGTCATGGCTACATTTGAGACTGGACAGACATGGATCTAAACTGCAACTTGACCAGTTGTTGGAGGCATACAACCCCACAAAGCAGCAATCCTAGTTTATAATGATATATAATTCTGTGTGGTGTCATGTCACATTGACTTTTAGAAGAAAACCCATTTAAATTGCTAGTTTACAACTAGCTAGTAGCTTCCAAATCCTTGGGAAGGACGTTAGACACAAACTTGCTGATGGACATCCTGGACTTTTTTAATTATAAACAAGGACCTGTGTAGCACATCACACATACCCTTAGTCAGACATAACTATGTTGTGTGTTGTGCCCTGAAGCCCTCTCTAACAGACACTGAGTTGTGACTGAGCACCTCTCCTCTTACTCATGTGTCAACAACAGTGTTTTGGTCGCGATGGAGAATGTTGATGCTTAGTCATCACGTGACTTCCTAGTAAACCTATACAACCCAAGCATGTCCTTCATGGTATTTTTAGCCTCTATTTTCATGGTCACTCGCCTGTCATAGACTGTCGGTTCAAGGGGCAACATGTCAAGCCGCATATGTGAGACCGCAGCATACACCTGTGCTTGGCAGAGGGGTAATAGTGAGACGATACCCTTATAATGCAGAGTGGTGAAGTGGTGAGATAAGAGGAGGAATGTGGAGTTGCTTTCCTGTCATTGCCTGCCTGGCTCTATGCTGATGAATAGACCACAGCAACCCTGACAGAGAGAGGGGGTCAGCACGAGAGCCTGGATAATGAGATTAGCATTCACTCGTCTCCTCTTCAAAGATAATAGCATGGGGTAGTTAAGATAACTGGATTATCAGATGTAATAGAAGTTGTTGTTTTTTTTACTTTCCCATTTTTTTGTTGATTTTGAAAAAAATAATGTCCACAGTCTTGAAAACATCCTGAGTGAGATAATGTGCCACAGTGACCATGAAATCTTAATTTGTTTTTGTCAGTGTTTCATAATTTTATTGTTTTAACTCAGCATGCCAGAGTTGAGTGTTATGGCTGTGTACACAATATTCTGCTCTTCTTACCGTTAGTCACGTAGTACCCTGCAGGAAGAGGTGGAGGATTTATTGGAGAGATAATCAAAACATGCTGTCGTATAAATTTATTGTCCCATTCATTCCTCCCTGTGTGCAGGCTTAGACAGACAGTTTATTCAAAACAAGGTGCGAGTATTTGCAGACGCAGACATCCATGTTTGCTCCTGTTCTTAGTCCTCTTCCAAGTGCCAAAAAATTCTGGGATCTTGCTCTGGATGAAAGGTGTTGTGGGATGCTTTGAAGAGCTAATTGTTTTTATGACTGCTTTTTTTAATCTCCTATTCGGATTAAGTAGCTTCTCCAGGCTAAATTGCATTCATAGTCTTTTCAGCTTCGTTAGCTAAATATTTAGTCTTCCAAACAATATGTATACAGTGTACTACTGTAATATGTGGCATTTTCTATACTAATCCTTTTTGACATACTGTACTGTATGTATGGATGAATGGATGTCAACTCAATGCAAAACAAATCTACCTACGGGTATGAATAAAGTAATCTAACCTAATACCGTATCTACAGTAAGTGTTAGTGTTAGTGTCATTTAGAGTGCTGCAAGAATGAGTGCTAAAACATGGAAATGACTAAGCATTTCCGCACTTCTGGTTCCCTCGTCTCAAAGTCATTGGATTTTTTGAATGGGTTTTGCCTGTTAACACAAGTTAATGCCCAGGTCACACTGCCTGTGTGAGTAGTGCATGTGGCTCATGGGACCTTTTTTTGTTTCTTTTTTGCCATCCATGCTAATGGGTTAGAGCAGCCTTAATGCCTGTGTGAGCAGTGCTGCTCAGGTGCAGCATGGTTGCTGCTCAGCTGCAGAACATCTGGAGAACAGGAGCAGGAGAATAGGAGTCTTGCCTATTTTTTTTAATGTGACGTGTGTGGTTTTCAGCAAAAATAGACCATGACAATCGTCTTTTGATAATCATATTGACATCATGCCACCTTTCAGCAAAGTTTTTAATGTCTTAATCTGTCACAGACATGAAAAATATAAATGTTAATTTTCACAGCTAAATAAATGAGTTGAGCACCGGCTTTTAATTGTGGAAAAACAGTCAACAGGCAGCATACTGTCTGTGTGAACAACGCTGATGTGCAAGCCACAGCAGTTCAGCTGGGTAGCCGTCACCCACTGCTCACACAGGCAGTGTGTCCCGGGCGTTAGAGATTTTCAAGTTTTAAATTTCATCAGTAAATACCTGATTGGTAAATTTAGAAGTTTTAGGTGTCTTAAAAAAGCAGTGCAAGTACAGTACAAACAGAATAACAAGTGGCTAAATGAGACTACAGAGTGCCATCACGCTGAGTACAGCTTTACAGCCTTATTGTGGTGGGGACATTATGTTCCTTTTTAACCATTAGCTTGATATCTCTGAAGAGTGTATGTGCTTAAAAAGAACCAAAAAAGTAGTGTTCATTTGTGAAAATCATCTTGCTAAAACATGAGTAAGTACCGATGTAGTTGACATCATCATGGGCATACAAAATGTCATCCCTGTACCACTCTATTATGCTTTGACTCATTTTCTGTCGTATATGTAAGTCATATATATAATGTCTCAGTCCTTATTAAACGTGGCAACATTTTCAAATAATGATCATATAATGATGATCAGTACATAAACATATGCAAAAGTAATGCCTGTGAGCAAAAATTTCTCAAAATTGCTCAGTTTTTCATTTGTTATTATATAGTTTGTTATGGAGTCCGTGATTTCCCTGTGACACTTACAAATGTTTGTGTAACTATGCTTGGATGTTGTTTTATGAGGCTCTGGCGGCTTTCAGTTGTCTCTTTGTCTTTAACGTTACGCGGCTTGGCTTTCTCTCGCAAGCTTCTTCCTACTTTTCTCTGTGCTGTCTCTTGTGTTGATATAGATCGGTCGTGTTGTTGCGGGAAGTGGCAACTTTAACTTTAAACTTTTACACAGCACGTCTTTCTGTTCAACATCGCCATACCTGAATCCAAAGTATCACCATGTAATAGACGTTGGGGTTTTTTCCGCCACCAACTCAGCCTGTTCATGGTTGTGCTCATGCTCTTCTTTAGTGTCTATGTTGGTCACTGCTGCATGCTGGGTGGTCACCTGACCATACGTGCTGCACACACCAGGATAGCTTGTGGGCGTGATGTCAACAAACTCCACACACTGTAGGAGAGGTAGTCACATTCACAGGCACACACATTAACATTTATTTGCATTAAATCGCAAATCGCAGCCTTTTATGCGGTTATGTAATCGCACAGCCTGACATCGCGATTGCGATTAGATAATTGTGCAGCACTACTTTGGAGACAAGCTGATGTCAAGCTGACATTTTTAAGATTATTTTTTGGGCTTTTTGCCTTTAATTCACACAGGACAGAGTGAAATGGGGTGAGAGAGAGAGAATGGGGGTTGACATACAGCAAAGGGTTGCAAGCCGGAGTCGATCCTGCGACCGCTGCAGCAATATACATGGGGCGCCTGCACTATCCACTACGCTACCAACGCCCTAAGCTGACGTCAGCTCATGACGGATTTCTTCACATGGTCATCTGCTCCTGGCATGTTACTGCAAATGTTGATATTACGTAGCCTACATTGCTGCATGTAACTAGATGCTACAAACATACAAACATGTAATCTTGGTTGCTGTTGATAATTTTTCACCAATGTTGAGATGTGAAGATTTTGGTGTAGAAGCTTTTATTGGTTTTCATGGTAGAAAGTGCCACTGTATTCCGTTATGGTCATTCCCTGCTTGCAGGTACACTGCTACATGTAGCTACATGCTAACATCAGGGAAACATGTCAGCTTGGTTCCTTATGTTGTTAATTTCTCCATGATTTTGGATCATATTATTGCTGGCACATGTCCAGTTGTGTCAAGAGGCTTTTATTTTTCACAATAGAATGTAAACATGTTCTAGCACAAACCTAAAATACAAGTATGAACCTGAAAATGAGCAGTGTATGTCCCCTTTAATAAAACATGTCCCTGTCTCAGCAAAAATATAAGCACACACATGACCCGTAGATGCATATTCACACTCATAAACATGGGAGGTGTGCATTATTTGTACTCCAGGGTGTAAATCCCCCTCATTTCACACCTTATTGCTATCCCTGTAGGATATATGTGTCGCCCTCTAGATGGATGCAGGCACATGATACTCTTTCCTCAGCTCTGTGAAGTTATGTCTTAGAGGTATTATAAATCAGGTATGTTTATGCATGCTGGGCAGGTTATCTAGCAACGGATATGGAAATAAGTTGGAATGTAGCCCCACAAGAGAAGCAGAGACCCTAAATGGAGTGAAGGATAGCGTGTTCTCCTCCTCTGTTCTTCTGTTCTTCCTCCTTGAGTCTAGACTTCCCAGCAGAGTTGTTTATTACAAGAAAAAGTTTTGAGTTTAGGCTTGTATACAATAATGTTTTGCAGGTAAATCTATGCCCAGAGCCTAAACTCAACAGTTACTTATCAGTAAAATAAAAAGTGATTCTTCCTGATAGTTCACCAAACAGGTGAATAGGCACACTTGCTGAATGTGCAGTCACGATGCTGTTAAACAAGTGTTGTTTTGCCACACTTGTTTTACTCTGAAAACAACACTTGCTTTCAGAATAACAGATGAACCAGGCTTGAAAAAACAAAGTGACAGAACATAAGTGGTTGAAAAATCGTTCCCTTTTCCCAGAAGGGCCATTTCTTCCTGACTTGAGTCCAGTATTTCTTTGTAATTTATGTCACCACTTCTTCTTGACCTCACTGGCCACCTCTCATCCTCTCATCCCCTATTCTTCTTTTTTTCTTTGCACTCTCCAATCCCTCCCCTTCTTTTTCTCATGCATTTTACCTCAATCCATCCATTTTTACTGGAGTAATGTCGTTGGAGAATGTGCCTCCTAAAGAGATGACAGGAAACAGGAGACAGAGATGTCTGGCTGGTTATTTGCCTCTGTTTGCTCTCAGGGAACCAGAAAGGCTCCACAGAGGGTTTTGACACCTTGAGGTTGGGCAGCGAGTGACAGGATGACAAAAGGGAGACGTGTCTTGGAAGAGAAAGGCCAGTGGTTGTCGCCTTGAGCTTTTTAGATACAAACACAAGAGACTTGCTCGGAAGTGGAAACACTCACTCATATCTCACGTGTGTCCGGAATTAACAAAGTGTGTACTGAAGTATTTTAAGCAAGTTAACACACCAGTAATAGGAGCCCTGGTCAATGCTGGGTTCGTGACTGACATCCGCTGGAAACCTTGAAGAGCCTATAAACACAAGAAAACATGCAGAGTATAAGACACACTTATTCAGAATCAATGCATATTGGTTTGTTTAGCACACACACACACTATAACCCCTGGGCTGGGATCAGCTTCTGCTCTCCTCTGTCATCACGTTTGTTGCCCAGCTCACAAGCAGGATAAACCCCATAAAGAGAACTTGATGCTACTCCATTACAGCATGTCATCTGTCAATTAGCTTCTGTTCTGCTCCTCATTTCATTTCCTCGCCACTATTAAAAGCCTACTCTGGAACTTGGCAATCCCCACTATGGGCTCAACTGTAAGTTGGCACATGTGTCAAGGTTTGGAAGCCGCCACTGTTCAGTTTTTGGATCCTTACTCACTAGCATTTATACCGCGCCTGTAACCGATTCTGACAGCACGTATGCACATTGATGCCATTCATAGCGTATCTCTTATAAAGTCACATTTTATAATGGACGCAGAGCTGCTCCAAATCCAGATCTGTCTCTAGGCTGTTTTTAATGCCTCTACACTGGCCTTTTCAGGTTGTCCGTCTGTCTGTCCCATTCTTGGGAACATGATAAGAACACCTTACGGGAATCTTCTTGGATTTGGCGCAGACGTACACCTGGACTCAATAGATTTTGATGGTTAGAACTCATATGCTTATTATGAAAAATTTCAGACAAATATCTAACAGGATCAAATATGAAGTGATGTCATTTTATACCCAAAAGGTCCACTTCACTGTGACATATTAATGTTCTGCAAAAACACATTTCTGGCCATTATTGAACACTATATCTCAGGAACAGAAGGGGGGACATTTGGTCTGATACTGAATTTGTGACACTAATCTGTGTCCACCTTGAAACTGTGCCGATTGTATAGATCTTCTATGCTGCCGGGTTGAAGATCTACAGTATGTGAAGCATCCATGTCTCACAATTACCTTCCGTATTTGAAGCATTGTCTGCTGTCAAGACTACATATGAGTCTGGACAAACATGAGTGTAAAGTGCAACGTGACTGGTTGACAGAGCCACACAATCACATGGCTGTAATTCTAGTTTATTCCTAAACCCCCCCAAACTCTACTTGTGTTCAGAGCAGCTGCACCCTGAAGCACAGCTGGTCCATGCGGGGACTAGATGCATAAAACTGTGTGTAGATTTACAACTCAAACTGTGTGTATGCACGAATAGAGCTACACGTATGCATTATTTATTATTATTTGCAGATTTATGAAGCCACACGTACCCCTGGTTCTGTTTTATGAATCTCAGCCATTGTAGAACCGGGCACATATGCACATGCCTAAGTTCTACTCCCACGATGTAACAATAAATTTATGTCTCTCTCATTAAATTTCATGTCCACTTTATCATATCACTCGTAGCTATGTCTAAAAAAATGTTGTGTATGCCTGGTCTAAAGTATTCATGAGGTGCACACTGTCTCACCTCACGTTCTTCTTCCATGAATACCAGCTTTATGTATGAGAAATGGCATACACGTTGTTTTTGTGCATATCCATCCTTAATGCATCCGCCCCCTGAGGTGTCGTTTAATTTAACCTTTGTGTTAGTCTGTTGTACCGAGTGACATTGGCAAAGACTCTTTGGTGTCTCTGCTTTAAATGCAAATAAAATGTGACGATGTCGTCAGTGGAGACATTTATGTTTGCATTTTCAAATGTCGTAAATACACTAGGCCTTTAAGCAGGGGTGCGTTTCTAAATTTAATCCAAACCATGACAGCATGCCCTGGAGAATGCTTCCACAGATAATATCTGAAAAATTGGAAGAAGCATTTGTTCTCACAGTTTATCTCTGGATATTTATTATAGTATATCTGAAAGAACCTTATCAAGTGACAGTTTTTCCACGGTGAGATATCGCTGATTCATTTGGCTCCAGATGTTCCTTCAGCACTCACCAACTTGTAAAATACTGCAACAGAGGACCCAAAGCATCATGAGTAACATTTTATATGAGCTTGCTAACTGGATAAATCATCATTTAAAATGTTTATACCTTTCCTCCAACCCGTTGCTCTGGTTTGTTTTGAGGCAAACCTGCTGGTGTGATTCAGGATTAAATGTGACCTTTATTGGCACCAACAGACAAAAAGAAAGAAAAGAACAGATATGACATGTTTTTCTTTTTTTAAATGGCAGTGTGTAGCAGCTCTGCATTCAGATCGGGTGTCTCTGTGTATTTACCGGGCAGCCTGCCTCCAGACAGTGTGACTAAGTGGCTGCCTGCAGCATCACGGCCTGCCGCGTATTGATCCCCCAACTGCTCTTCTGCTTTCAGCTTTATTGTGTTGTATTGATGTGTTCTCAAATGACTTTCACACACAGTGCGCGCAGATATTTGTGCTTTTGAGTACACGCACACAAGGACATTTTGAAAACTCAGTCACGCAATCAACATTCAACACTTTTTTCAGGCTTATATTCAGTGCGGAGGCACTTATAAGCACTTAATTCTGTCACTCACTCTGTTTGGCTGCTCATCTTTCCCCCCTGGGTGGTGTCGAACTGCCTAGGTCAAATTAACCAACACAAGCTGACCTCCAGTAGCAGAAAGAGAAAGGCAGGAAGGGAGGTATTTCTGGAGCAGGGGCTATTATTAGAAGCAAGGGTCCATCTGTAGAATTGATTTATGTGGCTCTGTTTGTGTTTGTGTGTCGCTGTTTCACATGCAATTTACCTTCTAATACTCAGGACCAATGTAACACATATGAGATGTATAAGCATGCGTGTACATGTTTGGGTGTGACATGAAAGACCCAGCAGGTCGCAGACAGTGGAAGCATGACTCCTTAGAAGTGTTAAAGTCATGACCCTTCTCCTCTCATTTGCCACAGTATTAGGTTACCCATGGTCAACCGGGCACAGCTTCAGCTGCATGACACAAAGCTGCAAAATCTCATGGAGAGTTGTTGCGTTTAGAGTTATCCTTCACTCTTTTGCTTATTTAATCATCAGACTTTTTTCTCTGAACATTCATGTAAACTTAAAAGGATACATGTCTTCAAAAAGCTCGTAGACTTAAGTTCCAGTGTGTAGGATTTAGAGCCGAAATGGAATATAATATGAATAACTATGTTTTCATGTGTGTGTAATCATCTGAAACTAAGAATCCTTTTGGTTTTGTTAACTTAAGATTAAACATTAATATCTATATTTGGAGTGGGCCCTTTTCCACAGGGTCTGTCATATTGTTTTTACAGTAGTTGTGTCAGCCACCATAGTTTTCCTACATGCTTTAACTTTCACTTGATTGTAGTTTGCAACCTCACCGCTAGATGCCACTAAATCGTACACACAAGACCTTAAAAGCATATGTGGTAATTTGTGCCTGCCTTTAAAGGAACACTTCACCCCAAAATGAAAAAGACCTTCCTTTTACCTGTAGTGCTATTTATCAGTCTAGATTGTTGCGGAGTGTTGGAAATATTGGCCATGGCATCTCTCTAATACAGTGGAATTAGATGGCACTCAGCTTGTGGTGCTCAAAGCCCCAGAAAACACATTTGAAAAACTCAACAGCAGTGTCTCTTTCCAGAAATCATGACCCTGTTCCTCCAGATAATCCACAGACCTTGTCAGGAATTTCATGTCTGAATTTTTTTTTTTTCCTACCTAACAACACCCACCAACCGTATCACCACGCAGAAGGAAGCAAGCATCTACTACTAGCTCACCTAACTGTACGGTCAAACCAGAAGCCTCCAAAGAGGCAAAGTCTCTCGCAGATGCCCAAGAAGCATGGCTGTCAAAAATATTTGTGGCAGTTTTGGTCACTCTAGTCACTGATCACGTGAATCATTCGAACATTCATTCGTGCTTGTCAATTTAAAGGAGCAGCAAAGCGGACTACTGGCTTGAAAGCAGCGTAGTTGCTGCTTGCCGTTGTCCAGTCAAAAAGAAGAACACCTAAAAAGGTCATAATTAAACAATAAAGCCTGCAATTCTCTCCTCTATTACTAACATTACACACTTTAAAACTCACCAGACCAACCAACTACCTCCATGACGTGGTCCCAAACCTCATTCTTTTTATTTTGGTCTCTGTAACTGAACAGCAACACATTATAAAGAACTAAGTGGGCGCGAACACAAGTAATCAACTTCTTGATATCCATTGTCGGAACAAGTGTACTGTAGGAACCAAAGTTACATGGCTTGCTCTCTGGGACCTGCTTCATCGAAGCACGTCGGCATTCCGATTGGTTGCCGCCGAGCTGCGTCAGAGCTCATTACCATAAAGTTAAACTAGTTTTAACTCCCCTCCGGACCAGCTCCGGTCACTTTGGTCGCCCAAGTCACCCAAGTCACCGGGCTCTCATTGAAAATTAATGATTTCCGCCGTTTTGGAAGCTCTGGTTGCTGTTGGTTTGAACGTACAGTAACACCAGTGAGCTAGCTAACATTACAGCTCAGCTGAGGAAGAATGCTGTTACTGTTGACATATCGCACTGTCGCAAGCATGAGCCTCTCCTCCATCAGTAGATGCACGTTTCCCTCAGCGTGGCATTATGGCTGTTGGGTGTAGTTTGGTCGAAAAAAAATAGTTTCTACATTAAAACTGCTCACAACAAGGTCCATGGATTATCTTTAGTAACCACATAATGATTTCTGAAAAGAGACATTGCTGTTGGGTTTTTCAAATGTTTTAGTTTTTGTTTGTTTATTTTTTTTGGCATTTTGAGCACCACAAGCTGATTGCCATCAGTTTCAACATATTAGAGAGAAGGCAGACATCTGTACGGACAATATTTCCAACACTCGGCAACTCACACCAAAACTATCTAAATGATAAATAGCACTACAGGTAAGAGGAAAAATATGTGTTTTTGATTTTGGGGTGAACTGTCCCTTCAAACTGCCTTCACCGCACAGACACCATGAGAATTAGCAGATTGGTTTATTCTGTCTTCATAATGGCATAAAGGAAGCTTAAGCTGTTTAAGTGGGCTGTAAGAGAGCTAGGTCTTTTTATGATTTAAGGGATGAATAGTGCGTCATGCTGATTTTCCATGCACCGTGCATGATTTTCCAGAGCTAAACAGCTGTGATGCATGGGATAAAGGTTGAGTATATTTGTAACTATGGCTGTCCATTCGTGTTAAATACAAACACAAGCATGCATAGGGTGTCAGACAGCAACCAAAAGACTCCTCTTTTAGTTTGGACAAATGGTCAAGGCTGAACCAGTCAGTGTGAAATATACATCTTATACAATAAGCACCATTGGCAGTATTGTGATTTACTTTGTTTCTTGTCTGGAGAATTTCATTGTAATAGTGTAATCACAAGTCATGCTGTCTTCCTCTGACCATATGGTGTACCTAGATTTTCATTAACAGAAATTTAACTTTCTACAAAAAACAACTGTCCTTAATATTCCCCACAACTGTGTATAGGTTTATCCTCTTCATAACCTGAATCTCCAACATGTCGCTTGTGCCATATGCTCGACTGGCCACTGTTTAGGTCTGTCTGCTCCCAGGATCAACAGATAAGAAATCAAATCCATGTGTGGCGCGGGCTCACGTGTGTCCCTCCAAGTGCATACACTACATGTTTAAGGATTAGTTTAAATTAGATGGGTACACGTGATGGGTGGGTTTTCATTTAAGGTTATCATGACTTCTTGTTGCTATACAGAAGCCGTGACGTCACTGTTGTCGTGGAGTGGACAGTGTCACTTTCTTGACTCCTTCATACTGTCAAGTTTGATGAGTCTTTGCAGTGTGATTTTTCATGCACGTGCACACACACACACCTTTTCCGGGAAAGGTTTCTTTTCTTAGAGCCTGTCATCTCAGTGCCTCAGTGCGAGCCAGCTGATGATGGAGGGGCCACTAGTAGTAACTAGAGGACAACAGGATAAACAGAAGCAGGTCATTCGAATTGTAAACATCCATCTGCAACCAACTGTCTGTGTTTGATCCACTTCACTTTGAGCCACACGCTTCTGTTTTTTGTAAGGTGTGTTGCAATCATTAGATAGTCACTGAGTGCAAACCAGTAAAATCTAGGCTGTCACCCAAGTGTCCACAGCCCAGATCACTTACAGTACATGTTACGATTGCGGGCATAGCAGCATTTACAACTGGGGAACAAATAGTTTTTGTTTGAGTATTCGCTTCCAGTTTCCTGTTAAGATTTGATGAGATGAAACTTAATGATCAACAGGAGGAAATTGGGTAATTGCAGCAGGAAATAACAGGCGGTATTGATGGCACGGTTCTAATAATAATAAAGCAAATAAAGGGTGAAGTATAATAAGACTGCTCATCACAACACTTTAAAAATATATTCAGATGGATAGATAAATGGAAACAGGAATGAGGTGGAAATTGGAGGGATGCATGTGCAGCGTGCAAAATGTAAAATGCACTTAATGAAATGTGTGCATCACTGGCTCGCTGCATCATTAAATGTAAGTGTGTCTTATCTGTTTATGTTATCAGGTGGAGACTAAACAAATGAATGAGGTATAGATGTCTGATTTGAAATTGTTTACTTAAACACAGCTTTTCAGCCCAGGCATTTTTTTATTTTTACCATAGCCACAGCTGTGCAACTACTGTATATAACATGACTTGCATGTAACTGTCTTTGCCAAAAGTTGTTAGCAAGAGGCAGGCGTCAGTTTCTCTCAAATCTTAAAGTATAAGTAGTGCATTTCGCCTGTTACCTACAAATATTATGTTCTGCATCTGTTTCTGCATTTGGCATACCGTTGTTTAAAATTCCTTTTGGGGAATTTAGTTTCCCTTAATCTCAGTGCAGCATGGAAATGATCTTGCAGTTCATGTCAAAGTCAAATTGCAAGATTTTTGAAAACTCTTTAAGTTGGTGCATGCACACACTCAATTTGAGATTTTCTTAATATAAGGAAAAGCTTATTTTTCTCTTCCCCCGTTGTTTCTGACTCTCAAAAGACATTCTGATTATTATTGAAGTATGTAGTCTGGATAGGGGGATCAATCCTGCATGACTGAGTCTTTGATACTCTCAAGTAACTCATTTGGTATTCATTCATTCATTCATTTTCCGTATCGCTTATCCCTTTAAGGATCACGGGACGGCTGGAGCCTATCCCAGCTGACATTGGACGTAAGGCGGGGTACACCCTGGACAGGTCACCAGACTATCACAGGGCTGACACATAGAGACAGACAACCATTCACTCACATTCACACCTACGGGCAATTTAGAGTCACCAATTTACCTGCATGACTTTGGACTGTGGGAGGAAGCCGGAGTACCTGGAGAAAACCCACACTTACACGGGGAGAACATGCAAACTCTGCACAGAACAATTTGGAAAAATTAGAAATTCAAAATAAGACTTAAGGACACTATGGACCGTTTCATTGCTATTCTGTTGCTAGGGCAACAACTTTGCAACAATGTTAAAACGTATTAAAAGACAAAAAGAAAAGCCTGCAGAAAATGTGCTCCTGTATGATAAGTCTGAACGGCTTTATGATCTCCTGTCAAATTTACCCTTAGTGGATTGAGGGCTTTATCAGCTTTGAGCTATTACAACTTTTTTATTACAATGATTGTAATCACAATTGGTTTGAGCTTTGCTAAGTTTAGAAGAGTGCTCATTTTTTCGAGTTCAGGAGAGATAATGAGTTTGACGAAAAGGCTTCTGCTATTAACATGTTCTCTTTCAATGTGAAGCTTCAGCTGCAGAAATAGAGGTCATCCCTTTTGGATTTTTTTTTTTACCATTTACATGATCACAATAAGTCAGAAACCACACAGGAAACTAAAAAATATCTTACATATTATCTAAATCTTATCCATAGATGCTTTGATGTTTAGACTGTGGATCACCTTGCTGTGTTAACTTGGAAATTATGGAGAAGATAGTCAGCTGCATATTTACAGTGTGAAGAAAAAACTTTAAAAAAAAAAAAGTGAAAATGATGACCTCAGCTGTTTACATAGTATTTTTCATTCAATTGTTGCATGTGTGCTGCACCATAAATAATATCTTTTATCCATTTTGATTTTTTTCCCATTGATTTTAACAAGCAGTTCACACATAGGAACAATTAATCATGTCTTTTTGCACACACAAACAATATCATGAGATATTCTGTGGAAACAGTGTTCTGGATTCTAACAGTGTCTTTCATTAATACCTTCCTGTGTTTGGAGATGCATAGATGAAAGTCTGACTCTTAATCCCATGAGATAACCTTGTGTGAAAGCAAAGATGTTTCTAGATGGGTCCAGTTTGGGTCTAAGTGTCCCCACTGACGAAGCAGCAGCAGAGTGCTGGCTGTCCCACAGAGTAGTTGACCCTTTTGACAGGGCATTGGTCCATCCTCCTTTGAGCCACACCCCTGTGCAAAGATGGGTGGGTCAGTTGCGGGGCTTGCTCTGTATAAAGCTGCAGGCTCATGTAGTAAACACTCCGCACACGGTCACGTAGAAAGAAAGAGGAACTGTGTACTCTCAGTGCATCGAAACCCAACGCTCTCCAACAGACACCTGTCAGAATCTGAAATGGCTACCTTCGTGTCGGTGAGTTTTCCATCTCCAGCATTCAGGACTGTCAACAGCTCGGCTCAGACTTGCTGACGTCTGCAGGGGTGGTCTGTTTGGACCAGTTTTAACCTTGTGCAACTCTTGATGGCTTAATGGGATTTAAGTTACTGACGGCTGGGAGGAATGTGAAAGAAAGGTCCTCAGTCGAAACTAAATAGCACTTTTCTGCAGAGAGGAAAGTTTCTCTTGTTCAAGACTTTTATGATCTATTAGATTTGGTTTAATCTTCTGTAGCTCATCACTAAGATGATGTCTTTATCTCCAAACTGTTATTGCCTCTTGATTTTAAAGTGGTTAGCTATGAATACTGGGCAGAAGAGAATCAGCCAAACCATAGCTGCTGGGTTTTTCTTATCTGTTTGGGAATGTACCTTCATGTCCGTCACTAACCTCGTGACAGAATGTACCTCAGTTTGTCCCAGTTACATTCTGGACACATGCATTGTACCTTTTTATTGGGGCACATGACAGTAATAGTCAGGAGTCTGGGATGCCAATTGTTGTCATGAATCATGAGAATCTCATGAACCAGCAGCTGGGGCTTGTAACTCTCATATGTGCGTGCATTCTTGGCCCAACATAGGGTCTTGTGTAATCCATGTCAGATTGCTTAGAATTTATCATGTAAGGCGCAGTACAGTGTAAACTCCACTGACATGCCAAGGTAATTGTTAGAAAAAGGTCATTGAGGTGAAATGGAAAAGTTGGCTGATGTCTCTTGTAGCGTCCATTCCATGAATGGGTGAGACTGCATGGCAACAGCCCCACCTTGCCCGCTCGTAGGCCATGCCAATATTTCCCATCCTGCTTTAACTAATCCAGTTATTTACATATCTGCACAAACATTGGAGGGTAAGATTATTTTGGGGATGTTTGACAGGGCAAATGAGAAGAGCCTCAGCTGATGAGGGAATCATCTCCTGTCATGAATTGCTTCCTGGACTCCAGTTATGAACCAATCCTCAGCTGTGAGATGGTAGTAGATGTGTCTGTGAGGCTTCAGGCTGGCCGGTGTCAACCAGGGCATATGAGCACCTCTCATTACAGCCCTGTTGCCTGCCACAACAGCGGCTAGTCCTGCTCCCTGTGTCCTCTGAAGCATCCTGTCACTGCAATCGATGTCGAGACAAAGTTACAACAAACTCCCGTGTGTCCCAGAGAAAAACAGACAGCTGTGGCTATACTGGGTTTGATGAAAAATAACAAATGAAATGACAAAGCAAACCTTCCCTTATTTAGATTTAGATCAGTTGGTCGATAGACTGGTATTACAGAACAGTAGTTTCGAGGACCTTTTAGAAAACTTGCCTTCACCTCACAACCTCGTTATGTATGAGAGAAATATACATAGATGCAGGCCATGCAATATTAATACATATGCTCCTTTCCTCTCCATTTCCCAGATGGCCACCTGCCACACTTGCAACAGGACATCCAGACACAAAGGAATGAACAGGGAGTTTATAGCTACCCTCGCCAAGACCCACAGCACACCAGGGAGCGCCGGCAAACACAAGACCCCACAGTCAACCCACAGAGCCAACATGACAACTCCCAAGACTCCCAGCAAAGACAAGACACCTGCTCATACACCTAGGTAAGTTATTTTGAGCAGGCTGATATAAATATCCTCCGAGCTGAGGGGAGACAAACCAGGTGAAACAAAGGTTTTTCAGGCATTGGTCAGTTTCTACAACCTTCCTCGACTAAACTCAGTAGGTGTCACAGACATCCGAGAGGTTGATGTCAGGCATGTTTGCATTCGAATGATTCTGTTTCATTTAGAGAACTCGAGCTAGCTTAACGAGTGGTACGTGCTGGTATCCATGCTTGCCAGATCATATACTTGTTGACGGCATACTTTTTACATTTCCTGCCGACCGACAAAATCTCAAGTTACTGTGTCTTTACTTATAATCCCTCTGACCTTCTGCGTCTCTTCCTCCTCCCTTCCCAACTCTCTCTCCTCAGGTCCTCCACCTCTTCTAACACCCCAGGGTCAGGCTCATCTTCCTCCAAGTCTTCCTCCAAGTCTTCCTCCAAGCCTAAAAATTGGGTCGTGCAGCGCCTCAGCAAGATACTCATGCGAGAGGACAACCCGGGCAGCAAGAAGGGGGGCTTGAAAGATTTTCTCTCCTCACTATGAATATCTCTCTTGTCTTTATATAAAAAACAAGGTGTTAGAGCCATGTTTGTAACCTGCTCACAACAAAGGCTGAGTGATTGGTTTCCGAGCCGGTGTGGGAAAGGTTACAGTTTGCCCACCAACACAGCTATTGCCGGGCTGTTTGGAATGGCACTCCTGGTATCCTGAATGTAACAACTGGGAGTGCTGGGCTGGCTATTTCAACTATTAATCAGGGTTACTGCATCTTCCGCTGAGCCGGTTGGAGGAGAATGCTTCTTTGTCTAATTTAGCACATGCAGTGTGTCGTCTCCTGAACTGAGCTGATGGTGTTTTAAGTGGAGCGTTTATTTAGTTTGAGTTAAAGGGCTGAAAATATCGCAGGAACACCCACTGTGTTCCAAGGTGGCGCTTGTGGCATGACGAGCTGGTTTACATGCCAATATCCGTATCCATTTTTTTTTTTTTTTTTTAAGTTACAAGTACACCTTTATATGATATGTTTATGTGAAACTATTTCATATTATTTGATATCAAAACTTTTGTATTTTAATTTATTTATTTCTTGGCCCTCTCCAGTGGAGAGATGTGTTTTTGTAAATTCATTCGGTTTAGCTAAACATCACCAGATAGACAAACGTGCTTTATGTATGTTGCATTTTTGTATGTGCATGCTAATGATTTTGAAGCTGTGCATTGTCATCAGATATTTGTAATTAACATCTAAAGTGGGACTCATCAGTTGCTGTTTACATTGAATAGGCACATTTGCCTAAAACCTGTACAGATAGACTTATTGAAAATCAATATTGCCAAGACTTTACATTCTCTTTTAGTATGTTCTTTGGCTGTGTGCTTTTGAAAGGTTCCTCTTTTCATCTTTTTGTTAAGAGCAGGAATTTGAATATATCTGCTGTGTTTTGTACTGCCTGATTACCTACCTGTTTTCCCATTAGCTGTTCCATGTACAGTTTGTGCTTAGATCCTAAAATACCTCACATTTGTATTCCACCTACACCGTGTTTCTCAGAAATAAAAATCTTTCCAGTCTGAGAACCTGAGCTGTTTCTTACTCACTGTGAAATGAGTGCTTGAAAATGTCTTTTGCTGCAACTTTAGTCTTGCAGATTTTATGCTCATGTCTCAGCAAATACAGATGTAGATTGTGTCATTCATCCAGCTGCATTTACTGAGGATGTTTAAGGAGTCTTTACACCTTTGACAGACCTGTATACACCCCAAAGAAAACTGCTGTGCCAAAGATGTAACATTAAACAATATATACGTAGTAAGATAAAACAGAACAAATTATTGTGCATGTAAAACTAAACAAGGTACAAATTAAAAATGACAAAGTATGAATGCAGAGGTGGAAGAAATCATCATATTCTAGGTAAAAGGTTGATTAAAAGCTTCATTGCTGCAGTACAGAAATTTTCTGTTACAAGTCCTGTATACAAAATGTTACTTAAAGGGACAGATCACCCCAGAATCACAAATACATTCCTCTTACCTGTAGTGTTATTTATCAGTCTAGATCGTTTTGGTGTGAGTTGCCGAGTGTTCGAGACCTCCGCCTTATCTCAAATATAATGGAACTAGATGGCACTCAGCTTGTGGTGCTTAAAGCGCCAAAAAGTACATTTTAAAAACTCAACAGCAATGTCTCTTTCCAGAAATCATGACTTGGTTACTCAAGATAATCCACAGACCTTGTTGTGAGCAGTTTCATGTAGGAGCTATTTTCTTTCTACCAAACTATGTCTGCCAACTGCATCACCATGCAGAGGAAAGCATTCATTCATGAGAGGCTGTCTGTGAGAACGCAAGATGTAAATATTAATAGTATCTTCCTCAGCTGAGCTGTAACATTAGCTAGCTCAGTGGTGCTAGGTGAGCAAGGAGTAGATGCACGCTTCCATCTGCATGGTGATACAGTTGGCAGGTGTTGTTCAGTAGAAAGAAATAGTTCCTCTGAAACTGATCACAACAAGGTCTGTGGATTATCTTGAGTAACCAGCTCATAATTTCTGGAAAGACACATTGCTGTTGAGTTTGTCAAGTGTATTTTTTGGCGCTTTGAGCACCACAAGCTGAGTGCCATCTAGTTCCATTATACTGAAGAGAAAGCAGACATCCCATGACTGTTATCTCCAACACTCAGCAACTCACGGCAAAACAATCTAGACCGATTAAAAACAACAAATAAAACAACATTACAGGTGAAAGGAAAAATATGTATTTCTGTTTTGGGGTGAACTGCCACTTTAAGTAAAAGTACAGAAGCATTAGTTTGAAAATACTAAAAAGAAGTGCAGAATGACATATTTCATAATAATGTATATTATGCTGCTGAATAATTATTTATGTATTAGTATATACATTACTTTAACATTGCATCTGGTGAAGGCAGATCTTACTTTTTTTCTATATATACATCCAGGTAGATTGTGAATTTCACGTCTTATTTTTACCCATAACAGTCCATCATAATCTATTTATTGATTATTGTTTGTAATATTGATCTTAATCTACAAACAAACTATTAACTTAAGTTATAAAATAAAAGCAGTGGAGCAAACTGTAAAATATTTGCCTCAAAACTTAAGTTGAGTGGAAGTATCAAGTGGCAAAAAAGAAAAGCCTCAATTACAAATACGTTGAGATAAGAGATCACATAAAGCTTTATTAATCCTGCAACAGAGAAATTGATCTGTCAAAGCTGCATAAGATTCAAAAGCAAAGGAAAAAGAGCAAAGTATTTGAATGATAGAAACAGGACAAAAATACAAATGAAGTAAAACAAAAGGTATGCACACTAGTTATACCTTCTTTGGTGTGGCAGTTGCTCAGTCCATAAGGACTTGGGTTAGATTAGTTCAAATCCCCATCTGGACCAAACATGGAGCGTGGACTGGTAGCTGGAGAGGTGCCAGTTCTCCTCCTGCGCACTACCAAGGTGCCCCTGAGCAAGGCATTGAACCCCCAACTGCTTGGGGTGCCTGTCCAAGGCCCTCGCTCTGACATCTCTTCATTTGATGCATGTATAGGTCCTGTTTGTGCATGTGTGTATTTAGAGCCTTTGTGTATACGACAACAGAGTGAAGAAAATAAATTTCCCCTTGTGGATTTATTCTTCATCTTCACTCACGCTGATACTGTATGGCCATGATGGATAATTGCACAGGACAATTGTAATGCACACATGCACTAGAAAATATAAAAATCTATAAATATAATTGCACCGTAAAAAGTAAATGTCATTGCACACAAAGGAAATTGCACATTATAGATGTGTGATACAGTCATACATACACACAGAATTAGATTAAATTGTACTTCAGCTGAGTAAATATATACTTATATACATTATACATTATACTTAAATATATACTATTTTCCAACACTGCATGGATGAAAGCAGGCTATACAGTGTAAAAAAAACTGAACAAAATGTGCAATTTAGTGTTAAAGTAATTATATGGTTACAGGAAATAAGGATGTGTTTTGTCATAGTTGTTTATAGTTTGTCATACGTGTGTTACCGTTTGTGTCCTGCAGGTGTCGCTGGACTTTAACTAACCAACCAGGCTGCACAGGAAGTCCAGCAGCACCACAGACATGTCTGCTGCTAGTTAGCTGCTGGTTAGCACGTCCGCCGATGTGTCTCCCCTTAAAGCGAACAAATTAACCTTGAATGCAGCTTTGTGTATAGCTTAATGGTTTTCCGGGGCCGCGGTGTGTGAATATCGGGACAATGTCGAGCAGAAAGCGAAGGACAGAGAAGGAGGACCGACGAGACCACAAGAAACACAAGTCATCCAAACAGGATTTGGAGAAACTCAAAACACAATCGAAAAAACTCAACCAGAAAGTGCAACAGCTGAAACACGTAGAGACGTTGTGAGTAATACCACAGAGAGCTGGTCTGCTTAACCTTACAAACTTGTGCATAAATTATACATGTTAATACAGTTTTACAGCAAGTAATACACACTTTAAATAAGTATACCAGACTTGTTATGTGAGCAGTTAACTTTATTTGTGTCGTGCAGTTTTAGGACAGCTGAGTTTGACACAGTTAATTCTGCATTTAAAAAAACAAGTTCATATTATCTTTCTGTCATGCAGCTATGAGAAGCCGCCACCAGGACTCATTAAGGTAACGTTATTCACCTTAAAATATATTTGGTGAATGTGTTTAAGTGACATGAATGTGTGGAGTTGACACAGTTGTTGCTGCAGGAGCATGAGGACAAACCAGAGGACTGTATCCCTGCTGAACCAGGAAATGAAGAAGCGAGGAGCTTCCTGGCACACGCCCCCACCAAGGGGCTGTGGATGCCTCTGGGGAAGGAGGTGAAGGTGATGCAGTGTGAGTACACTTAAATCAGCAATATCTATTTTACCATTAATACTACATTTGAAACTCTCTCTTACAAAGATTGGACTTGCACTTGTGTAGCGCCTTTCTAGTCTTCTGACCACTCAATGAGTCACGTTTACTCATGCACACACTGGTGGCCGAGGCGACTATACAAGGTGCAACTTGCTGCAAAACTTTAACACACTCACACACCAATGGAACAGCCATCAGGAGCAATAGTATCTTGCTCAAGGATACTTTGACATGCAGACTGGAGGAGCCAGGGATTAAACCGCTGATATTCTGATTAGAGGATGGCCCGCTCTACCTCCTGAGCCACAGGCACCCCAAAAGTCCTGACCAAGATAGCAGCAAAACACTTAAGAGAAACAGCCTAACAAATCACATATAAAGAAAGAATCAATTCAGTTTTATTTATAAAGCCCAATATCACAAATCACAATTTGCCTCACAGGGCTTTACAGCATGCGACATCCCTCTGTCCTTAGGACCCTCACAGCGTATAAGGGATCCCTCTTCCAGGACGGACAGACGTGCAATAGATGTCGTACAGAACAGATCAACATGATAAATTAACAGTAATCCGTATGACACAATGAGACAGAAAGAGAGAGAGACAGAGAGAGAGAGAGAGATGCAGGACAGACAGCAATGACAGTACCTTACAACAACATTAATTAAACAAATAATATTATCGTTATAGTTCTGGCTAATGTGGTACAATATTACTATTAATAAAGTATATATTAATATCTGATAGTATACATATGTGACAATAATCATATGTGTATAATAACAGTAGAAGTATGACTAAATATAACAGCAGCAGCAGGAGGCATCTGGCAGGACCACGGCAGTAGCACAACCACACACGTCACACTATCCAGGCACCGCTGCAATACGAGTTAACCTGAGAGACAGTGGAGCACAAAGGCTCCGGAGAAGAAGCCGAGTTAGTGACATGCAGTACGGCCGAGTTAGTGAGATGCAGTAACAGGACATGAGTGTTAGAGAGAGAGAGAGAGAGAAGGTGCCCGGTGTATTATAGGAGGTCCCCTGGCAAACTACGCCGAAGTCAGCCTAACTAGGGGCTGGTACAAGGCAAGCCTGAGCCGGCCCTAACTATAAGCTTTATCAAAGAGGAAAGAAGCAACTGAATTAAAACAAACAGCAAATTGCATCTAACATTGAACCAGCAATGTGCATGCAGTGGTCAAAATAATCCCTAATCCTGTCTTTCTAATCTTCCATGTTTATAAAATAATCTGGTTTAAGGTGACTTTGTAGCTGACACCGAAATGAACGTGCAAAAACTTTTAGACAATGCGAGTTCAAGGAATAAAGTACATCATTTGTCCGTGTGACTGAAGGTTGCAGCTACTATTAGCTGTAAGGAGTCAGTAGAGAACATAAATAAGGAGGCAGTTTGTGTAATATAGATTTCTGAATAAAATTGTGTAATGACGGCAAATGATGTGTACGAAAATCCGAATTAGAGACAAATACAGAACCATGATCGATTGCAGATAAAACTGTTGCCTGGATTATTTTTTTCTTCAAGCATGAGGAATGTCTCTATAGCACAAACCCAACGTCACCCTGAGTTTTTTCGTAAAACTCAATATGGTGTTTGAAAGACAGATTGTTTTTAAGGGGGAAAAAGGGTATTAGTAAATTGAGACTGCGGCTTATTCACACATCTCACAAACCTCTGGGAAACTTCACACAGCTACAGAAGTGAGGCGTGAATGTCAGAGGTGATGCTCGTCTTTAATTATAGGAGGAAAGCTTTGCCTTAATAAAGCCCCTTGCTGTGACCTTTTTCTTCCACTGTTTGTATGAAATGTAACAGGTTTTTTTTTTTTTTTTTTAACAAGTCTCATCTCTAAATTACTTTTGACTGAGTTGTTGGTGACATTAATATGCACACTTTCACCTCAGATTTACAGCTCAAGATAGAGTTGCTAGGTTGTTTTTTTTAAAATTAAAAACAGTATGCAGTGTTGTCTCACAGATTCACACTTGTTTCTGCTCCTCATATTTGTTGAATTATGATGAAGAAGCTCTTGAAATGTCTCAAACTATGCTGGTAGATATAGCAGCCACCCTGTAATAAAGTTTATTGTCAGCTATAGAAGTAACAGCAGCACTTATAGTTTAGAAACTCTAGGTGGGAGTAAATATCCACCACGTCAGTGTGGGCGGAGGTCTTAATAGGTGACAGAGAACTCGACAGTTAACATCACGTCTATTGCTGGAGGTTAATACGGGTGTTGGTGGAGATTACCTTCTGTTTTTCTGGTCAGACAAAGACTGCCCTTATATTCAGTGTCCATTCATTCCTTCGTCCCACTCATTTTCATGCTGCATGAACAGCCAGGGACTCAGGGAGTCAGCGTGCACACACACACACTCACATACACACACGGGCCCTGTGCACAAGTTGGCATTTGTTCTGCAGAATCTGAGCATCGCCTTCTCCGCTTAATCCTTCGAGAAAATGTTTGAACATGTCATCCTGTTTAAAGGAACAGGGAAAACGTCACAGTGGATGATGTGGACATGGAAAACCTAAAGTAAACGCTTTAGCACGCAGTTACTTTTAGAGGATACACAGAGACTTTGTGTGGTCTCACTTTACAGAGATTTTCAACTGCCACTTAACGTGTTGGAAATTAAAACAGTGTGAAAATTTGACACAAGGAGTCACAAGTAATGATTTAGAAATTGTTCAGGGAGGTCGTTTATATTGTGCAATGCATCACTGCATGAGCAGGGCTGTCTCCAAGTCGCTTTCCTTGGCTTTCTGAATTCCACAAACTGTGCCCTACATTAATGTTTTTTCTGTGGGCCTGTATGCTGCTTAAAAGGAGGAGGGTTAAAGGGTAACTTCAGTATTTTTTTCAACTCTACTTTTCCATGTTTTCCTGTCTGAATTACTAATGGGAACAACAGTTTTTGAAATTGGTTTTGTATTGAGTGAGACCGCTGCAGACGGCAGTGGCAAAGGAGGCTGCAATGTGACCACTCAGGGCATGTACACACTGTCAATTTATGTCCACTGAAAGAGTTTATGCCACTGACATGTTCACATTATTATTTAAAGTGTCCCTATAGAAATAGACCTTTTTGTTTAACCAGGAACAGCCCTGAAATCACTGTCACCAGTCCCACCAGACTCCATTTAATGAAACAGTAATTTTAGTATCGTAAAACACACTTAACTCAAACTCAACAGAAACAAAATAAAATTCACAAGAAACTTCTTGGTTCATTGTTCCACTGTTCCAACAATCATCAGCTCTAATCTTGTTGAAATAAACCCTTAATTCACCCAGTTAGATGTGAAAATATGCTGGGTCTATACACACTAAAATTACTGTTTATTTAAATGGAGTCTGGTGAGTTTAGGGATGGCGATTTCTAATCTATACCTGTCAGTGGCAGTAACAAGCACCTTTAGTGGATGTACACTGATGGTGCAAACATTCCCTGAGTGGTTACATCAGGCTTGTTTGAGATGAGCCAGGCCTGGCTCACTCGCGATCACAGCACAATGCATGCTGGTAAAATTTGTGTCCGACTTCATCCTGATTTGCTCTGTTGTCATACAAAAGTGGACAGCGATAATCTCGTGAGAAGTGTCTGGCTCTTAGTTGATCTAACAGCTGATTCGTTTAGATGTTGACTCAACAATACGACGTGGTAGATAAACTTTTCATTGTTGTTGAATTCCAGAGATTTAGATGTTAATTGTCTGATTTGAAGATTTATTCTAAGACTGGTGGTCAGTGGGATCTGAGGATTCTTGAAATAACCCTGAAGCCCTGACTACATCTGACTGATCTTTAATGGAAGCTTGTATTTTTTTCCTCTTAAAATATTAATCTAATAGTCAAACACAATTTATTTAGCTTATGTAATTGAGGGGACACATCTGCTCTGCAGCAGTAAAGTAAATGATGCTGATGTACATGAGAATTTTTATTCAAAATTGAGGTTGAACCACGAACATAAATTACAGATCGCCTGTAAAGCATTTTAATAACTCAAGCTATCATAAATAAAACAATTGGAGACAGAGAACAAACTGATATATGAGTCTGATAATATTTTAATACATCTGCATCAGATCTGACAGGATGTAAGTGTTTCTGTGACTTCCTGTGCGGACTGAAGGCTGCTGGAATCTATCGGGAAACTGTCTGACTTGACCACGGATTTTTGTCGCCGCCTCCTGCTGCAGCTGCCTGCTTCCGTGCACTTTCTTGTAGCATGTTTTGCCGCTGCTGGCTGCAGCGCTCTCAGTCAGAACTGGACCATTTTCATAAATTGTTGTTCCCATTTGTCATTTAGACACAAAAATCATTGAAATAACAGTCTAGGTTGGAAAATAGCGAATTTATCCTTCAAGAAAGAAGCTACAGTGAAAAAAAATCTCAACTCTTAGTAGCTTTTTTCCAGAGTTTTCAACTGCAAGTCAGCCTCTACATCAGTGAACAGTTTAACTTAGTTGTTAGAGTGTTTGTTATGTTGACAGAATAGAAGTATGATCACATGATAACAGGTGGTTCTATATATATATATATACTGTATGTGTGTATGGATGTACATAACAACTGAACTTACGCCATGACAACTGAGCATACTCTGTTTGCAGATGAAAGCCATGAGATGGTTTTCAAGGTCAAGAATGTACTTTCATGCCCATATTTGATCTAATTTATAGCAATGACATACCCTCACTACAGATTATTGTCCCAGCTACACAGATTCATATTTGTTTGCTTCACTGCAGGTTGGAGATGTAAGCGCTACGGCCACAGGACAGGAGACAGGGAGTGTCCGTTCTTCATCAAAGGCAACCAGAAACTAGAGCAGTTCAGAGTGGTGAGTTTGTTAACTGCTTGGAGAAAAAAAAAAAGCCCACCCATAGTTATTTAGAGAATATATCAAAGAATGGCCTACGCTCAAAGAATGTAGGTTGGGTTGTGGCAAGGTCAAGGAGCTGCGACAGAGACAAACGTCTGCTTGTGAGAGCTGCTGGGCTGAGGCTAACAGCAGAGTCGGGCCATATTTAGTTTACACTGAGGGAACATGTGGGCAGCAGACTTCTTCACACAGCCGGTTTCAATGTGCCTGTAATGGAGCAATAACTACTGCAGGAACACACAGCCTCTGCAATGATTACCATAAATGCAACTGTGTCATATTTTCATGCCTCGTATTGTCACAGGGAGGTTTTTAAAAAAAAAAATGCTGACATAACACTAGAGTCAGTGCAACTGTTGGAGTGTGTGGAGGGGATAATTCTCTGGATCTAATGTGAATAGTAGGAACTATTATTGTATAATTTCATTTCCCTCTCTTTATAGTAGGTAATGACAGATTGCATTTTGGTCTTTTAGGCTCATGAAGACCCGATGTATGACATCATTCGGGAAAACAAAAGAAATGAAAAAGAAACCAGGTACGTACACTCATTTTCTAATCATTTGCATCCTTTGCGATAATTTCACTGAATAAGAGTCAGATTTTTAAAGCTTAGTAGATCAAAATCTGGGCTCAGCTCTAACTTTTAAAAGGCTGGCTACGAAGCATCAGCTTCCAGTTGCCAAAACGTAGAACATAGTTGCCATTTTCACACCATTTTTCACCTTATATTTTGAGTAATTAAGATACTATGCGATTATATGTCAGCTTAATAATGAAAATGTGATATGAGAGAATATTTTTTAAAGTTTTTAAGAACATTCCAGTTTTATTCAGCACCTTGTGTTGATCAAGTGTCAATTTGTTATTACTGATAAAGAGGGGTCACATATGACGTAGTTAATTGTTTTTATGAAATGGGGATTATAGCAGACAAAAATGGTTAAATATGGCAAATATCTGCCTGTTGTTTCATAAAACAAAATGTACCAGTCTGTGAATGCTATCAGAAATCATAGCACTAATAATACAACAACATGACCATATAAGATACTAAGATTAGATGTAAATCCTCAAAGTGTTATTGTAAATTAACGTATAATATAAGTTAAACTCTGTTTGGGGGACGAGACATACTGAATTACACACAACAGTTTGCCAAAGTGTAAGAAATCTTTCCGCTCATCTTGAGAGAAATGTTTAATTGACCATTTGTTAATGGAGTTGGTGTGATGCTGTCTCTGTGGTAGATGATGGCGCTGTCAGGTTAACAATAGCTCAGCAGCCTGTTCTTAAATCTGACAGAAAACATACCAAAAACAAGATAATATCATCAACAACAAACAAACATCGCATTGTGTACTGAGGTTGCTTCTCAAACAACGGTCCACACTGGCATTATATTCCCCCCAATGTCTGATCCGACCTGTAGCTTGTCAGTCGCACCAAATCCGTTCTTTATTTGAAGATCCAGCAGACGAGGTAAGGACGTACAGGGTTCCTAATTTACAGAAGATGATATGTGGCATTGAAAAGTTTTATAAAGATCTCCTGGTTGGCGGCATTAATCTTGCAAATGGCAGTTTTCCTCGACCCGTCAACGGGTGTGCCAGCTCTTGCAGCCTCAACTTGTTTATCATCTGTTATACCTTTTCTTTAATATATATACACCAGTCAGCCAAAACATTAAAACCACTGACAGGTGAAGTGAATAACTTTGATTATTTTGTTCCAACGCATTGTTCTGCTGGGAAATCTTTGGCTCTGGCATTCATGTGGATACCACCACCATGTTGCACCCACTCAAACACTGTTGCAGACCAAGTACCCCCCTCATGGCAACAGTACTCCCCAATGGCAGCAGAAAAAATCAGCATGCCACACTACAAAAACGGTTAAGAAATGGCCTGTGGAGCGTGACAAAAAGCTCAAGGTGTCGACCTGGCTTCTAAATTTCCCAGGTCCCCAATCTCCTCAAGGGTTCTTGTGATGTGCCGGTACCCCAGATGTACCCCTAATCCAAGGTGGGGCCTCCTTGGATCGGACTTGGCTCTGACCTGTTGAGGCATGGACACAGGATCTCTGGGAGTGTCCTGCAGTGTCTGGCACCAGTGCGTTGGCGGCAGATCCATTTAGTCCAGTGGGTTGTGAGGTGGGTTAATGGCACGTGCCACAGATGCTCATTCAGATTGGGATTTGGGGAATTTATCGGCCAGGTTGACACTTTGAGGTCTTTGTCACATTCCTTGGGCCATTCCTGAGCGATGTTTGCAGTGTGGCATGCTGCATTATCCTGCTGGGGGGCACTGCTACTGGGGAGCACTGTTGCCATGAGGGGGGGTACTTGGTCTGCAACAGTGTTTGAGTGGGTGGAACACGTCAGGTGGTATCCACATGAATGCCAGAGCCAAAGGTTTCCCAGCAGAACAATGCACTGGAACAAAATAATCAAAGTTATTCACTTCACCTGTCAGTGGTTTTAATGTTTGGGCTGATTGGTGTATTAAAAAGTGGTTGCCAATGATGGCCAATAATCTCTATTTCTCAAAACAGTGGCAGCCAGACAACTGTTACTGGGTTGCACTCAGTCAGCTAATAAACTTGAGAACCTGCAGGTTTTTTTGTGTTTTTTACTGTTTTCTGACAGTCGGAGTCGGACAATCTCAGATGACCTGGAAACTCTCTCATGGTGGCTGGCTCTCTGTGCCGGTTTCTAGCAAACAGTATTTGACACCAGGGTGTTTGAATTTGAGGTGTGTTTACTATGAAGGCTCACTCAAGGTGTGTGTGTGTGTGTGTGTGCGTGCAGAGCAGCAGCAGCAGCACACGCACGCATATGTGTGTGTGTGTGTGTGTGTGTGTGTGTGTTTTTGCATGCATTACAAAAAGGTTATTCAAAGGCCAGTTGCTCTTTGAAGCCTGAGTTGCGTGTCTGTGCCACATTAATTTTGGCATCTTCTTTGAAAGGGAAGTGAAACAGTCCAACCTTTCCCGGCTCGCCTTCCAATTGCATTTACAGTATTGTGTCTGAAGTCGTCCTTGGGAACATTTAATGATGAAATTGTGGAAATGAGCTTGTTATTAGCACTTGCATCTTTATTTTGAAAGTTAATTTTTTGCACTTCTCCAGGGACATGAAGATATTCCCAGCTGGATATCTGACACAGACCAGTTATTTTCTGATATGCAGCTTATTATGCATCGCACATCCAATCTTTCAGAGTTCTCTTCCCTATTTCTGTTTTCATTTGTATTCCACAGATTTTGTTATGTATTTTTGTCTCTTTTAGGGGGTGTTTTTATCAGTTATGAATGTGGTAATAGTCTCAGGTGTCTGTAGTGCCTGTGGCTTTAGTATAAACGACATATTGTTACATTGTGAATTTGATGCCTGATGAAGGTCAGTGACTAAAACATTGTCTCGAATAAACTCCAGTGCTGCCAGTTTGCAGGAATGATACCTTTTTTCCAAAAGTGCATTTAAAGAAACCGAAGTATTTGAGCCGAGTGAGGAGACGGTTTTATAATTCATCTGTAGGTTATGAAGTGCTTTTATGATGGGGTTCACTTTGAGGACTGGAGGTACGCTTTAAGGCATCGTGTGACATCCCAAGTGCTCAGGTGATCATTCTGCTCTGGAGATCAACCCCACCATAATGAGGCCTGATGGACACTTCAGAAGAGCATGTCAACCTCTTCTCAGAGAAATACTCTCATGGCTGAATGGTTAACAGTTTCTGGCCGTCCTAAAAAATTGTACATTTATGATATCATCCCTCTTAAGTGTGCTGGCTCACTTCTCATAGCTCATTAAGGCCATGTACTCCAGATGCCTCCTGTACATCTCTTTTCTTCCTCCCTTTCTGACAAATGTTTCATATTTCACTGAGCAGTGTGATGTTTCCTTCACTCGTTCTGTGATGTGTTGATGTGTTAATCTTCCTTCTTGAGCCTTATTCAGCTGTGGATACGCAGATATTCACCAGATGTTTAAGTAGCTGACTTCACTGTTGACTTCTCCAGGATTGTCAAAACCATTCAGAATGTACAGGCTGAGTTACACTTCATTTTTCAGCCAGTTTGTGTCACAACAATGTGGGTAGTGTGTGTAAATGAACATGGTAAACGAACCTCCATCTTACCAGCACCCAGATCTCCCTCCTCATCTTGGCTCTGGGGTTGTTGCTGCAGATTGTACTTTTGCATTTTCATATGCCTGGCACAACCGACACAAGGAGTATGAAATAATGGTAATTAATAATTATAATAGGAACCAGGATTCTGCCTATTTCTCACCTAAAATGTCTCCAGAAACATGTTTTAGCTTACTTTTTAACTGTTATTAAAGATAATTTGTTCCCAGCCGGCCACCATATTGTTTCCTGTGGAAAAAAGGACAAACTCGGATAACATTACCCACCAGTAGGGTGATATAACGACTATATACAATATATTTTAAAGCAGGATACCAATTTAGACAACACCGTTTATATCGATATAGGGTCATGTTGCCTTAGATAACGCATACCAGTGTGCATCTCTCCTCTCTCACACTCTCCACGCAGCTCCGCCCCACTCACTCACTCACAAGTTCTCCATCAGAGAGACACAGAGCTGCTCCTCTGTTTAATCTGTCTGTTCATTAGTCTGCAGTGTGACATCGGTCTATATGTTGCACGTGCTACGCTAAATCAGTGTGTGAGGTGAATGGAATTACTGCAGCACATGTGCGAAACAGCGCTGCACTGCTAGTTTGAGGGTGAGGTGGATCATAGCGTGTCGCTGTTCTTGTTGGCAGTTGTAATCAAGTTTGTGACATGGAGACATCACCTGGATGCAGGCGACAGATCTGTTTAAAAAAAAATACAGCGACAACACAGATGTTTTTTATACAAGACGTATATAATGTGGACAAAGTGTGTCTCACTCCTTCCCTCCCTCGGCCTCTCTGTCGATGCTCTGTGCAGAAATAAGATTAATAGCCTAAATGACTTTTCAACTCCCCTCAAAAGGTTTTTAATTGTTCCAGACTGCAAAGGATTTAGGCCCACTTGATACTTATATACTCGTGTTATAGTTTTGTGTCCTGTGCTGCAAACCTTTAAACCTCTGTAGCTTCAGTTCTGTGCGCAAAATGTTAACGTACAGCCCTGCTATTTATTTTATATCATGTTTCATTTACTTGTTGTGCAGCTATATATTTTCAAACAGGGAAAAAAATCCCTGTATTTCCATTTTATTTTGATCCCAGTCAGTGTTTATAAAAGTGTGACATCTCAAATGTGGTCCGTTCATTGGTCTGTTGTGGTAGTTGTAGGTTTTCTACCTCCTGAGCGAAACCAAATGCAACAGCCCTTTTTGTCTCTGGTCATGTAGCACTAAGACGGCTCAGTTTTATTAAAAGATCATCTTTCCAGTGATGAAATACTTCTTCAGCCTCTGTTAAGATTAAGCAAGATGATGACCCCATTATCCAGGTGTGTCCCAGTGTGATCTGACAATCCTCCACACACCTGCAGATTTAACAGGTACTTAAGCACTGTTCGCAATTACTGGAAATATAAAACACAATTAGGCCCTCGCTCTGAAATGCTGGTACTTGGACAAAGACAGTGTCTTCGTCAAGGACACTTCAGATTCTTGCCAGCGCGGGTGTCTGAGCCTGCATCAGTTGTGTTTCCTCTCTGTACTTGACTCTGATCCCACCTCCTCTCCTCCCTGCCCTTCCTGTTTTTAGGATCCAGCAGCTGCAGCAGATGCTCCAGGACACCACTTCCTCTGATTCAGACAGCTCCTCCTCTTCCTCTTCCTCCTCCTCCTCCGATCACCATCGCAGCAAGAAGAGGAAAAAGAGGAAGGACAAAAAGAAGAAAGACAAGAAGAAGAGAAAAAGGAAACGAAAGCACAAGTCCTCCAAAACTACTGATTGCTCGGATTCAGATTGACTCTTTGGAACTTGCTGATATATGCACTTACACGCCACGAGCTTTAAACGTAGGAAGAGACGAAGAGAGCAAGTGTGTTCTGCACAGCGCCTCAGCAAGAACTGCACTCTGAAGACCTTTGTAAGCCTTTTCTCTGCAGGTTGAAACTCTAAAACTGCAAGTCCAGTACGCATGACTTCTCCCAGCTGTTTCATCATCTCCAGGGTGACAACTTGCATTTGCATCCTCTCCACTAGATTGTACAGCACTGGGTCATACGGCACAGCTGCTTAAGTAAGTGTGTGCATGTGTGCCTTGGTGCATATGTGTGTCAAGAAGCATTAGCCGCATGAGTAATGAATCTTAAGTGATATGAAATGAGCCCATTGGTGTAAGAGATAGCATGTCAGCAAATACAGTGTGTTATTAAGAGATTGTATTTTCCACCATATTTTTGTATCCCTGCCATCTCGCTGGTATTAAATACTTTGATTGTAGAGTGTGTTAAACGCAGAGGTGGGGGGAAAATGAAAAGTTAAAACTTGTCTTCCACACAAGCCCGAATGTTTGAATGCTTGTGACTGTACATAAATATTTGAAACGATTTGAGGTTGGAATATGCTCATATGCTCTGAGAAGAAGCCACAGACATGGGGAAGGAATGTATGTGAATGTGCTCCCTTATACTGAGAATAAAGATGGCTCTCTTTCTCCAATGTTTACCCAGCTCAAGCCTGCAAAAACAAAGATGTTAATAATTTTGGCCTCGACTTAATGTGTACGAGACTGTTTTTCATATTGATGACGACTTAATCTTTTGAAGACGGCGCGGTGAAACTTCACATGCAGAAGTCTGATCATTAAAAAGTGCACGGCACCGTACTGCTGTGACCTTACTAAGAGGCGAAGAACATTTTTTACTTTTGATCTTGTCCTGCCAGCAGTCTGAGGATACTTCAGAGAGTGTTTCTCAAAAATCATTTCACAGTCTGTAACCTACACAATGCAGAGCGATTCTCCCTCTCTGTGCTGAGCTCTCATCAACAACTCATCAGACCAGCAGCTTCACGGTTGCTGCTTCGCACAAGACTTGCCCTTTAGGCCACATGTGAGGAAGTCTGGCGCTCCTCTCCTCCATGAGCAGCACATTTTGAGCATGACTCCCTGTGGGAATGAACTTGAAATATTCCCTTTTCCTAATGACCCTGATAGAGAGACAATTACAGTAGACCTGCGGGGAACAAGCAAACTAGATTTCCATTTAGATTTGTGTCTTAAGCTTTCCGAATAGCTCAAATGCTACGGGGAGTGTTATGTGTTTATGTAAGAAATTACAGTTCCATCAAAGAGTGACGGATCACACAGCCATGAGAGCATTTTAGTGCTGATCGAGAGCTTATTTATTCTCTCCTCTCTCTCATCTTCTTTGTCATGGCTGCACCATCCACCTCTCCTCCGGTGCTTTCACCAATAACCCAAGATAAATCAGCTTCATTGAAACAGTCTGCTCCACGTTGACTTTTTTCTCTCTCTCCGAGTAGAACAATGAATCTCCCAGATGAGATTCAGTCACAAGCTGCTCAGAGGGAGGTTGCGCCACGTAGAGAGAATCTGGTCAGCGGAGAGTCTTTATTGAAGCACTCTGTCTTCTTGGACAAGGGACAGGTCAGATTGAGTGCCAGGCCAGACTCGTTGTGTTCGAGAGAGGCCCAGCAGATTTTGCAGAACACTAGATAATTAAATCTTTATGACTGGAGCACTGCACTTAAGTCATGAATAATAATGTTTTGCAGAAAAGATGCAGGAACAACATTTCTCTCCCTTTTGGTAATGTGATATCATCTTCACACCAGATGTGCAGTGGTTGTGAAACAAGCTGCGTTCAAATCCAAGTGAGGTAAAAGTCCATGCATAAGGGAAAACAATCCGAGGCTTACCCGGTGAGATACAACAAGAGGCAAGAGTGACTCTGCATTTTACTGGATGCCGGGGTACATTGTGAGTCGGCACTTAAATGAATGCATTGTGCAGCAGTGCTTTTAAACCATATGAGCTGGCTTTGAACCACTCCACTGCCTCTTTGCTGTTCTCAGACACAAAGATTACATCCTCTTCGAGCTGCCCTTAAGTCAGAGATGCAAAAGTCGCCACAACTCCATGATGGGAGCAGAATAAAGGAAAAATAAAGGGTTTTGTTCAACTGGTTGGATCTAATGTGACCTTCAAGTGCTGAAACAAAGACTCGTTTAAAACTAGTATTTTTGTTTACTACCAAAATGTTCTGCTGCACTTAAATGTCACACTGAGTTAAATCAGTTTATTTTTCTATCACAGCCAATGTACAATGTGTACTGTAGTCAATTTAAGAATTAAGTGAAGGACACAGGCTGTCATTTAAACAGGCAGAGGTTTGTATCCTGTGTTCGTGACAGAGAGAAAAACAGAAAGAGATTTCTACTGGGTGTGTCGCTCCAGATTATTTATCAGGACGGACGGTGTTCCTGTATTAATCCTCCTCCTGCTGCTCCTGCTGAGCGGAGACAAGGATGAGCTGCAGGACTGTCTGCTATACACTGTTCACTCTCTCTTTCACTCAGGAACACACACTCTGGGTTTAATATCAGAAACAGTCTGTAATCACTGGCAAAATTAAAGGGAAGTGGCCTCATGTGGCTCGATGCTGCTGTGCTCTGTGATAGAGTCCTGCGTCCTGTCCTGTGCAGTGAAATCCAGTGAAAGTGTAACATTATGCTGTGTAGGACCACTGTTATAATGTAACATCAGAAGGTCATAATCGTACCCTGCAAACACTTCTGTGTGTGTGTGTGGAGACCAGAGCGTTCAATAACCATGAATTATTGAAGTCATTGTTCCTGTTTGCCTTCACCGTCTGGCTGCAAGATTGGAGGCAGTCAGGTCTTTGTGTCACTCACTGTGGAGTGAAAAGACGCCTTCAATTGTTTGTTCGTTTATTCAGATAGATTTGTATTGTATATCCGCTTTTTTCTCTGGTACACATTTGTCAAGAGAGTGTGGGCAAGGCTGCTATCCACCAGGGGAGCTCAGGGTAACATTTTAATCCATAGGTTGGATTACCACATTCTTAAAAAATCAGTCAACAAATTGCAAATTTATCTTTCAAAACTTAGCTACACATCTCTTTTTGGTATAAAAAAAAGGTGCTCAGCTGTTCAGTGAAAACAGCAGTTCAAGTGTAAACAGTCTCCACTGTGCTCTGGATAAATGGGATGTGGTTGGGAAGTGGTCTGGCACTCCCACACTGATGATTCAACACTTAGAAACATGTTTATTAATTTTTAAAAGACATATAGGGACTTAAGTTACTAAAAACATGCAGAAATGTCTCATTTTAACTTCCGCAATTTAATTTTTGAACACTGTAATTATATATTATTTCAAAATCCTAACTATATATAGGATTAAAGTGCTCTTATTTCAGTCAGTGGCATTACCAGAAATTTTTCATAGGGGTGGCCAGATGGGGCTACTTCAAATCTTGGAGTGGCCCACCAAAACCAATGAGCAATTACTGAGTTTCTGGCATTCTACAGTAAACAGTCTGTTGAAAACAATGTCAATATGAGAGTTAAGGAATCCTAATACACTAATATATTATACTGATTTTGGTTCATATATTTAGAATTAATATTTTTTATTATCTGATATGTATAGACTAATACCGATACAGTTAACATTTTGGGTTCTACAACAATCCTGTTTTAATGTATTATGCATCTGTATAAACATCTGTGAGGGGATTCATTGTTCCTCAAATGGATAGTTTTCCTTTTTCTTAAAGGAATACTTCACTTCCCAAATTACCATTATTATCTCAACTTCTCACCCTATGTTATGTAGAATTCAGGAAGAGAACATCGTTTTTCTCGCATGCCTTCTTAGTGAACAAGGAATCCAAAAACCAGGGGAGACGCATGACATGACAATAAAACTATATTAAAACGTCCATATACAAACTCTCACACAACTTGTGCAGTATTATCCAAGTTTTATTTATCTCATAGTTTGCTCAGTGCTTCCCAAAAACATGCTTTTGTCCATAACTATTTAAAACAATTTTGCAGTTTAAGGCAAGGACAAGTAGCGCTCCTGCCCTTGAAAAATTTAAATCTAGCCTACAGCTTTAAAGGTCCAGTGTGTGGGATGTGGGGGCATCTACTGGCAGAGATGGTATATAATATTCATAACTATGTTTTCATTAGTTTATAATCATGAAAATAAGAACTGTTGTGCTTCATTACCTTAGAATTAGCTGTTTATCTACATGTGGATCAGGTTCTTCTCCGCAGAGTCCACCATGTTGATTCTACAGTAGCCCAGAGTAGACAAACCAGACACTTGCTTTAAATCGGACCATTCACATTTTCGTATTGGTCACCAATCACCATAGTTCTCTTACATGCAGGGTCTGCTGAGACAGTATATTCTCCACTACAGAATAACTATTGAACAGGCATGTTTCAGCAGTTGCAGGAGGCTCTACAGACACACACGTCTGCATTACCTGGCACCTGATAACAGAAAGACCACTAGATGTTCCTGTCCCACTGTTGAACACAGGTATGTTTTAATGAGCTTTAATGGGGTCAGTGATTGTTTAAGGGTGCTGTCAGACCTAGAGTTGTCTTGCTTTAGTCCGAATCAAGAACTCATTTTGTTACAAAGTTGCATAACTCCCTAGAGTTGGTTCGTGTTCTCACGGAAGCATTTACAAGCGGACCAGATTAAATGCCCTGCGCAAGAAAGCTGCTCTTGACTGGTCAGAATTTCCATGCAGGAAAAATCCAGGAAGTAAACAAAACATTGAAGAAGCAAGATAAATGTGACACTTTCTAATGTCACAGTGGAGGGACAACTACGCAGGTTGATTTTAGTGCTGCTCATCGTGGACTATATTGCTGTCATTGTTCATTTTAGTCAAACCATACAGTTTGAAAACGAGGCACGGCTCCAACTAGAAAACAATGTTTTGATGCATTGGATGTGCTGAATGTGCATATTAAGGCAGTACAGGAGGAGGTGCACATTAATAATCCTCCAGGACTGTAACATGCTCATGTTTAACCCAAACAATGTGTCATGTGACTGCAGTTGGTCCAGATCCAGGTCTGAACACATTCTCACCACAACAAAGCGCACCAGAGTTTGTTTGTAACCGGACCGAGACCACCTCTTCAGGAAAGTCTTGGTGCAGTTGTTTTGGTGCGCACCCAAGCACGACTGCTGTGTTCACACCTGCCCAAACAAACCGCACTTAGGGGGCAAATTAACTTGAGTGTGATTGAACCGAACCAAACAGGGCAGGTGTGAAAGCAGCCTAGGGGACGTACACATGCCTCGGTCTTTGCGCACTCAAATACAGTGATGCCGTTGCGGCGCGTATGCCTTCCTGAGCGCCTATTTTTCAGGGCATTTTGGCTGCGCCCTGAGATAAGCCGAGTTCAACTTTTGGAACACAGCAGCGGACACCACATGTCATATGACGAGGAACAACCAATCACAGCTGACGGATATCTTTCCCTTATATCAGTATGTGATTAATATGGGAAAGTTGATCATTTTGGAGCTTTTAATCTGTCACACGGACAATATGCCCACGCAAAAACAGCACCTGGAGAAAGATCAGCTCTGCACTCCAGATTTCAAATAAATAGGCTATGATACGGCAAGGGAGACCGGGGATGGTTGTAACAAAGGGAGAGTTGTAACACTCTCAGTTTGGCCAATTAGAAACGAGCTGTGGTGACATCATCAACATAGTCCATGCCCATTTACAATTGGAGCTCACTGGTGAAGCCGCATGTCTCTGAGTCCAAATTTGTCTGTTCTAGAGCCAAAAAACAGTTTTTCAGGTGAGACACCAAACATTTTCATCACAGTTGTTTTTTGCATAGTGTCCATTGTGTTGTATGTACAATTGTTTCACTTACATAGTAGTTTCTCTAGTTTAATTTGATGTGTTTCATTAGTGCTAACTTTGAAGCTAAATGCTAAAAACGGTTAGCTCTTTCATGGCTGGTAGGCATGGGGAGGGTTGTAACTCTTTGAAAGTGTTTATTGTTCAACTGTTAAAATGCTGTTCATTTTCACACACACACACACACACACACACACACACACACAGAGGTTAATACTTTATTATTCTTGATTTTATTTATTTTATGTTATACATTTCTATTTATTTTAATATTATAATTATTGTATTCTTACAAGTTTATTGTTCCTTCTTTATTGTTCATTAAAGCGCTTGAATACATTTAGCCTACTGTGAATCTTTTTTAAGCACAATAATTTAATTGTTACATCCATCGGTGTGAAAGGGTAGTTATACGCACATCAAAAAAGATGCAAGGCCGGCACAAAACATGAATGAAAAAGAGGTAGAGCCTGCACACTTACTCCATGCCACAAACTTTAATGAACAACGTTTCGATCCTAGAGGGATCTTCGTCAGGTCTGAATGTTACATCCATCCCCATCTGGTGTTACAACTCACCCCGGTACTGGGGTACGTTGTAACAATATACCGCTTTGTATTTGACATTCATTTCCATAATGTGTGATGGTGTAGTAGAAGTCAAAGTGTGTGTTATTTATAGCAGACAAATATGGGTAGCATGTATCAAAATTTAAGAGCTCTAATAAAAAAACCCACTGAGTTACACTTGCTCAAACAAAAAGTGTTACAATCATCCCCGGTCTCCCCTACTTGTTAAGGTTACTTAGCAACCTCAGACGTAATCTACCGCCGCACTCTTGAAAGCTGTCTCAAAAAAGGTGCAAAAGTAGCACCTAGCGCCCGACCTTGTGTTTTCCAGGTGTGTTAAAGATGAGGCATGTGTACAGCTCTGTAGAGAGGTGGTGGCCTCCTCTGGCCACCCCTTGGCAGTGCCACTGCTTGCACTTATCATATTATAACATTAACAACACACAACTTGTTTGCACTTATTAAAAATGGTAAGAAACATATCTAAGAGACACTTCATGTTTCGTGTGTCATGTGCTTCTTAATGTACAGGTTGAACTTCAGGTGGCTGGGTGACGTCACTCACACCTGGAGGAAAACTATTAGACCTATTGACCAAACACTATGGTGTTCAAATTAAATGATCAACCTGCTATTTTAATTCAGTTTGCAGCTTGTTAACTGGCCTCAGAGCTGCTAAAAGTATCTCACTGACTCCTTAATTTAAATCCGATGACATGTCTCCATTCACTCGTTCACCAGTGAGTCAGTGAGAGCAGCTGGGGCTCCCATGTATGCATGCATCCTCTGTCTGGCATCACCAAGCCAACCAGCAGACGGCAGAAGAAGAAAAGAGGAAGTGGAAACATCAGCACTATCTCTATACGGCAGAGGAGAGAAAGAGAGGGAGGGAAGGAGGGAGGGAGAAAACACCACAGAGTGACACACACTCACAACACACACACGCAAACTCCGGACATCAGCGCTTTAGTGGAAGAAGTGTCCTCGCTCCGTCAGGTTAGTCAAAGCTTTCTTCTCCTGCACTAATGTTGGTGTTGAGCCGCGTTTCCCAGCTTCACTTCCTCCGCGTTTTGTGCTTCATGTTGAGGATTCACGATGTTTGAGGGCTTCGCTTTGCCTCAGCTTCAGTAAGCGTTTCTGTGTGTGTTACATTGCAGCGAGACAATACTGTGCTTCTCCTCCTGCCTTGTCTCTGTGTATGTCTCCTCTGCTCTGGCTTTACTTTTGTGAAGTGGCCATAGCGGCTCTGGGCGCTGCTCTGTTTCATTATTGACATGTCTGATGAGAGCATCGCAGCTCCGCTTTCAGACATTGAACTGCAGTGAAAATCAAATTCACCGTCTTTTATTTGCAGTTGTGGTTTGTTAAACAAGTGTGCGTTAAAGCTGCAAGTTGTGTTTGCAGATATACAGAGAAGACGCCGAGGCTGCTGCTGCTGCTGCTGCTGCTGCTCCCTGGCTTGTTTGTTCAGTGCATGCTGTTTGCTTGATGCAAAAAAAAAAAAAAAAAAAAAAAAGTGTTGCGTTTATAAATGCCTCCGTTTTCTCCCCACTGCTAATTAAAGAGCTGCTTTAATGGTGTGCGGTGTGTAACTCCAGCCCAGCATGCATGGGCACACCGTGGGCCTGTGATTAGGAGAGGGAAGGCTAAAGGCAGCAGTGTTTGAGCTCTCTGCCACCAGAAAATGAAAAGATTGCAAGATGCAAGATGCATTATGATCTGGCAACAGTTCATCTAGTCACTGAACACACCTCCTGTACATCAGGGTTTGCCTAGAAGTTTACATGTGACCCCTAATTCATAACAGTCTTTCCCAAACTTCTGTGGCTTGCGACCCCTCAGCACAGGTTGCATTTGTCTGCGGGTTGACACTAGTCACCCAAAGGCTGATCTTCTTCCTTTGGCATTTAATAATACTGACTGTTTCTACTTTGTTGTCTTGATACCCCTCAGACGTGACTCTCAGATATGAAACCACTGCACTCTGTTTGACAAGATTTTGCTCTGAGTTGCTCTCTTATTAGGCATTTTGTTATTTTTATTCCAACAAAATCCCAGAAATATTAATACTGTGCATCAGCAGTGCCAAACCAGGGGTAGGTGCACCCCGGGGGGTGCTTCTGCCATAACCAAGGGGTACATAGAAACATGGTGGAGTGGCTCAACTAATTTGAAAACGAAACATTTGATTTGAAAGAAAGCTATGCACATTATTGTGTCTACGAGGAAAATGAACATGCAACATTGACGTAATGCTTGAATTAAAGTACATTTATTGCCACAATAACATAACAGCTACGACAGGCCAAGTTTCCAACCAACCAGTTGAGTCAATTTGCATTTTAGGGTATCAAAATCGAAAGCTAAAAGTGACGATTTAAGTGTTTAAAGTTTGAATTCTGACACTCCAAGAGGTGCAAGTGTAAACTTAGCCAACACCAAGGGCTACTATGTCATGTATCTATGTATGGATTTACGTGTGCAGTCACAGCTGCTGTGTTTTCTCTGTAGTAGAAAATCTTTGAGCACTTTCATGACGCCACCCCATCTATCAAAAAGGCTCTGGAGCCAGCCTGATAAGGCTGTTGGACAAAACAAGTTGGGAATCACTGCTGTAGATGAGAACTACTCCTTTTTATGCCCTCAGTCCCACAGTGGTGTTTAAAGGGCCCGTGGTTGTCAGTAGACCCCACTTTGAGAACCGTTCCTCCATATTTCCTCAGTGATCACTCACTAACCAGTAAGAGACCACAACAGCATTGCTCTGTGGCACACAGCGTGCCTCAGCTCTCTCCTCCTCACATCAGTGAAGCCCCGAGGCTACGCTGTCGTCTTCTCTTGCTCCCTCTGCCCCTCCAGGCAGCTTCTGATGGAGTGAGAGCCCATTTACATGCCCTGTTAGCCACCAAAGATGTCCCCATTGTAATGGAACAGCACGCGTGCCGGCATCACGGTGTCAACTCGACAGTAAACACAGGCAAACATACAGTAGCCTAGATACAGAAGCACATTAGCAGCCATGTCTCAGACACTGACATAAGGGCAGCTCTCAAGAGCTTGTCGAGAAGGGATGTATGGGGGGGTTTGTTTTCAAGTGCCACTCTGGGATTGTCATCCAAGTAGAAAGTTGGAGGTTATTGTCTGGTTCTTCCTTGCTGTAGTTGTCCATGAGGATATCAAGTGTTATTTGATGCGAGTGACATACTTGAACTGAGAGATTCTGTGCTGCATTGTGAGCTTTTGGCCTATATGTGCACCCTGTCTGTGTAGCTGTGGTCGACAGTGGCTTAGAGATTGATGTTTGGTTTTAGATTCAGGTCTGGCACAGCCTCAGCATTCAAGGAACGCAATTTTCAACTCATACTTTGGAACAAACCACGAACTGAAGTGCACTCTTCCATTAAACCGGCATGTGAGGTTCAGTGTGTGCGCAGCGTTGGCCGGTAGCTGTCCAGTCCAGAACTGGAGCGTGCCAGAAGCGTTATATTTCAGTTTTACAGCCACCAGAGGGACCTACATGTCAAAAGGAATGCACACACATGCGAAAACAAGTTTTATTAGCCACAGCAAACCTCCATTTCTTGTTAGCTGGCTTGCCTGAATAAATATTTCTTCATCCCTACAGGGTCTTAAACATCAGCGATAGAAATAGAGTGTTGCAACACAAGAGCAGATGAAAAGTGAGAAGGTAAAATACAGCAGCCTCGACTTGCAACATAAGCCAAAACAAGCTGATGGAATTAAACTTGAGCGCTTTTCTGCTTTGTTTTAAATAGTGAAACATAATCCAGGAAATCAGATTAGCACATAGAAGCAGAGAATGAGAGGCAGCTCCGAGTACTTTTTGGAAGAGGATGGGTGCCTGCCCTCGCTTTTTGAGTTGCAACAAGATCCTGGTGTTGTATCAGTTTGACACTGCCTACTGTTTGACATCCTCTCACCACCTCCTGAAGTGCAACCTTGCCAATTTCTGTCTGCTCTCGCCTGTCAGAGCCCCCTCCCCTCCCCTCCCCTCCCCTCTCGGCTTGTTATCCTCCTCTCATTAACCTACTCTCTTACACTTGCTTTCTCACACATGCGATCCTACCGTCTTTCTCATTTTAGCCTCCCCATCTCTCGCACGTTCTTCTCATTTGCTCACTCTCACATTGCAGCGCACTCCCCCATCCACTCTCTCACTCTCAGTTCTTGCTCCCTGAGGGAAATGGAGGTATGTAAATTGTTTTCCCCTTCATGTATGGCCGGCCTGCTATCTGTCCATCTTAATGAACTCATTTCCCCCTTTTTCTCCAAAAAGCTAAGTACTGCGTCATTCAAGTAGCACCAAAAACCAGAAGGCCCAAAGTGTCCTGTCATCTCTCTGCCACTTTTTAGGTCTTGTTGTGCTAACAGCCATTAAGAACGCTTATAGAAGAAATACTTGTTAATGTACTGGTGCACTACAAACTGGTGCGCCTGTCCTTTGGCAGCTTGAGGTTAGATTAATTTGCAGTTCCAAATGAGATGAATGTTGCCTGCATAATTGCTCCCCGTGGTACACAGTTAATTAAAACAGCAGGTAGGTACCGAAGGTGCGATGGGAAGGTGCCAGACAGCCAGACAGACATAGGTGGGTGAGAGGAGATCTCATAGGTACTGCTGCCATGTTCTGCTCTTTAGTTTACTGATTGTTGCCTTGGGCTGAATTCAAAGCTAAGCAGCTCTTTCACTTGTAAAAAAAAAAAAAAAAACATGCAATAAAGACGAGAAACTGTTTAAAAGAACTTGTTGGTTTATGAAGAATGGTGATCTTGTAGCGGCTGCGCATGGGAATACGCTCATGAATGTATTACGACCCTTTACCCCCGTGCTTCTATAAATGTATATGTTTTGTTGTTCAGGCGCAGAGTCCATCCGTTCTAAGAATATGAATAAGCAGAGAGCATCTGCGGGTGTGTTTTTCAGTCCAAGTCTAGACTTTATGCGGAGTGAAGCTGCCCTAGATGACCCAGAAACTGATACGGTTCCCCCTGCGTGCTCGCTCTGCCCGCTGCATTCCAGCTGTGGTACTGCCGCAGAGCTCTGTAAATACTGAGTGAGAGGTTAGCCTGCTCTCTTCCTCTGTCTGTTTGTGGTGTTTAGCATTTCTCAACTAAGAGGCACTCAGCCCCTGAGCCTACTGACCCAGTAGGATAAATAGGTAGGTTGTCTAACCAGTATATCCCCACTCCAGCTGCATGAGAGGCTTGAAGTGACTTAACACTTAGAGTTTGGTACTTTGTAAGGATTGTCGTGTTACATGCAGGGTCGACTAGACCGCACGCAGCTGCTGTAGTAGGATTGCGCGTTATGTGTCAGCGGTGTTAACATCACACAGTATATGATTTATGGCATGTTTGCACATGTGCTGCCGAGATGTGCTGAGTTTCAGTGCTGTGTTGCTGCTGTATCTGTTTTATTTTTCACCAAGGCTCATCTCTTTCACAGGAGCTGCATGCTGGTGTTTCAGTATGACACAGGTGCTAAATGCAGTTTTTCTTCAGCTGTAAACTCCTTACAGCTTTTCCCTTGCACATGTGCGTATGTGCATGTATGTGTTTGTCTCTCAGCCCTTTAGGAGGCATGCATGGGTCTCCACTTGATCTGTGTCTCAGTATATATATGGATGGTTGCTGTCGAAGTCCCCTACATGTCTGACACTCAATCCATCTTCTTTTCATTTGTACATATATGTATCTCTTGATCCATCCATCCATACATCCATTGTGTTTCATCATCTTTCTCCCTGTCCATGAAGATACGATCAGGTGGTCTACCAATGCTTGATCAGGTGCACACATGGATCATTGCTAAATCCCTCCATGATCAGCGTGAATCCCTCCTGGCCCTACGATGTGCCTTTCCACTGACAGTCTGGCTCGCTACTGTCTTCAGTGAGTGTGAGTCAATAGAGGTGCCCTAGTTTCCTGCTCTGCTCTGCCCAAAGTGTGCACTTGACTTTTGGTATCTATGTCAAACCATTAGTTCAGGGAAGTTTTTGTCTCATGTGGTGATGAGTTTTCTGTTTGATGAACGCTGTGTGTATGTCATATTTTTCAAGCACTCTATCGTGACGTTGCCACAGTGTTGTTTGTAATCTTTCACACTGTGTATGACAGAGAAAGTTTATGAGCTGTTAGTGTGAGCCGAACAGTAACTTACTCTTACACCCAACGGCAGACGTTGTCATGTCCCCCGGAGCATTTATGTCATGCTTCATGATGCTTGCTATGAAAAAAATTGAAATGTCACAGCATTTCTTTCTTTCCCTGCTGAACAGAAAATACCTGCATGCCTTCTGTGGTATAAACAGCTGAGAAAAGAAGCATGGAACAACCAAAGGAGTAAATTAGATTCACTGCTCTGCTTCACTTAAATTAAAGTACCAAAGTTGGTGGGGTGGAGTGCACATGAAGGGAACAGGCATCATCATCTTTAAATAACAATCTCTGGCAGCTTCATTTTACCTTCATCTTATAACTGATGTAAACTCATTAAAGGGAAGTCAACCAATTTCACACCAAAGTCTGTGGACATGTCATGTGTACTATATGTGAATTAAGTTAGATAAAGCTTTTTGTGGCTCCAGAAGGAGCTGAGCAAAGTCTGATAAAGTGCTTCGAGTGATATCAACTGAGGCAGAGTTGGTTGGGTTTGAAGACTACAAGTTTGGAAACTTAAAAAAGAATCTGGAAGTGTGGAGTTTAAGTGAGCTTACAAGACTTCTGTAGCCTGCTCCTCATCTCTGCTTGAGGCTTTAGACTCCAACAGAATTGTTGATTGTGGATAATGTAGGCGCCAGGTTTTAACAAGGAAGAAGAAGGCTTGGATGTAAAAAGATGATGAAACTGTCCAGTGTTGCCACAGATTAAGATTATACCTGTGGCGGTAGCTCAGTTATGTGTATGAATGACACTCAAATAATGAATGATCCAACAAGGGTTACATGCCCATCAGCAGGTCATGTGTATGAAATGTCTGTATTGTCACTGCGCTGCCTTTTATGAACTATGATCATCTTGTCCTTTATCTCACCTATGTCCAGGTGCTGCACCACTCCTTCTTTTTCTCTTTGCAGTCCTCGTACTCATACAGCTGAAGTTAAATCCAGTAACTATTATTTCTAACGGCACAATCTTACCAGCAGAAACATTGAATGTTTCTCAACTTCAGTGTTTCTGCTGTCTTACATTAAACACAGTTTCAAGTCCATTCTTTAACCAGAGCAGCTCTAGTCTCTGTACATCTTTGCACGCTGGTGTCATTGTTGATAAGCCATTACTTGTGACATGTAACCAATCAGATAGTGCTGTGGCAGGACATTGAGCAATGCTACAGAGTTTTGACCACAGATTAAGAGAGGCCACTGCATCAAAGCCAGTGTAGCACATTTTTCAATTAATTGATTTTATTGGCTGTTGGATTTTAAATAGTAAAAATAAGAAAAATATTGTGGTGGGCTGTCACAAATAAGTCAGTGTTTGGGAAACAATGCTGTCCATTGTGAGTCTGACTGTTTAAATGCTAAATTGGCGCAGCACTGAAAGTTTCCAGGCTTGTGCCTTTAACTCCCAGTACTGTGTGTGTCAGGCAGAGCAGTTATAGTAATGGAAGTGAAGAGTAGGCCCTACTTTAGTGAATCACTGATAAGTCCTTGAGGGCTTAGGGCTGTCGCCCTGTAAAATCAGCAAGTGCTTGAGGACTCCCTGGCTGACTTTTGGAGCCTTTTTACATGTGCCCTTTCTGTAAATGCTGCAGACTTCGCTTGAGGGAATAACCCACAATTCTTGCCCTTATGGTAAAAATGTGGATGACAAGCTGTTGAAGTTGAAAACCTAAGAACAGCATATTTACTGGAGTAGAATATGGTCACGTTGATTTGTTTTTAATTGATAAAACAACACAACTTTGACAGTTTGGTGCTCAGAGGTCAGGATGGACACTGCAACTGGTTGCACAGTCAGTTCAGTCTCTCATGTTCGGTTATCACGTACAATACACCACTACAGAGAGACACAAGAGGGGAGATTAAAAGGAGGTTTTTTTTTCCAAGAAAAGGAAAGGTCTGACTGAGTCACATGTTGAAGCCAGGGCCAATCAAAAGGTCGGCCCCATGTTGTCTCCCTGCGTCTCACAGGTGCACACACAACTATGATCTTGTCAACGCAGTCCCATGATGAGAGTGGACAGCACATACGGATGACTGGAAGTTCAGTGAGATGGAGCGGAAATAAAACTAGCCTGTTGTTCTGCTGGGTATGGGAGGGGGGTGTGACACTGTTTCTAAGAAACCTTATAGACTTATTTGTTTCTTGTTTTACCCTTTAATTGCCAACATGCACTCTGTCTCTATTGTTTTTTCCTTGTTTTCTTGTGCTCCCTGTCTCCATTTTCTTTCTCTGTTTTTAGGAGTCCATCTAAGCAGTGATTATAGAGTCTCAAGTTGCTTTGATTTATGTATTGGTTAGAAAATGACTCTGTTAAGACTTGATTTATTCCTTGCTGTGACTCGTAGGGAAGCAAAAATACACGAAAGACACTGGCAAAATGTTAAACTGTGTACGTTATCTCTGAGGCTGGTTATCGGTACTTGAAACCTTTGAAGGTTTCGACCAAAATATCCCAGTGCCAGGTAGTATCAGAACTTCTCCAGTCAAACAATGCCTGCATTTGATATTTTTTGTTTGCTCGCAGCCAGTCACCATCGATTGATTGGAAAGTGTGATTGGTGCACTACTGCAGCAGCTACAACCCATACAGTCTGTGGTATAATGGGTAGAAAGATAATTGGGTACAGCATTAGAAGTGGGGCCTCTTCATTCCTGTGGAAGTTGCTCAGTGATGCATGAAGCTGAAAAAACTGCTGTGTAGTAGATACATTTTTGGGGGCATTTTTTAGACATTTTTTGCAGTGTAGGTCCATGGGAAAAGTCTTTTGGGGCCACAGGGCATCACATGACAGATGTATCTCCGCTTTTTGGCCATTACAAAAATTGGCTTCAAAGCTCAGCACACTTTCTGGGGGTGTATTTGATGAAGTTGACAGTCCAGCATGCCAAGATGCCATCAAAATGTTCTAAAGTGTGGCTATACTACAGGCCTGTGGCACCTGGTGGCATTTTACCCAACTGAATGCCTCCATTTACAAGATAAATATAAAAGGAAGTAAAGAAAAAAGGTATCAAGTGAAGTACTTTATTTGTATCTGTATCATTTTAACTGGTATTGGTATCGTTTTTAACGAAACCAAGCCCTAGTTACCTTTGATATTTTTGATGATGATGTTGTTGCCTCATAAGCTTCACAACAAATACACTTCTTTTTAGATACTTTCCCCACTTGCGTATGGCTGCAGTAAGCTTATTCATTTCAAGTTATTTCTGTTCGGAGGACTTGATGGTAGGCAGAAGACGTGCAGTGCAATAACATGTAGTTAAACGTATTGCATAATTGATGGACGGGCTGAGATTAAGGATTTGAACCCATTCTGTCACGACGCAGGCCTCTGCGATGCCAGCGTGCCACAGCAGTGTTTTTTCGTGAGACTAGTCAAGGCTTTCTCTAGAGAGTGGAGATTGAGGAGGAGTGGAGGGCCTCTCATAACATGCCAAGGTCACCAGCTCGCTCGGTCTCTCCGGCTGGGGATCTGCGGGCCTTGGATTGAAGGTGTGTTGCTTTATGTCGGGGCTGCCTCTGAGTCTCTGAATAAATCAAAACACAGAGGGGCTTTCGGAAACAAGACACTTTAATATCTACCTCTCTCTCGCTCTTTCTTTTGCTCTCAAAATCTGTCTTCATTCCCCACTTGTAAGACTTTACTAGCTGATCCCCCTTTATTTATCATTTTCGCCTCACATTCTCATCCATCTATCACTTCTCTGCTTCCTCTCCATCCTTCACTTATATGTTCTCATAGGAACTTTCCATCTAAATGACTCTGCATATACATATTGCTCAGTTCCTGACCCTTGCTGCCCACACATTGACCAGCAGCGGCAGCAGCAGTGTTCAGCAGGGCATCTGGAATATATCGACCTACACAAGGCTCCAGTGGTTGTCTCTCCTGCTGCTACAGCTCAGTAGCAGCCTGAAGTCTGTTTCTGTTGGCTCCAACCAGCCAGTAGAAACAAGCCATAATCACTCTCACACCCCGACGCTGCATTTCATCACCTGTTGGCAACGAGTTAATGTGATCTGTGGCGGGGTAATTTATCTTGAAAACAACCACTGAATGGAGAAGACTTCTCGTGGGCTCACCGGAGCCTCGCTCAGGGGGATGTTGATGCCTTCAAAGATCAACAGGTCAACGGTTGAAGCTTAACCAGAGCTCACAGATAGCTTCTCTACTCTGTGCCCGGAACCATATTTCAATATGCCGTTGTGTCTATTTTGTGTCAACAGTGTTTGAAAATGGGGGTTTTAGATTACTTTCTTTTAATTTCCCTTATTGGCATGGCAGGCACGTATAAATGGGTGTTTATATACACATACAGACAACTCATCAAATCTTTATTCGTCCCTTTTCTGCCTGATGAGGCCGTTGACTCGCTTCAAACCAATATTAACAGTAAAACGTAAACGTATTTCTGTTGTGAAGACACCCACAGGACAACCACTTGAGTTTTCTTCTCCCTGTTTTATGCTTATCAGGGTTTTTACTTCATGCCATTCCTGCTGGCTCCGTTGTTGTGTCTATACACACAGGTTTCCTCCACCATCTGAGATCAAACATCAAGGAATGTGCTGTTGTCTCTCGGACTCAATCGTTCCATTGTGTTGAGCTCGGGATTCTGTTGCTTTTTGTGGCCTGAGCAGATTCCCCATCTGTAAACCACCTGCCTCACCCCGTGTCACCCTCGCTGGTCCATGCTGGCCGCACATCAGTGTTTTCCATTTCCTGTGGATGTTACACGTCGCCCTTATCTTATTCCCAGCTATGTTAAAAACTGAAGAATAACATGGTGCAGCTCAGCTCAGCTGGGCTCAGCATGGCTCTCTGCTGAGAGAAGAGGGGTATTGTAATGGCGGACAAGCTGGGTTTAATGTTGCCTTCGGGGCTTGTTGCTGTGTCTGTTCTTTTGTTGTCTGGAGGGGAAGCTTAACACTCTGTGTTTGTATTTTTGTGTGTGCGTGTCCAACTTGTCTGGCAGCATTTTACAGCCCAGACACTGCCATAGAAGACAGGCACAGGAAATACCAATGGCATTTTCCCAACAAAGGGAGAGCTACCGGATGCATATCAGTCTTAAGACATGTGGTGAAAGTGTGCTACATATGAAGCGCGAGGTTTCAGAAGTAGATTTTTAGCAAGAATGAACACGCCTGTTCTGAACTTAAGGTGGAAGGTGAGCCACTTCCTGCCGGTATCTGCATGTGAACCAATCCATTTCCTGTTGACAGAACGTGTGACAAGAAAGGTCAAGGCGCACAGGCACAACCCGATGCAATGTGGTTAATGTTTTTCAGTATCAATTACAGGGCAGGCTGACAAGTGAAACATGTCGTGTCTGATGTCTGTTTCCATGTCCTCAGTGAATATATGCATGGGGGGCTGCTATGCGCCGATTACATCATCCAATGACATCGTACCCACAGCAATGAAAGCCTGGCCTGAGGAATGCCCTCCACTTGTGTTTTTCTTTCCCTCTTACCCCCCCTTTTCGCCGCCTCTCTGTTTCACATAAATGTGGTTTACATGCAATTAACCCATAAAAGGCAAAAATGAACTTCTTTGAATCCTATGCCTCAGTCCATAAATAGCACGACTTCAGCCTCATTGCCTGTTGCTGCCTCTGCACCACAAGCAAAGCCCCCACCCACAGCTTTACTATAACTTGACAATAATAAGGCAACCACGAGCAAAGCCTCAATGAATGGCTTTGAAATATTCAGGCTCAGCACGCAGGAGGGATGAAAGTATTTTAGCAGCGGCCAGTCACCACACTGTGAGGGTGGAGGCTGAGCTGGCATCGGCGCTGGCTCGTGACTGACCAGGCAGGCAGGGCTGGAGCCTGTCAGTGGGTAAACATAGGGAGGGGAGGGCATGGGTGTAGCATATGGTTAAAAAAAAAAAAAAAAGACACAGGGGATAAATAAATAATAGGAAGGCTGTGGAGAGTGGGAGGCCGAGGGCAGTGTTTAGGGGTTAGCAAATTAATGGGTGAGCCCAAAGTCTGGGCACGGGGCATCTGTCAGGAGAGGGGAGGGCACTGTGGTGACAGGGTGTGGCATGCATGAAGTGGAGGTTGGGCAAAGAGTCACAGTGGGCAGGACTGAGCAGGAGAACAATAACAAGCTGTGAGACAGTAGGGGAGACAGAGGATGGTTGTAGTGTTTGTGACACATCTGATGTATCTTGGAACTCTTCTAGGCCACTGTGTTCAAAATGTGATACAAACTAATTACATGTCTGCTAATAAGTGGTGTAGCTGAAGATGCATTGTTTGGTCTCAGACACAAGGAGTTCATTGGACAGTAGAGAACCTTGAACCTTGAACTAGCTTACCTTACAGCTAATGGCTAAAACATTAGGACTAACAACATCTACACAGACAAAGCAGGCAATGAGGAATAAGGACTAAACTAAGCATGTGCAAAGTGAATCCAGTGATTTGTAGCTTGTTCCAGGTGGGAGAAATTAAAAATATGACAACTATCCCACGTTACAACCATCCCCGATCTCCCCTACTCTAGACCAGGAGAATTACATGGAAAATATTTTGAATATCAGTGCCAGTATATTATTTGCAGCAAGCATGAGCTCATGTGTTGTGGCTGTGTGCAGCGGTGTGATACTGATGAGCTGATGGTTGTGATGAATAACATTGTGCCTCCAACGGTGCCGTCAGTCAGTATGGCGGACGGGCAAAGGGAGCACCCAGCGGAGAGGAAGAGAGTGTGTTTTGGTGAAGTCACCCAAGACTTGCGTGTCAGTGGGTGTGTTTGCATGCGTGGAATCAACGGTAGGTTGATGTATAGCCACAGCTGGGGAGGGGTGGAGGGGAACTGTGGGAGGGGACGGAGAGACAGCTGGCAGAGCAAAGGGTGAGCATAACGAGGAGCGAGTGTGACAACCACAGTGACTCCTTTGTTCCCACTCACTTGTGCCAGTCACAGCGAGTAGATGGCGGGTCTGTGAAGTGACTGAATCCTTTCACAGTCACCTAGACCAGATACACAGTCTAGCGGTACACTAGCTCCCTCCTCAGCGTGTGTGTGTGCGTGTGTGTGACTCTATACCACTGGGAGCTGGCAATGGCAGCAGGAGATTTCCACAAGATAGCCCATAACCATCTTCCATAATGTCAGTGCACCCGTAGAGCACTTATTACGCTTGTGATGATAGTCATCAGTGCGAACATAATTGTGGCGCCCAGCAACACCCTGCTCGGTATATGCTTAGGTAATGAGTATTGTTGAGGGCCTGTGTTCCCTCCTGAGTTATGGTTTAATAAGAGGAGTAATTTTTGCTGTGCTGGAGGGGAGCGCTGTGGTCCTGTGAGGCTTCTGGAGGAAATGCCTGCTACCAAGCGCGTCGAGTCTATCAAGGTGTAAGGTCACTTGAGACAGCTTACTCCACCTTTCTTTTATTAAACCTGTCTGGCGCGCGCGTTCACACAGGCGTTTATCTTTCTCAGCACGTTAATTTTTTCCTCCTTGGAATGCCAGTAGCCTGTAAATAATAGAGCAATAGATGGCGGATATACTCGTAGCACTTATTCCTCCCTACTATTAAAAGGTACTTTTCTGTCTCTGAAAGCTCTACACTAAAGGGTCTACTCTCTTACCGCCCATTTAGCGTTCTAGCTATTTTTTTGTTCAGGAGTTCAATAAGCCTTTTCAGCCCCTGACTTCTCCCTCTGAGTATCTGAACCATTTAGTTCAAGTAGGACGAGTAAAAATAGCCTCAAATCAATCCCAAATGTTCTCAGGCTCTTCGCACATCTCGATCTAGGCTAGCACAACCCAACAGGGGATAGAGTGACACGGCATTCAAAGCTGGGCAGAATGACTGGCAGACTGGCACTTTAGAGGAGGGCATGTTCATTAAAAATGTGACTGGTAGCAGTGATCTGGGCCTTGACACACTTTAAAGGCCATTAAAGAGGCAGCGGCGGATTACGGTTTGTTGAGTTATGATGATGATATGA